>NC_140609.1:14162787-14762787 GCF_057381915.1 Diplotaxodon limnothrissa | reverse complement strand
ACACACTCCTGCTCATATTCACTCTATAGTCTACAGTATATCAGAGAACTAATGGAATTACATAAGGACATTGAAAAGCCAACACTCCATTTTAGGGACATAGAAAAAAATATTCTATACTTCAAGATTATTCATTAGTTCTTCTGTGCCATTGAGTCGCTAATATTCCAGAAAGGAACACTCTTCCCTTAAAAAAGGCACTCCAAGGTCAGAATTTTTTTTTTGTGTGTGTGTGTGTGTGTGTGTGTGTGTGTGTGTGTGTGCGCGCGCGCCACAGGTTCTGACAGTGCTACTTAGCTGCTGCTCTAATGGCACTCAAAGGGCAAGATAAGATAGTGTCCAGTGATATTTTTTTGGTGTTTGCCTGACATCTTTCTCTTTGCAGTTTACAAAATTTTGTCACTTTAATTTCTCTAATTTGCCAAGTAATTTGATAGTAAGTTAATATTAAATAAAAACACATACATGAAAAATATAAGAGACACACACGCCATTTATGTTATTTTGGTCACCTTTGTTTTGGATTATTGTGATGCTATACTCTCTTGTCTCCTTTAAAATCTGCTTAATCACCTCCAAATGGTACAGAAATCTGCAGCAAGATGTGTCACCTGCACCACATCCACCAATCATATTACACATATTCTCATTCACCTTCAGCAGCTCATTCTTCCCCAACATACCCAGTCCAAGATTCTGCTCCACACTCTTGAGCTGTCAGTGACTTGGCACCCCCATATCTCACAGACCTCCTTCATCTTCACACCCCTTCCTGTACTGTACACTCAGCCTCTGCTGCAACTGAACACCATGGGTGCCAAAGCCTTTATCTGCACTGCCGTGTCACTGGAACCACTACCACTTTAAATCACAGCTCTTTACAGCAGTCTATTAACTACAACCATCTCTCGTTGTTGGTGGCGTTTTGTTTTATGTATTTTTTTCATTACATTTTAAATCTCTCTTAATACTGTTCTTGTTATTCATTAGTGCTGTAAGCTGACCTTGAGTGTTTTGAAAATTAGCAATAAATTAAATTTCTTCTTCTTCTTCTTCTAGTTGTAAGCTTGTAAAGTTCACCTGTCATTCTCTTGATTGCAAAACATTTCTGAACAGTCAACACACAGAAACACCTGTGGATTGAGCTATGGGGATTTTGGAGGTCGGGTTGAGGCTCTGCTCTTTGTTGTGTTTCTCAAACAATTCCTGAACAATCGCTATGAATTTACCACAACTATTTTTAATATTATTCTGTAGATGTTCTCAAATTATTTTCATGTTGTTTCCTCAAATTCATTTTCAGTGTACTGTATCCAGTTTCTCTTGTTCTACAGCACTCTTGTCTTTGTAATGTTTTAAGACCAAAATCAACTTGAAAACAGGCCAACTGAATTAAATATGATCATGCCCAGATTTCAACCAGAAACACACCTCTTGAGCCAAGAAGAGTTAGAGCAGAACACCCCAGTAGCCCATGCCAAATAACTGTATGGCTTTATTACAGTCTCTTCCTCATATTCACTTCTGCCATAATTTCCTGTCAAAGAGGAAAATTAAGTGAAAGCTAAAGCTTATCCCTGTAACAAGCTAGCACCAGAGTGGATATATTGTCTTTTAACTACAGGGCACAGTTTCCTGATATATCACTGTTGTGCCTTGCTGTGTCACTAAGCGTCTCTCCTGCTGAAGTGTCCTTGAACATGATACTGAAAAACTGCTAACCATGAGGGGTACACTTTGACGAAGAACACCCTGCAAAACAGCTAAGGTCAAAGGCACGGATAAAGAAAGTACAAAGATTACAATAATTATTCAAAATATTAGGGAGACATGAATCTCATCTTTATTGCTCCTCATCTTGATCAACAACACCATAATCAGCTGATGTCATCAGCTGATGTTATAGCCAACTCCATCACCATGGTAACTACTAGTTGCCAAGATGCAGAGATGCCGGGTGTCAGATATCATGAAGTGGGGTTTTTTTTCGTTTTGTTTTTTTCTCAGTTGCCTTGTGATCCTGTTACACATGATGAGTTGTTTTCTTTCCCTAACCTTGTGAATCTTCATAGCCCCTAAATGCTGTTGCAGAGCTTAGGACATGAAAACAATGTTAAATCTCATGCTATGTACCAGCTAAGTACAACAAAGCATTCTGAAAACATTCTGGGAGGAGAAAAAAAGGTAAAATCATCTTAGAAGGTCGTGCACAACAACATGCCTTCCTGTTTAGTTCTCCATGTGAGAAAGCGTAACTTCTGACAACATTATCTCAGAGTTCATGTGTAAAATAAAATAAAAAAAAGTCTGCTGTGTGTTTTGATGATTGTGGTAAAGAGCCCTTCTAGCAACGAGATTCACTATTATGACTGCAAAGGCCAAAATATTATATTCCCATTATTTTCATACTCTAAAGCCCTATGTATCATGAGTTTGTCTAGAAAAGACCGCTCTCAATAGGATGGAACTGTTTCATCATAGGACAAAGGTGATTGCTCATAATATGTCCCTTCCTCAAGCATTCAGGGCTGTACTGTTCCTTACTCTAGTGTACTGTAGACCACACAAACACTAGCCCACATATCAAGTATGCGGTGAAGAATAAATCATCGGGCCATATCAGATGTGTTATTCTGTTATACTGCAGTGCTTAGCTCTGTTGCCTCGCAGCAAGATGTAATCTCTAATTGGTGATTTTGAATTGGCTGTGGATGTGAGGCAGATAAAGTAATCAAGTGTGTAGAATAAAGTGCTACATGAATATATGGGTAAAATGGTACGTGCAGTCTAAAGAGCAAATGCCAGCATGTTCATTTTCATCCCTGCAGTCTGAGTGCCAATGCTGAACTGTCAAATGTGCATTCATCTTGGTTATGAAGGGTTTATGCACTGCAACCCAACTATCACATCCATCGCTATGTAATCGATATATTGTTCTCACTGACACAGTCCGACTGATGTGCTCAGTCACCCGAAGAAGAGTTGCTCCTCAGTTTATTTTGTTTATATTTCACTAATACACGAGTCATAAATTCTGCAAAATTTCTGGCATCTACCAGTGTCTTTCTCTTACATACAAGCAAAGGAACCATTTTATTCAGATTTCCTATTAAAGCAGTCTTTTTGATTAAAGCTCTGTGCCTCAACATTGAACCCTTTTTCAAAGTCACTTTGCTAATTTCCTCTGGTCATCATGTGGGAACAAAGGAACAGAATCATGTAAGCCTGCTCAACATTTAATACATGTCACAGAGCGTGACTGAATGTTGTGTAGTATCCAGCCCAGCTGTGAGAAAGCATTCATATGTATTGTGGTTCTCCACTTCCTTTAGTCAGATTTTCCTGTCCATCACCCATCTGTACATTTGTAAGGCTTTATTCCAAAATTCTAAATGCAGAATATTTATACGCTCAAGAAAGTAATACACTGTATGAACCTGAGCATGCACGTCTCTGTAAATGTTTATGTTCATGTTCATGATTGTCTAAAGGAACACAGCTTTTAAGATGTCAGGGGTAAAAACAATGAGCTAAAACCATGACAAACTCCTAACGGGAGTTTGAATAGCAGAGCAATCGATGAGACTAGTTCAAAGAGACGGAGCACAAGTATGACACCTGTGTGTGTGTGTGTGTGTGTGTGTGTGTGTGTGTGTGTGTGTGTGTGTGTGTGTGTGTGTGTGTGTGTGTGTGTGTGTGTGTGTGTGTGTCATATTGATTCAGTTCACTGCAAGAACAGCAAGAAACTGAGTAGTGGAATCATTATTTTGACAGTTACAAACCTTCTCCACACAGACTCATAGTCACACACAGTCTCGCACATACGCGGAATAACAAACCAGAATATAGCATTAAACACTGTTCAGAATAGCATGCTTCCTGCAGTCTTCACAGTCAACTTGACATCAGATGGATGTTTTCCTGCGGAGTATATGTACATCCTACATACAAATAAGTGCACAACCATGCAATAACCGGTTGAGTTCATCACATACACAAACACACAGACACCCCCGAGGCCAGAGTTCCTAACCTCGTCACAGTCTGCTACAGCAGCACATCGATCAATGTGCCCCATAAAGACAATGAGGATGTGAAGGCCAGAAGAGCAGCGCTGAATAAGTAAGCCGAGACAGGAAAGGTTTGAAAACAACTACAGCAGCGTGCTGTATGTTTGACCTCATGATAATAAGGCAATTTCACATAGGCATTGGATTCTAATATCAAACTCTTGATGTCCAGAGAATGCAGGGCCTAAAGCTTAAATAAGGATTGCTTTGAACATCACATTTCGATCTTTAAAACAACGCAATGTAAGATTGATTATTGTTGTAATTTTGTAAGTCTTACTCTGACGTACATTTCACAATAATTCTTTGCCTTTAGCTCATTGTGATGTTACTGAGAATTTGATCAGAACTACACAGCAGGAATGAATGAGAGAATGTGGGTGGAATGGCAGACAGAGAAAGAATTTTTTTGCTGAGATCACATTAAGTTACAAAATGAAGAAGGATGAATAATGAAGTAAAAACTAAACTATGTTCAAATTAAAAGAAAGAGTGCTGAGAGGGGAAAATGCCAAGAACCAAAGAAATAAAAGGTAAATAATGTTAGAACAGACCAGAGAGCAAAAGGAGATTGATTCATGTGGATTTATGCTCTGGAACTGAAGTATTTAAGAGCGGGGCAAAAGTAAAATGAACAGAGGGTGACACATGGCCCTTCAAAGACTAGCTGTTACCAAACCTAAAATTTCAGGACAGCTGAACTGTCACCTTAGTAAATAGTGTTAAAACACTTGTTAGTTTCTATAGGGCTGAGTTTTTTCAGACACATAGTGTACTAAGAGGACTATTTCTTAAAGTTTTGTAAGGCTGAAATTGGACTTTGAAGTGGTGAACAGGTACTGACAAAATGGGAAGAAGTAGCAAGACTTTCAGATGTGGAGGGGTTAAACTAGTAGAGTGAAAATCGGGGAAAAGAAAGTGGAAGCAGGAAAAGAAATCAAGTGGGTTCGCGGGGTTCATTTGCCAACAGTTGGGAAAAGGTAAAAGGGTGCATGGAATAGAGGAGAATGACTCAAAGGGTTTGGTCGTAAATGTGGAGAGGTAAACTAGATGAAAAAAGTAAAGCTGTGCGCTCTAAAGGAGAATAAGTTATGAGAGAAAACAAAGCAGGGAAGAAATGCAAATGTGAGGCAATTTTCCACAGCAGTTGAAAATGCCGCAACTTTGCAAGCGAAAAGGAAATAACAAGAAGAGAAAAGAAGAGAACATGTCCCTGCAGTCACAAGTGAATACGTCATCAAATTAGATTATCATTACCACACTCATTAAACTGTCATTATTAGCATCACAAACACAGATGCTGCTTTATTTTTCTCTCCCATTTTCCCTTCTACTAAGTTGTCTCCTGATCATGTTGTGCCTGTAAGGAAAGTAATCAGATAACCCTGGAAGCTAAACATCTTGAAGGTCTGAAACTATTAATAGCAAATTGTCTATTTATGGACTTCATTTCAACATTTCTCCAAGTGTGGCAGTGACTTGAAGAATATGGATCAAAAAGAAGACATCCAAAGTGATACCTTGCATGGATTTGGATTCTGGCAACATTTGCAAATCACAGTCACAAAACTTGGGATTTAAAGGGAGCAATGTGGATGATGTCCTCGATGTAGAGCAGTGGAGCAAATCTTCACCCTTGCAGGACTTCTGGAGGGATCATGGAAGTTCATCGATTCAGTTTACATGTGGTTTGTAGACTTAGAGAAGACTTGCAACCAGGTTCCCCGGGGGCACTTGTGGGGTCTACTGCAAGAGTATAAGGGCCAGACCAGACTGACCCCATACTCATCCAGGCCTGCTGCAATAGGCCATTAGGTTCTTGTATAACAACTGTGAGGGCTGTGTCTTGCGTCCTTGACACAATGTCAACCATGTTTTCAGTGGGTACTCAGCTCTACCAGGGTTGCACCTTTACTCCGATACTGTTCTTGATTTTCATGGACATGATCTCAAGGCAACAGACCAGAAATATAATCTTTCAAGTGTGTTATGCGTTCTCTTGCCTGGAACACCTCCAAAGGGAGACAGCCAGAAGGCATCTTAACCAGATGCCTGCACCACTTCAGCAGGCTTTTTTTCACTCACAGAAGCAGCGGCTCAGAGTGTGGCAAATGTGAGGCCGTGGTTCTTTACCATATCATCAGATTTGAAAGAAATGGTGGAATGCTTCCACTGCCTTAAGCAAGGGAATTCAAGTATCTTAGAATATTATTACTGTTGAGTGATGGAAAGGTGGAGCACGAGTTGGACTAGCAAATTTGTCAAACATCAGCTGTAATAGGGCCATTGTTCTGGACTGAGAGTAAAGAGAGAACTGAGCCAAAAGGCAATGTTTTTGATTTATCAGACTATCGGCGTTCCATGATCTCACCTGTGGTCATGAAATCTGGGTAGTGACAGAAAGAGTTAGGTTGCAAATACAAGTGGATAAACTTAGTTCAATCTGCAGAGTGTCAAGGTTTAGTCTTAGAGATATGGCAAGGAGCTCAAACGGGACAGAGTAGAAAAAAAGGCGTTTTTGGAATACCCAACTGGGAAGAGACCCAGAACCCACTGGAGAGATTATATTCCTTGTCTGATTTGGAAATGCCTCGGGATCACTCAGGAGGAACTGGAAAGTGTGGCTGGGGAGAAGGATGTCTGAAATACACTGCTTTGCCTGCTGCTACTACGACCAGACTTCAGATAATGATAAGATAATGAATATGATATGATAATAGATATGATGATGGATAATCAGAAAATCACTTTAAGATATACACGTCTATGAGGAATTAGTTGTTAATAAGGTCAGAGCTACTGTTGAATGTTGGATGTAATAAGAGGCAGACATATTATTCAAATCACCTTCAAAGTATTTAGAGCTTCAATTTACAGGATGTAATAACTTTTATTACAAGCATATGCTAACTGCATTGTAGCTTCTACTGCTTCCTAACTTTCAAATTTCCTCAAGAAAGCAGGACAGTTTTCTTTTTATTTATGTATTTTTGTTAAACATATAGGTGCCTTATATAAATTCCACTGATAACTTGGCTTACAAGTGTAAAACCAGTTTTGCGATATACTTTTTAAGCATTCCTTTTGAAGCCGATGGTCACAAATGAAAATTCCAGGTTCCAGCTGCCTATGTATGACTCCAATATACTTATTACCCTATTAATATACCAGTACTTTTGTGCACACAGAGATGCAGTACAATTCACATTGATGTGAACTGTTTCCTGTATAGATACAGTATTAGAGTAACAGACCCATGTTGACAACTGAGAGAAATACACTTTTGAAAATAACTCAGAGACAAATTAGAGAGAGAGAAATTAGAGGGAAATCAGAAACGTACTGTGAGATTATTATATTATCTTATGCCACGTTATGCCCCTGATTAATGATTGTGAAATTATTATGTAGTTTTAGTTTGCATTATTCTCCCGAATTAGAAGAAGGTGAAACTATTACATTTGTTAAACTGATTTGTATTACATTAGACTGCTGATTTATTGTGAATGAATGATATTGTTTATGATGCATTATACTGCTGAGTGATAAGAAATACTGTTTTCAGAGAGTCAGGACCTTGCTTTATCAGATGGTAGAGGAGACAGAGAGCACATTCCACGGGAGCTTCACTCCCACCATTGTTGAAGGTAGATGAAATAGGGAGCCAAGGCCATAAGTCAGGCTCGCTTTTGATTAGAGAGTCCCAAACATAATAGCTTGAACCAAGTCTGAAGAATTAAGAGACCAATTGAAGAGATAAGTGTGGGAGGCGTAGTAGGGAAAGGCGCTTGTTTTTGTCTCATGTCTCAGAGGTTGTTGTCTCATTCCCTCGGCCAGAGGATGGGTAGAGAGGGTCAGAGCGAGGGCAGTGGACCTGGCAACGGTGACACGGCCCATGATGCCATTGATGGACATGGAAGCAGCTGAGTGGGTCGAGGAGTGACACAAGCAATGTATGGTGACCTCTTGTGGTCAAGAGGTCAAAAGGAGGAGTGTGGAGATCAGGGAAATATTTTACTGCTACTATTCATAACCATTATCATTAACCATTGCATTAATTCTTATTCTCATCAAAAACATTGATTGTTGGCATTATGTTATAATTTGTATTACTGGTGTTATCATATGGAAAGAACACGCTTACACAACACATATTTTACATTCTTTTATTAAGCCTTGAGTAGGGGCATTTTGGTAAAACATTTATTCAATAGATAACACATACTTTTAGTTAAGATTATTACACATACCACTGAGAGCTTCTGTCTGGGAAAAGATTAGAAGCGCCAACGGGCGGGGTGAGGCTGAGTGCGTTGGAGGTCGACACACACACACACACACACACACAGACAACAGTTAGGCTCATGTTTAGGCTAGGAGATCAAATAACAGTTTGCAAATGCCTGTAGCTGCAAAAGTATGCTCCAGGAGATAAGTGAGAATCGGCACCTGGCCTCGAGACGGAGAGAAGGCTCCTTCCATATATGTCGAAAGTCGTCAATATTATTGTATGTGAATTGTATCTGTTTGACGCATGAGGGGGGCGTCATAAACCAAACCCTGATGGTATAAAACAACCGTTTGTGTATCATTGGGCGGAGATCGATGCTGTCTGCGGGCAGTGTTCATCTCCCCGCGCGTGTGTTCATTAAAATCATTGTTTGATCGAAGCTCTTCTGGACCATTATTGTTTTTGTGCTCACCCTCAATATCTGAACCCGCAACAGTACTTAACACATATTTAGGCTAATTGACATTAATTCAATGTTTTTTTGAAAATGTGTTTGCCCCCTTCCTGATTTCCTTTTTTTCTTTTAATAAGTGAAAGGTTTCTGGAAAGAAAGCACTGTGAAGGATTTATTCTTGGCACCACAAACAGGTCATATTGACAAATACAACAACTACAAATCTTTTGTAAAGAAACAGTGAGTGATGCAATAAGAAACAAAAGGTAAAGGCATTGCTAATGTTTCTGTAGAATTTTTAAACATGTGCCTAATTTTTTTCAGACTGACAAATACTTGTATCCACTTGTCCTCTTAGAGGTAGGCGTTAAAATCAGGACAAGTTGATCTCAGTGATCACTTTTATTCTGTGGTGAGGACAACAATGTTCCCATGGCCACAAGAGGTCAATTAATGGCTTGATAAGTATGAAAAATATGAGAATGATATACTGTGGCCTTGTGGTCCCTAGATCTCAATAACTGAACAATAATGGAAGACAATGAACCAACTGTGTTAGACAATGTCCTCCACAGCCATTATCAAAATGCCAAACAAGGGAATATCTTTTAGACGAATGCTATTCTGTCCTTCCTGTCACGGTCTGGCTGGCAGACCGTGGGGGTGTAGGGAAGGAGGACCCAGGCGCGGCACTCTGTGTGTAAACAGTGCGTTTATTTACAGTGTATGAATCTAAACAACAATAAATCCCCGTGCTTTCCCCAGACTCCTGTGTCGTGTCTTCTCCCAGTGTTTGTGCTCTCCGCTCCCGTGTCTCAGCACTCCCCCGTGCTGGCTGCTGTCTGGCACTCCACCCCTCTCGTGGAGTCTCAAGCAATGATCCCGCGTCGGTGGGAGCTCCAAGACTCCTAAGTAGCTCCCCTGACGAGGCCTGATCAGCAGCAGGTGTGTGGCTTTGGGTGTGGCCAGACCGTCAGCAGGGCCACACCCACAAGGCCTGAAGGCGCCCGCCGAAACACATATACACACAGACACACGCAAACAGGGAGAAAGACAGCAACACCAAATATACATACAATAATAATAACATAATTCATAACTGCTCAGGGATCCTGGGTCGCTCAGACCCAGGACCCTGACTCTTCCATTACAGCACATCTAAAATTACACAGATTTAGAAACCACAGAGTGTGCTTGGAACTCAAACATATATTTAAAAACTATTAATAATTGATAAAATGACTTGTCACATACTGTAAAAGATCTAAATATCTCAGTCTCTCTTCCAGTCCCAAGTTGACCCACTCCATGCTTAGTAGTTTGGTCACTGGTCACCAAACTACTAAGCATGGAGTAGGTCACCAGTTCCATTCCCATGCACTATACTTATGCTCTTCTCTTTTATACATTCAATTCCAGGTTATTTTCTATCCAGTCATATGCTCAGTTACAGCATGTCCTTAGATGCCTCCCTAACATGTCCTGCTGGACAAAAGAACAAAATAACTATTCTGTATAGGCATGGAATTCATCTTGAACACATACTCCCATTTTGTCAGTGTTCTCAAAGTTTTCAAAAACTGTTGAGCTAAAAGATGGTCATGTGGTCATATGGATACTGATGGGATAGTAGTCAAAAATGGCAGAAAAGTTTAGGACAGTCTCTTTTTTTAATCATCTTCTACTGACTACACATTTTGCTGGAAATTCAACACATCATCATTAATACCCTATCCAGTGTATAATACTTTAGTTATTTGTCTACTATATGAATTTGTTTATATTAAAAAAGATAACTATTCCAAAGTAAGATTTTTTTATAGCACAAGATTACCAATATCATAAGTCTTTTAGCAGAGATGAAGCAGACATATGTGCACTTTTTCTGGTTTGTCAAATATAATAAAAAAGTAAAATATTTAGGCACTCCTGTCCAGTTGAGCATCCTCTTCATGTCCACTTACTGTCCACCCAGGAATTTGCCTCATTGTCCCACTTCTTTGACTTTATCATAGATGAGGACTTTAAGTCACTCCACATTTTTAGGGACAGGTTTAGCATGAGAGGTTGTGTAAAATGATCCTTCCCTCTTCACATGGGTTGGAAGTTTAGCCTGAGAAATGTTCTCAGTTTGAGGCTCATTTTTCTAAATTAAGATAAGATAACTCTTTATTGTCATTGCACAGTCATACATAAAGAGTTATCTTATCTTAATTTAGCAAAATGAGCTAAACTGAGAACATTATACTACCTAAAAAAAACCAACAACTTTATTTTCCTTTTTTACCCTGTGCCTCACCAAACAAACATACTCAACACACACTTTCTTCTGTTAATGTTTTGCTACCCTCCACTGCCGCCCACCCCCCACCCCGCTCCATTGCACCTTACCCCTTCTCTTTTGCCCCCTTTCACTGCCTGTAAAACAAAAGGCCAAAGTGTGGTACTAGTGCCACCTTTTGACTAAGCACAATTTGTAATGGTGAGTGAAACAGCATCTGTTCCCATGTGTAAAGAGCACATAACACGTAGGCAGGTCATCGTGAGGAGGGTACTTAGAGATGTGTAATTTTTCCACATTTTTTTCTTAGAATGGCTAATCTTCACAGAAATGGTTTAAACAAACTTTTCACCCCAGTTTTCCTTTGTTCCACAGCGAGGCAGAAGGATTAAACGGCTCGAGAGGATGGGTTCCATCTGCTTTTTCTGTTAATTCTCTTTTTCTTGCTCGCTTTTCTCTTTTATTCCGGGTTCTTGTTTGTGCTAACATAAAAAATATGGTTGCTTTTTGTTTTCTGTCACTTTGAATTTCTCCTCAGAAGATTTAGTGGTCTGCTGAACTGCACATCAAGGGAGACAAGATACATTACAAAACATTTCCCCTCACAGCAAATCTCATTGTAATTCAACCTTGATGCAAGAAAAGAAGAATCTTCCACAAACTTTAGCTATAAACATCCACACATAAATGCACACACATACACACGCACACCTATTGTACAAACAGAGCAGAGATAGTAATAGTAATCATGCATTAAATGTTTGCATAAATTTTCCATTCATATTAGGCCCACTAGTGCAGGTAATTGAGATTCTGCTGCAACTATGAGTTTGAATACAACCACTGTTGTCCCTGTTCAGTGATCTATATTCAGAGAAAAGCCTGAAATAGAATTCACTGCTTTAACAAATTTTTGCAAACTAGCAAGCTGTCACATACACAAACACACTTTAATAAACAATTTTTGAATCTGCTTGCAAGGATTTGCCAAACATTTTTGGCCACTCCCAAACCTCTGAGTACAACTGCAACAAACCTGGGCGAATGTATGTAAAGACTTACAGTAAACTGTGTATTTGCACATGCAAAAAGCTAGAAAAACTAACATCTGTACTGACAATGATCTGTTTAGGTTCTCAGATAAAATAATGCTTTGTTTTCTTTGATGGGTTGATGGATTACTTTTTGGGGATTACTCTTTGAAATCAATTGTAAACATTTCAATTTTTATGGTATAGCCTTCAGTTTGCCTTGATACATGAAACCAAGGAGACTAGCTTCTTATGATCACAAAACACTAATGTTCAAAGAGAGTTTCAAAGTTCGATGATAATAAATTCATCTCACTGCACACAAATGTGATACCTGAAAGTAGTACATGATGAGGGCAACTCTATAAAATTAGAGCTGAAAAGATATACTATATTGCTATATTGTGAGTGACATCCACTTCATAGTCCATGGGGTTTGCAATAGTGCTAGCCCACCCTTTGCAGCCTTCTGGGAAGGCTTTCCACAAGGTTTAGGAGTGTTTATGGGAATTTTTAACCATTCTTCCAGAAGCAAAGATATGAGGCCAGACATTGATGGTGAATGAGAAGTCCTGGTTCACAGTCTTCACTCTCAATCATTCCAAAGATGTACTATCAATTTCAGATCAGGACTCTGTGCAAGTTCCTCCACACCAAACTCGCTTGCTTATTGGACCTTGCTTTGTGCACTCGAGTGCAGTCATGTACAGAGACTGAGTCTAACTCGTGAAAAACATCCCCAGACCATAATTCTTCCCAAACTTTACACTTGACACAATGGAGTATTTAGTAGTGAGGAAATTTCATGAATGGACTTGTTGCACAGATGGCAACCTATCACAGTGCCACACTGAAATTCACTGAGCTCCTGAGAGTGACCGATTCTTTCATTTAAATGTGTTCAGGGTTCTGCTGCCTAGATGCTTGATTTTATACACCTGTGGCCATGGAAGTGATTGCAACACCTAAATTCAGTAATTTGGATGAGTGAATGAATACTTTTGTGAATATAGAATAGTTTTTGCTAATGTGTTGACATTGTTAATCTCATTATACTATCATGCATTTATTTCCTGTTTTAAAATGTTTTTGTTGTTTTTTTTTACTAACAACTTATCACAGATAATAACTTAATTTAGCACATAACTATAGAAAATGCTCCTAATTAACACCAAACACAAACTACAACTTTTGTTATGTATATTTTTAGAATAATAATATTTATTATTAGCAGAGCAATAGCATTTAGCTATTAAATAAACTAAATAGCATTTAGCTAAACTGTAAGTTTAGCTAAAGGTAGTCATTTATTCATGTTACTGTGATTGTAATTTTTGGTTGCAGCATAAGTGAGAAGTAGCAGTTATCCCTTTTCTGTCATTCTTTTTCAAGTTTTTCAGGTTAAATTATTTCACAAAATGTACACAGCAGTAGTGCAGTTTAAAGTGATCCCACTTTAAACTGCACTAAATATTAATAGAATTTAACACTATTAACTTGAAGAATGTATTTACTGTCTCTTCATTGAAAATGTGTCAGGTGTTTTAGTCCACATGACATGAAGGTTTTTACTGTCATTTATTGGCACTATGCCTCTGGCCATCCAGCATCACTGAAGATATGACTGGTCCAATTCTAGAAAAATGTTATGTCTGAAGTGTTCAATTTCAACCCCATCTCAATGTCTAATGGTGTAATAGGCTCTAAAATAATGAAATGTCTTCTACTGGCTTGCATCCATGTCACTTTGCTGTATGTTTCCCTACATGCTGCCTACTATTATGTTATCTGTATTATTATTAAATAACTTAAATTTACATTATGTATCTAATTCTGTATGTAAGTCAAAGTCATTTATGGTATGAGGGAAGGTGATTTCTGAAAATATTAGAAATCAGCAGTGGTAATGCCCATTAGAGTGAAAAAGTTGCAAAACATCACTTAAAATTTTGGGTTCTTTTCCCTATCTACAGTAAAACAAATTATATACTTATCGAGGAAGCCTATTGTTACCCATCTTTGGAGAATGGTGGTGGTGGTAGTATTGACAATTTGGCTATTTATTGCTGCATATGGGCCATAACAGGTCGGATTAATAAAACAAGATTTATGTAAATGCATTAGATTATCTTGCTAATGTTTTTTAAAACACCTTTTAAATATCTAATCAACTATTTGCCAATATCATAGTCACAGTCAGTCCCTGTTTGCACCTTGGACAAGATACATCATAGTATAATAACAACATATTCTCTATAATGGCACCAAGCCTGGGAATAAAGCCTATTTTGGTGAGAAGGTGTCGAAGCAGATTACTCACAACAATGGGTACAACTCAGGTCTAATTTATACTCTAGGAAAGACAAAGATAAGGCATTAAACCGCAGGTGAGAGAAGATTTTTTAATCCCTTGTATCACTACATGTCAGCCATAAGTTAACATGTAAACCTTAATGAAGTACACAGTAAATGACTCCAAAGCAAAAAAAAAAAGAAAAAAAAAAACCCCACATGAATCTATCCATGCCTCTAAATTAAACTGAATTTTGACTTTCAAATGCAACTCATTTCCTGTAATGACCATATCACCACCCCATTATTCTGTTATTGTACTATGACTTCTGACCAGAAGAAACAGCAGAGCCAGCAGATTGTGCACTTGTAATCAGGTATAGTTGGTGTTAGCAGGTACAACACAAAATCTCCCAAATGACTTAGAAAAAACTGGAGCAACGCAGAAGTTTGGAGTTGGGTTAGCAACTCTATAAAGAGTATCTAAGTAGTTTTGTGTGACCTGTAGCATCACACAACATAGAAAAAGCTGCTTTAGACTTCAGAACCAAACCTTCCACAGCCTAGCTCTGCAATGACTTCATTGATGACTTTGCAGCCAGTGGAGTAACACACACAAAAAACAGGTACCATAGCTAAGCATAGGAGTGCATATCAAAGTACGTGTATTAATTTGGTTTATTTACAGTAACTTGTATTATTGTGATTGCAAGGTTGTTGTGGGTTATACTTTAAATAGACGTAGATAGTCTTGCTGAAAAAGTATCCATCCTCCTTCATAACTTGGCACCATCCTACATGGATCACAAAGCCTACACATATTTTGAATTGGCTTAAACAGAAGCGCACACAGTAAGGAAACTCAGAGCCCCACATATTTCTTTGTGCTTCTGAAAGAACACGTGTGTTTACAGCGTGCACAGCAAATATACAGCAGAAAGCAGTTTTTTTTAAACACATCCTTCACACGTGTTCCTTTTGAACTTTCTTAAACACATTTAGTCAGAATGCATATTGTGTTTATCCCTCGTTATCCTTTTTCAAATGTGAAAGGTAAATGTTATATGAGTCAATATCACCAATCTATACTGTTCAGAACTCTAAAACTCTTGTAAGTTTGATTGCAGTTATTCATTTATTTATTCCAAAGTTCTGAACTGGGAGTTTGAATGAGGTGAGAGTCTGATTAAATTCAAATTTTCACTTGTTTTGATTAATTTAATGATTAATGTGCATTCCAAAATTTAACAGTTCATTCTTTTTAATTTATCCAATACCTGTTTTTGTTTAAATTTCAGGCGAAGAACAGTCTCTCAAATCATTTGTCCATCTCCATTGTTTGGCTTCAAGCAAATGAGGCTGGTAATAACATTAATTTTTATATTATGACCCATTTAGCTCCCACAGTGTCTAACTCAATATTTTCCTTCTTTAGACTAGTAGGAAAAACATGTTGTATCCTGTGGCATTTATAGCCCATTTTTAGTTCTCATGTGCTTTCTCTGTACTATAAATAATTGATTTTTGTTTATCCATGTGATGCATTCACAGACATTAGCTGTGGCTATGGCACCTAAAAGTTAAGGCTTCTAGAAGTTAGTGGTGTTCCTGGTTATCAGTATAGACCTCTAGACACCACCTAACAACTGTTCCTCTGTCCTTTTTCATGTAAGCCTTATGAGCCTGTGATTTTTTTGGTCGTCAGAGTTGCAGTCAGTTAGTTCAGTAAGTTGAGGACATGGTATCACTAATGTTTGGGTTCTGCAGTGTTTTCTTGGACCATTTGTGTATCTCATTGCTCCCACTTTCCAACACCCAGGAAGGACATCCGACAGACCTCGGATTAATGTCCCGGACATCAGCACAGGTGTCCTTTTGAAACTATTTTTCACTAATGACACAGCGACTTGAATGGACTTTTGAACAATGACATTGGTCATTCAGCATTTAATGTTTGCAGGATACAATCTTTATAAGGTGACAACACTGACTGGCTGAATGGGCAGCAGCTATCAACATCAGTTCACATCCTGTGGCTGTCAGCAAATCTGTGAAAACACACTCAACAAAAATATAAACGCAACACCTTTGTTACTGCTCCCATTCCCCATGGGATGGACGTAGAGACCTAAAATTCATTCCAGATACACAATATAACCATCCCTCCCAAACAGTGGTCACAAATCAGTCCAAATGTGTGGTAGTGGGCACATCTGCCATATTGAGATAATCCATCCCACCTCACAGGTGTGCCACATCAGGATGCTGATCTGACATCATGAGTAGTGCACAGGTGTACCTCAGACTGCCCACAACAAAAGGCCACCCTGGAATGTGCAGTTTTTTGCGCTATTGGGGGTCTGGGGACCCAGAACCGGTCAGTATCTGGTGTGACCACCATTTGCCTCATGCAGTGCAACACATCGTCGCATGGAGTCTATCAGATTGTCAATTGTGGCCTGTGGAATGTTGGTCCACTCCACTTCAATGGCTGTGCGAGGTTGTTGGATATTCGTGGGAACTGGTACACGCTGTCGTATACGCCGGTCAAGCACATCCCGAACATGCTCAATGGGTGACATGTCCGGTGAGTATGCTGGCCATGCAAGAACTGGGACATTCTCAGCTGCCATCTGCCCTGAACAATGTGAACCATGATTCATCCGTGAAGCGCACACCTCTCCAACGTGCCAGACGCCATCGAATGTGAGCATTTGCCCACACAAGTCTGTTACGGCGACGAGCTGGAGTCAGGTCAAGACCCCGATGAAGACAACGGGCATGCAGTTGAGCGTCCCTGAGACGGTTTCTGACAGTTTGTGCAGAAATTGTTTGGTTGTGCAAACCAATTGTTCCAGCAGCTGTCTGGGTGGCTGGTCTCAGACGATCTTGGAGGTGAACCTGCTGGATGTGGAGGTCCTGGGCTGGTGTGGTTACACGAGGTCTGCGGTTGTGAGGCCGGTTGGATGTGCTGCCATATTCTCTGAAACGCCTGTGGAGATGGCTTATGGTTGAGAAATGAACATTCAATGCACGGGCGACAGATCTGGTTGACATTCCTGCTGTCAGCATGCCAATTGCACGCTCCCTCATTGCTTGTGGCATCTGTGGCATTTTGCTGTGAGACAAAACTGCACATTCCAGGGTGGCCTTTTGTTGTGGGCAGTCTGAGGTACACCTGTGCACTACTCATGATGTCAGATCAGCATCCTGATGTGGCATACCTGTGAGGTGGGATGGATTATCTCAATATAGCAGATGTGCCCACTACCACACATTTGGACTGATTTGTGACCACTGTTTGGGAGGGATGGTTATATTGTGTATCTGGAATGAATTTTAGGTCTCTACGTCCATCCCATGGGGAATGGGAGCAGTAACAAAGGTGTTGCGTTTATATTTTTGTTGAGTGTACTTCAGAACAACTCATATTTCATTTGTATGGTCCCTTGAAAATTCTACTGTTCAGTTTGGCCATTTACAGGAATGGTGCCCTTTACCACAGACCATTTACTGACACCATTAAATCATGACAGTAAGGTATGACCTCTGGCTTATTTAGTGTAGAATTTAATTCCATCTCAGAAGAGAAACTCACTCTAAGTAATGTTAGCTGGGTCAATACGTTATGGTGCTTTTGTGTCTAAAATGAAATAATCAATGCATTGCAGTAGGGTTATCACAATCATAGTAATAAAATCAACACTGGTATTAGGTACTGTTGTAAATATATTCTTTATTAACCCTAATATTGACAATATAGTCACATATACAGTGTCATTTGTCATTGTCATCTGCACCCTGCCTTCACACTGTTAACTTTAACCAGTTCAGCTGTTTTCATTGCATCATATTTGTTGTTTTTTTTTTACATAACCACAATGACTAAGCTTGTGGGTGCATGGCTTCAAAATTCCTTTTAAAACTTCTGCCTCCTCCTGCCAATGTTTTACAGGAGTCTGATACACATGTCCATGACACCAGATACAATCCAGACTAAGGCGTAGCTGGCACTATGAATAAATTTGCTTGTTATTTCTTTCAAATCTATTTAGACACATTTTGTATTAATGCCCATGTATATTTATTTTAATGCGTCGTGCAGCAGACACATTTTTACAAGAAAGGTAAACATGACAAATCTAAGTTGTATTTATGTAACACGATCTCTTCATGTTCAGCCATCAGAATATCTCTTGAGCACTTCAGCCTTTTCAAGACTAAGATAGGCCATGTTTTCTGAGGGAATAACTCTTTCAACACAGCTTAACCCACAGTTTCCATCATTTGGTTGTCAATGTCTGATCCTTCACCTAAGGTGATGATGATTATTGAGATTGCTTTGTTGCTTTGTTTCTCTTTTTAGGCTCTCTATTTAAATCCATTCATGTTGAAATACGTAGCATGAAAACAGCTAATATATGCACACAAAGACACAAATGTGCATGCACACACGCCCACATGCGCTGATGAGCAAACTGGGAATTTGGAACTGGAACAGTTCCGGAGGGGGCCAAAGATCCCCTTCTCTAAGTGTCAACCAAACAAAAACAACAAAAAGCTCAGGAAAAGAAAAAAAGTGATGGCATGAAAATAGCACTCCTACAACAAATCACATCGTTTTCATCTGTTTCACCCAGTCATTGGGACAACTTGCTAAAAAACACCCCCCGGCACACAGAGAGCTTGAGGATCTAGGCAATGAAAAGTAACCATAAATAAAGTGTGCCACTTAATTGAGGGGATGAAAAATGCATCCACTTTTGGCCTCTTTTTCTGTGTCTCTCTGTCTTTTGTTATCACTCTCACTTGTGGGGGAGTATGTAGAGACACAGATGCTCTGTCATGCTCAGTTTCTGCCTGTACATTGTCTCTCTGTGCTTGCTTCTATTCGTCTGTATTTTTTCCCCCTTTCTCTGGCTCCATTGTTGTTTCTTCTCTTCACAAACCCTGCATTCTAAGGCACAAGTACAGCTTTCTCAACCACTATTTCCACAAAGGGCATCTTTCTTTTTTCTTTCCTCTTCAAGAGTCACGAACTTTTGAAAAGTTTTTGGAAATGTGCTTATGAGAATCCGAGTGTCGTATTTCATACTGGGCTGGATCGTGTCACTGTTTCCCTTTTAGCGTAGGTGAGACTGAAGCATATTAGGTACTACTCACCATTACTCATTTGCATATGAAGGTGAGGAATGGAGGAAGCAGAGAGAGAACCACAAAGACAAGTGAGAAGGGGTGTTTGAGTCAGTAAAAGAAGAAAGACAGAGCAATATGGTGAAAGATGTCTCTGTATGTCTCTACAGTGAGTGCTGTACCTTTCCCACTTATCCTTCTGTTTTCTGTCACAGGCAAACACACACACATACGCACACACACACACATACATGTATATATACACTACTGACTGGCTGCGTCAGATTCTATTAATGCTCTTGGACTCTAGTTGCTGTCCCTTTGCTGTCCTTTGAGGCAGCAGCCAAAACCGCTGGAGGAAAGCAGCCGTTGCACAACATGTCTCAGACAGATTGTTAATCAAGCGGTGCTGCGTGATATTCTGTAACCGGTTACATCTTGCTCCCTCAGCAAGTAATCACCTAACAATGTTATGCTGATATTGCACAGGGTCAGATGGAAAGAGAGCTGTTTCCTTCAGTATAAGTGGTAGACAGGGGAAAGTGAGTTAATAAAGGAAAGGAAAGGAAAGGAAAGGAAAGGGAAGGAAAGGAAAGGAAAGGAAAGGAAAGGAAAGGAAAGGAAAGGAAAGGAAAGGAAAGGAAAGGAAAGGATTTTTTTCTGGAATGGGTTGGGTCCACTTCTCTCTGTAGAAACAAAATTCACTAGAAATCAGTATTTTGAAATAAGTAATTATCTTCATCATATGATTTATTTCAGTGATGGTGACTGGTCACTTGCAGAGCCTGCTGGGTAGGATTGTGATGTGAATCATGTGCAATGGCATTTGTACTCATCAGATTAATCACAATTGTACATCAACCACGACATAACACCAAGTGAGAGAATATCTTATGTAAGAATAGAGTTCCAGTGACTCGTATATATATATATATATATATATATATATATATATATATATATATATATATATATATATATATATATATATATATATATATATATATATATATATATAAAGTGTGATGTTATTTTGGAATTGAAATTATTAAATATTTTCTCTAATAAGTTAGGGACACGATATTTTTGTACTGTCTCAAAATTTTTCCAGACTTGCACTTTGAAGACAGTCCCTGCACACTCATCTCGGTATCTCTCTCCAAACATAGACAACAATTTACAGGCATTTTCATCTAATGGTCCAGAATGGATAATTATAATGAAAATGGTTGGAACTCATTGTCTACAGTTAGAAAGAGGCATCATTAATGTTTCAATTATGCATTATTAATTCTGAAGCTCGACTCAGTGAAGAGCTTTACAACTATAATGAAGTCAGAAACTCCCTGTAACACACATCTGAAGAGTCACACATATGGCTTTTCTTTGTTTGTTTTGGGGTTTTTTTTTCTTTTTAACTAGCCATTTTTTTCTCTGTCCTTGAAGTAAGGAGAGCTAAATTAGTGAAACAACAGATAAGGGCTGATTATCTCAGACAAGTGGCAACACACACCACTTGAATCGGGTTGTGTGTTGCTACATTGCATTGACAGATGCACTGAAATTCTATTCAGCGTGGATTGTGTGTGTCGACTGCATATTAGAGACAATCTGGCGATACGTGTAACATTAGATGAACACATAAAACTTACTGATGCATGAATTCCAAGTGCTCAAAGTCAAAGTCAGTTTTGAGGGTCACACAAATTCCTGGAGCTTACCTGGAGAAAGGCTATAACAGAAGGCCATGGGAGATGGTCTGAAAATACAGAGAAACCTGGGAGAAATCCTAAGCTGGAAACAAGAAAGACAATGAGATGCACCTTGTCTTTGCTGACTTTTCAGCCATTATGAGGGAAAACATGAAACATGTGATTCTGAGTGTAATGATCAGGTTAAACCACATTGCCATCTACAAATACAAAGTGTCCTTGCTGAGAAACTATATCCTGAGCTTAAATCAGTTAATTAACAGTATTTTCAAATGGCAATGCCTACATTTGCAATAGAAACAACAGAAGTATAAATTAGGTTAAGTGAGCTCACACTTCAGTGGGCGTCACATACAAAATGCAAATGTAATTTCTTTCCAAAGACACTGACAATCACTCTTTAGGAAGCCCTATTACGACACAGAATCCTATTTCCTTTACTTATTTTACAAGGACTTATTCACACCCATAGGAATGCACATACACATCACATATAGACATACTTTTAGTGTATCTGGGCTTAGGAGATGACGTGGCAGCAGTTAACACCTTATTGACATTTGCCTCTCCAGCTGCAGTTTAGTGTATAAAGAAATAGAAGTAAAATAAGTGAATACAATTCACTTACCTCTTTCCATTTGTGTTGTGTGTCTTCATTTCTCTGAATGACCTTTCAAATGACATGTTCTACATATGCGCTACAACCATACTATAGTGACTTCGCTAGTTCTAAACAGAAAATATCAAGATTTTGTGGAAGCAGTGTGTAGTGCAGCTTGTGAATCAATCGTTATGACTATTGTCGCACTGAATGTAGACTGTCAATATGCTGCCCGTTTGTGGGCGAGTAGAGAGGCCACGTCAGGCTGCCCAGACATCTGCTGCTCTGTCTGTGATGGAGCCTACTCCATCTTGAATATGAGAGATAAACACACACCATGCTAGCCTGGTATGCAATAATCGGTTCAGTTTTATTTAGGCTCTGGATGTTGTGGGGTTGTCAAGACTGACACGCCTCTGTGACATTGAGGTCTGGAGCATTGCTTCTGAACTGCACACCCAGCTCATTGTTTCTTTTTTCAGGGGATCAGAGGGTGTGTTCCAACTTCAGGGGAATAAGATAAGGTAAGATAAAATAAGAAATACTTTATTTATCCCACATTTTGGAATTTTCTTTGGGATTTGGAATTTGGCCAACCAATCTACATGTATCCTTGGGGCATCCTGTTAGGAGTATTGGGTATCGGTCTCATGTTGAGGGCTTTCTGGTCCCCGTACAACTGCAGTGAGAGCTTGGTCTGCATTGCAATAAGTCATACTCATTCCTGGTGCACACTGGACTCTGCCAAGACTGCCCTTTGTCTCAGATTCTGTTTATTCTTTTCACTAATGGCTTCGAGCTGTGGGTAGTAACCCAAACAATAAGATCTTTGATACAAAAGGGGGAAATAGGCTCCAAAGGATGTCTTGCCTCAGCTTTATAGGGCGAGAAGCTCAGTTTTTTGGGAGGGGCTCAGAGTGGAGTTGTTCACAAGGAGCTAATTGAGATGGTTCTGGTATTTGACTAGAAAGCCTCCAGGACAAACCCTAGGCCATACGTTCTGATGCAGACGGAGATCTTTGACTGACTTTCAGAGGTACCAGAGGGCTTGGCTTCCCCTGCACAAACCTGGAAAAGTGGTAAAAGATGGATGGATGGATTTTTTTTTTATAGTGCCAATTATTACTGTTTTAGCTAGTGTCTGTGTAGGTGACAGGTCATGTTAGTATAAGTAGCTTGGAACAAGAAGCAACGGGACTTCTTTAAGTTTTGTGAAGATGTTTCACCTCTCATCTGAGAGGCTTCTTCAGTTCTTGCATATCATATTCAAGTAACCAGCAACTTACAATATGACACAGAGATTAAGCAAAAAGGTTTGTTAGCTGCACTAAAATAGCTCCAAGGTGCACAGTTGACATTTAAGATTCTTTAAACTGGTGCATTACATGCGCATAAAAACACCCAAAGTCACGTAAAGAATTTGAGGTCAAGTGAAAGAAGCAGAAACTTGGCATTTATTTTTGCAGTCTGAGATTAATCTTTGAGGATGTGGCTTTGGGCTAATGGAGTGGTGCTTATTCCTTTGAGAAAGGGTAGAGAAAAAATAAAATACAGTGACAGCAAACACAGAGAGGAAAAAAAACAGAACTTTAAAAAACTGAAAGGAGTGGAATGAGGGGTCACAGAGAAAGCAAGAGTGACAGACTATATAAAGAAGAAGAAGACTTAAAGAGTTCTTCTTGGCTACTACATATCTCACTGTGTCACCTCCATTCAATGTCATGGCCTTCTTCCGCTGATGAGATGCTAATGCACATGTCACCAGACAGACATTTCCACTTCCACCATTCTGAGCATCTACTCTCAGCGCGCCTCTCTCTGTCATTTACATATCTCTGTCACCATGTCTCCAATTTCTCTCTTCCCCTCTTCAGCTCCTTCCAGCACACTTATCTGGGCCTTGCTCTAATCTGACTCCATCTTTCTGTCACTCACTGTCCTTCTAAAGTTGCTCTCACGTCTCTTTCCATCTATTTAGGTTAAACTGTGTTGACTCAGGTCAACACGTGGTGTATTTTACCAGGTTTCACACATATGTACACAAATACATAGTGCATGCTGTCACTGAAAGATTGAAATAAGCTAAATGTTATCACCAGAGATAGAAGGGCTCTTAAATTATAATTTATTTATCTCTAAAACCTTCTGGGCGTTGTATATGGGAGTGCCTTCCCGAGATTGACTACTGTCGCTGGTAATACAACGTGATTATACAGACATGTTCACATAAGCAAAAACAAAGTTCATTTCGGAACTTCGGTTGCAATGGTAGGAGACGTTGAGTGCAAAATGACATTCTTAGGAAATATTATGGTTTCTTGATATCACAGGATATAAAATTGATGTTTGATGTTTTCCTCACTGTGCATACAATAACCATCCAAATTTTTCCAAACTCTATACTGATACCTTAAGAAAAACTCCCAACTGTTTTGGTGACATCTGATGTAATCTTTAACTGCTGATTTGTTTCTTTTATTTTATCTTATAATATTTGGTGGCTACTTTCTTTATAGTATTATATTGTGAAAGTACATTTTTTTCTTGTCATCCCACACCTTTTACCTGCTACCCTTTAAATGCATGGCACATAGATGTGAGCCTAGATTTAATCTTCCTAGAAATTACTTGCATCTATAATTCAGTAGTGCATGGCTCATGACCCATGCAGTGTTCAGCGTCAATCCAGGAAGCACTGGTGAAAAATGAAAGTGAGAGGTGGTGGTCAGGGTAATGGATGGTAGGCAATAGCACAAAATCATCTTCTAATCTGATACTAAGCAGCACCGAGTGTTTCCAGTCATTTTTTATTACCATGTTATTACCAAACGTACAGTATGTAGGAAAGAAGCTTGATAAAACCCTAGGCTTTTCTCTATGATAATTAAGAAATGTGTTGAGCAAAAAAAAGCTACACAGAAAAATTGCAGACACTAGGAAGAGCAAGAGAGCAATTTATTTTTGGTAACAATCCAACTGAGGCAAGTATTGATATTTAACCAAGACTTATTAGTAATGATATCAGTACCTCGGTATTCATTCAGCTACACTTAGTGGATTAAATTGGGCTGTTATCTGACTTTAATGTTGGAAGCTGAATAACAAAACTTTGTGGCTTAAAAATTAAATTCCCATTCACATGGCGAAATCGACCCAATGGACTCTTTGAATGCCGGTAGTGGGTTTAACATGTGCCCCTCAGTTTTTTGCTGCCTGGTACCATACCGCTCACCGAAACTGTGCTGGGATTTGAGGCTGCTACTGCTTCTGGCAGTAATGAGCATTTCATAACTCCCTCCTTTACTGTAGTGCCCACGTGTAGGTTGCGAATTTACCTTTCCCCAAGTCAGTACCATTACTCCCCTCCTCCTGCTGTGCTGAGCTTGGTTTTTTCTTGTGGCGAGTGTTTGTTCTTTAGATTCTTCTTCTAATCCTGCCCCTACTGCAACTGCCCTTCTTAACAAGGAGCGAGAGAAACTGACTTTTCTTAAGGAGGAACTGGAGCGCGACACCCTGATGGACCACTGGGACGCTTATTTAAGGACATACAAAAAATATTTCCAGTTTGAACCAGTCTGGCATGAACTTTTTTTGGAGTGGGTGACTGTTTGGTGTTTTAAAAAACACATTTAATGTTACATGTGTTACTCTTACAATACATTGCCATTTTTGACAGTAGTTAAATGTTATTTCAAGCACTGATTGTAATTTAGGTCTAAGTGTTATAAATGGTGACATTATACATTTAAGACTCACTTTTGGCAATTAAAAATGTTTATTAGTGATTAATAAATGTTGACATGTTTTAAACTTTACGACAAAGCTATCTTTTGTCATTTATAAATGTTTAGTAGTCATTAATAAATGGTGTTATGCTTTACATTTTACAATAAGGCTCCCATTTGGCATTTATAAATGTTTATTAGTCCTTAATAAATGTTGACATGTTTTAAACTTTACAACAAAACTCTCTTTTGTCATTTATGTTTAGTAGTCATTAATAAATGGTGTTATGCTTTACACTTTACAATAAGGCTCCCATTTGGCATTTATAAATGTTTATTAGTCATAAATAAATGGTGTCATGCTTTACACTTTACAATAAGGCTCCCATTTGGCATTTATAAATATTTATTATACATTAATAAATGGTTTTATGCTTTACACTTTACAACAAAGCTCCGATTGATAGTTGTGGATATTTATAATGCATTTCTGAAGTACAATTTTCTATGATAAAAAATATGTTTACAAATGCTGATTGTGCTTACAGGATAGTAACTTAGTCTGAAATGTTTAATATAGCAACTCTAGATGAAATATATAGGTGAACACATTTGGCTCACTATTTGGCAAGAAACCGGTCAGTTTTTTTCCTCTTTCTCACCCTTAACTAATGCATAATAAACCATTAATAATGGTTTATAAAGCATTTACAAATTAATTAATAATATAGCTATAAACTATTTATTAGCATCTATAAGGGGAGCCTTATTGTAAAGTGGTACCATTAATATATTGTCACTGTCCAGCAATAGATTGGGGAGCTGTCCGAGGTCTACCCTGCATCTTCCTCTCCACCCTAAATTAGATAAGTGGAGGAAAAATGGATTGATTAATATATTGTCTGGCTTCACAGTTTGAATAAAAGCCACACGTTAGAGATATACACGTTCCAACATACAGACTCATAATCAACCATAGAGTAAGACATTCATTCCAACGTACACACTTTCATACACAAAAATAGATCCACAGTATTGCCCAAATAATGGTGAAAAGATTAAGGGAAAGCTAATCTATAAAAATGAGTTTTCAGCAAACAAACCTGTTAGGCTGAAGAAGACTGTTCCTAAATTTGGGTACTACAACCTCAAAAGTGTAATCAGCTCTGGATTCAAAATATGAGTAATTAGGAGATCAGATGAGAAGTCGGTATCAGTGATAAGATCTTCATAGCTCTGATATATGAGCAGGAGCTTAGTGCTTTATATGTTAATAATAGGATTTTAAAGTGGATTCTGAATTTCACTGGGACAGAGGGAAGTACAGCAAGAAAAGGTTTGATATATGAGCACTGGTTACATTTTTTAGCAGCCTTGCTGCTGCGTTCTGCACCAATTGGAGACAGGCTATGGGGATGCTTGTGAAAAGTGAGTTACAAAAGTCAAGAAGAGGTCCAAATGAATGAATTACAGTAAAGATTTGATTTTTTTTCTATATTTCTGAGATAAAGGAAGCAAGGCTGGATGACATGTAAGATTCAAAATTCAGATGTTGGTCAAAGATGATAACAAGGTTCTTAGCAGACGCTCTGATGATACTGGCGAGGGGCCCGATGTACTGACTGACCTACTTAGAGCAACTGTCACAGGCAAACATGTGAAGGGTACCTCTGTTGCTCTCTCTCTCTGCAATATACTTTATATTGGTAAAAAGAAGCATTTGCATTGACAAAACAAGCAGCACACGTTACATTGGCAATGTTTATCCTATTTCTTTATGCTCTCAACACGCTGACTTTGAGTAAAATAAAGCAAATTTACTTTTACTGTATGCAAAAAATGTAACTTACTAACATTCAAACTTTTTTATGCAATGTCACCTTTAGCCAGAACAGGTATTTAAAAAGGTATGTACGGAGACCCCCGAACACTGCTCCTACTTACAACCGCACACATCTGACCATTGTCATAGTACAAGAGGGACCTCTACAGGCCACTGATGGAAACAAAAAAAAAAAAGCTTTTGCACAAAACTGTCATTAGATTAAAGCTGAATGCTTGCAGACGTTTTAAGGTTAAATGCTTGCAGATGTTTCACTCACTGTCACAGTCACAGTCTCTTTCTGCCAGTCAGGAGGCATCTCACTGTCTTGTGGCCTCCAGTGACACACCCACATGAAGTCATTCATAAAGACAACACACACACTGTAAGTCTGTCCATCTGGACATTTGGATAGACTGTGGAGAGCATCAAAAGGCTAACACTGGGATGAATAACATTCATTTAATTGTTTTTTTTATTATTATTTTTGTATAAAAGATCAATACATGACCTTTTAAATAAAATCTCTGACTTATATCAGCATACCTCCATACTAAAGTCAAAGTGCTTGAATCCCCACTGGAAACATGATCAGTAGCTCTTACACCAGTATTAGATAAGCTGTGATCACTGAAACCACTGAAAAAACAAGACTTTTTCTCATCTGTCAGTATTTGAGAGCTGCATGTGTTATCCATTCTATAAAAGCATTTGTTCCAATCCTTTGGGTAACGACTCTTCATCTAGTTGCAAGATAATGAAGGATAGTAAAATGACTAACGGAAAAATGAGGAGGAAAAACATGTTTCTGCTTCATAAAATTGTTTATTTTTCATTGTAAGGGGAAATCTGTCTACTGAGGCCTTTAAATGTTATTCAAATGGAACAAAATTGAACAGAAAATTGTTCTTTGCTTCAATTGCTCACAACAGGCCTGACAGTGTATGCAAGTGACTTTTTGTAGGGTTCACAAGCGAGAATACTTGGGAAATCACTGCTGTCATTGATGCAGTTAACATATACTTAAACTTAGCTGGCATTGAATGGTGGTAAGATGATAAATAGGCTATACCTCGGCAAGATAGAAAAACAGCAAAGGACTTTAAGCTGAAATCTTCCTTGTGAAATTTGCTGGGTCTTGAAATGGTTCTCTAGTGTCCAGTGCAATTGATATAGTGACATTTATTGAAAGCAAAACTTGTCTTGAGTACAAATGTTCAGAAACAACACGAGTGAACTGAAGTAAAGTTTTCAGGTTGGTCCAAACTTTTCAAAGAAGCAAGTTTTAGGATGCATTTGATTAGACTACGCTTGAATAAGAGACACGAAAAAGGGCATGGTCATTTTTTTTAATAAAAAGCTCACTTTGATGTTAGACGAATATGTTGATAACATAATTAGAGCATGGTATTTGGATATCTTTGTGGAGTTTATTAGACCACATCTCTAGCTTGAGTAGGCTTTCCTTGACTGTGTGTGACATTTGCCTTTATGGTTCCTTCTCCGTTTTTTATCTCTTCACCTCATAAAGAGAAATCTTAATTGGAACTTTTAGTAAACAGACAGCACCTACAGTCTGACTTTTCTCCTCGGAAGTGGGATATATCATTTATTTTGTACACCACATGCCTCCTTGTCCTTCTTACTAATGTCCTCATCGGTTTGCTGCTAGTGCTCTTGCAGCTATTTGTAGGGCCAACTTATGTGATTAATGAATGTATATTTTTAGAAACCAAGTTAAATAAACCTGGTTAGATAATGCATTTCCAGAAGTTTCTTGCTGATGATGTGTGTTAGGATAAAGGCTGAAATGAACTAGGCTATGTTGACAACTCTCAAGTTGTCATTATTAGTCTTTAAAAAATGTCATAGTTCCAAAACGTAATTATCTACTTCTACCATCCAGACAGCCCCAGTCACTGGCATTCCCTAAAGTCAATGAATTGCCATATAATACCATAGAATTACACACAATACTTTTGGAAGACCTAGAAAAAGTACATCTTTTACCACTTGTATAGTGTGCAATAAAGAAGAACAAAGGGACATTTACTGCTGCTGGGTCATTGTGACATATTTTCTTTTGCCACCAATCATCTGCAGGTATTCCCAAGTCTGACTAGATCCCTCAGCACATTATGATTGATGCATGTTCCAAACCCAGTGCTACTATAGCTAATGTTCTATGATTGATTTGGTTCAAAAAACAGACTTTCAGCAGTACTGTTGACAGGTCTATTGATGACACAATATATTTGAAAGACCTGCTTTTCTTGTCTAAAATAGGTGGTACTGAATTGGTCTGTTTTGTGTAGAAGAAGGGTGAAATGTTGCTTGCCCTTTATCTGGAACTCTGCACAGACCCTGATGAAGAAAACTTGGATTGCCTATCTCAATTTATCATTTAAATTTTAGGTTTTGTCAAGTTTTGCCAAGCCAGCAAATGAAATGAAAGGATAGGTGTGTTGAGCTCTGTGCTATGTGGTAGTTTAGCCCTCAGGTTTGCTCACACCGAAGCATGGCTATCTTTTTATGTCACAAACTGTTTGTCATCAGTTATTATTGGCATCTGTCTAGGACAGATGTCTTTTGTTGTTGTTGCTTAAGTAGTGGTAGTTTGGTTTGCTGTGTGTTTACGTGCATCACTTTCCTCATGGTCAGTTGGTTTTTGGCCCATGCAAAGCTGCAGCGTTTAATAAACATTTCTTCTGTGATCTTTACGCTTGATTTTTAGCTGAAGATATGGATAGAAATAAATAACTGAAGAGTCTGTGTGCATGTCAATGTATGTGTGGGGGCACCCACATTACAAGGTCTTGCATCAGTTTTATGCCTTTGCAGTATACAAAACAATCACTTGAATATCTGTCTTTTTGAGTGGCCCCTACTGTTCTCTGTCTAAAGCATTTCATTTTATGGCTTCCCCCCCTTTTCTTCCCAGGTGCCAAACATCTTTGCTCCAGTCCTTTCAAAACTTGCCTACTTCATGGTTCTTAAATTACTTGTTTGATAACTTGACTCCAAATACCACAATGCCTGAGATCTTGTGAGTCTGTTAAACTAGGTAGAAATGTTAGGTGTTCTCACTGTTCACGTGTATTTATTTTGCCCACCCTTCCTCTAAAAAACATTAAAAAGTAATATATAATACATTCACCGGGCATTTTATTGGATACACTGGGTTAGATCTCATTTTGCCGTTAGAACTACCTTAATAGATTCAGAAAGATGCTGGAAATGGTCCTCAGGGATCTTTGATCCCGTCACAAAGTTGCTGCAGATTTGTCAGCTGCACATTCATGATGTGAATCTCTTGTTCTATCACATGCCAAAAGTGGGTTGAGATTTCGTGAGAAATTGTTCCGTACACTGAACTCTTTGTCACGTTCAAGAAATCAGTCTGAGGTGATTTGAGCTTTGTGATACAATGAGTTATTCCAAAGATGGGTCTGTGGTCATGAAAGTATAGACATGGTTAGCCACAACACTAAGGTTCCGAGAAAATCAGCATTACAACCTCAACTGATGTAAGCCAGGATGGATCCATGTTGTTTAGGCCATATTCTGACACTACCATGCAAATGTGGCAGCTGACCTGGAAAGTCAGATTTATGTGAGTCTGTAGGAATTGTATTCAGTGTCCTGTTCTTAGCTATCATAAGTGTGGTTTCTGCTGCTATATCCCCAACTGTTTAAGAGTTCCTTGTGTTGGGTGTTTGCCTACCTTGTTGGAAATGAGTTTTTGTTTTTTTTTAGTTACTGTTCCCTTCCTATCAGCACAAAGCAGACGGTTATGTGTGAAAGTCTCAGTAGTCAAAAGTTTCTGGATAACTTAGACCAACCCCTCCGACACAAACAAGAATGTCACGTTCAAAGTCACTTAAATGACCTTTCTTCCCAATTCTGATGCTCATTTACTAGTCTTTGACTATTTCTAAACACCTTAATACATTGAGTGTGAAAGAACAAGTGTACCTAAAAAGGTGACCAGTGTATATGAATACTAGAGTGATCAGTAACCCAAAAAGTGAGCGTTTGATATACTTTTTTCGTTGATGACCAGTGTTTCAGGTGGGAATGCCAGTTGCCAAAGATGATAGTTCACCGCTCTTGTCATATACATATATACGTCTACACCTGTCAGTTGTACGGACCAGCACTTTATACTCAGCTCCATATCTTCACAGTTTCCACCACAGCAGCAGTTTTATTATCTATCTTTCAAGAACTCAGTTTAAGCATTCTTCCGCTCAGCTTTAACTTAATTTAGTATGAGCAAGTATGTTCTCAATAAGCGAGGATGCACACACAAAAAACAGGAAGATCAAGAAGGGTTTGCCAATTCTATTACCATTCCTCTTTCTGGGGAATCCAATTCTTCTCTCATCCTGCCAGCAGCATGCATTATTGATCAATATGCAATACAGCCTAGCCCCAGTGCAGTGTTGTTATGTCTGTTGTCTGTCAGCAGTGCGGCTGCCTGATGAGACTGTAAGTTTCCATAGTAACAAAATGTTAAAGGCTCCATATTACACTGATTTGCTGGCTTTATAATTTTATTCCTGAGGTCTACTAGAATAGGTTTATATGCTTTTTTTATTTTTTATTTATGTCTACAGTTTGTATGTTGTTGCATCACCTTTTTTCACAAACAGCTTGAAATGACTCATTTTACCCCTGTTTCTTTAGGCCACCCTTTGTGGTACAATCCCAGTCTGCTCCATTTGAAGCCAACTCAATTAAACAAGGAAGAACAAAAACATATTTCCATATCCTGTAGAAGACGTTTGTTAGTGTCCAGGGAGAGATTGAAAATATAAGTCAAAGACAATTCACTAAACTCAGTTACTTGCTTGTTGTTGTAGTTATCTTTTGACTTCCTTTCTAAATCTAAATGTATCTCAATGTTTGAGTGCTTTAAGCAACATAAGAAAAAATAATTATGGGAATGGTCTGGCACAATATGATTGTTTGATCACGTGCTATAGGAGCATAACATGAAAAGAACTGAACCGAGAACCAGAGGCAAAGTGATGCTTGTATTGTTCATATTCAACACATTCATCATGTTTTGTGGGGGGAGTTCTAGGGCTTTTCTATCTCCATCAACGGTTTAATGATCTAAAATGTCACAGGTTTATTCAGATTGTCTAATGTTTCAAACAACAAATAGTCAGCTTTGACATTTCTAATTGCATTCCTGCTTGCATTGCATAGTTGCGTGAAAACAAACCACATTCCACATGAAACACACACTGTTCCCTTATTGACTTTGACACTAAAACTATTGTGCGCGTGTTTGTCTTTGTGTGGCAGCTAGTACAAAAGAATATATACTTTATTGTTACTTAAATAATTTTAATTAAAGGGAGGAAACCAAAGCACTCAGTTGCAAACCTGGAGAACAGAAACTATAAAGAAGTAAAATAGTTAAATGTAGCCATTCTGTTTTTGCATGATCATCAACTCTCACCACCTGGCTTATATTGCACAGGCTCTTCTCAACAGTATTGTGGGTTTTACTTTCTGCTCCATCTTATTGTGGTGCAGCTCTTTAGAGAGAGGTATTTCATAAACCTCCTTATTTCTGTGGTTTCGTTGAATACCTTTGTCTTATTATAGATATCTTTCCTCTTTGGCTCTCTTGCACCTTTTTCTCAGTTTTTCCTCAATTGCACTCAGATTTGAGATTTTCCTCCCCTCTCAGACTCTTGAAATTATCCTTGATTGACCAGGTTGTTTTGGGGATGCAGCTCTGATCTTCTCACTATCCTATTTTCCGGTAGTTCTAAGCAGACCTGTTTGCCCCCTCCTGAAAGCAATAAGAGCTTCCCATAGAGAGGGGATTTCCTTTTATTTGTCTTGATTTATCGCCACCTTCGACCTGTGTTTGATGTTAAATCAGTCTTGCTTTCATTCTTTTGTTCTCCAAAGCATTGTCGAAGTTTCTGAATTTGTTTTTAGTCAGTATTCACTGAAGTGTTATTTTGACTGAGTTTCTTTGGTTTAGCCTCATAACTTAGTGCCTTCTTTTTTTTACCAGTCTTCTCCATTAAGCTTAGTTCTGGCTTTAGGACTTGTCTAAAGTGGAGATTATACTCTGCTGTGGACACAGCCAGCTGGAGACACCACAGCCAAGTCATTCTTCTTATAATTCTTTGAAGTTTGCCTTAAAGTTCCATGCATACTTGAAGTGTATTGTCTGCTCAGAGCCTCGTGCTCACCGTCTGATGATGTAATTACATCACTCAGACCCAAGAGGACCCTGACAGACTCATGGTTGTGAAAAGTAAAACATGCCTGCTCCTTTCTAGACTGAGTTTGAAGCTGCAAGGCACTTACTCAAACGCATGAAAGACGTGCACACTTTTGTTTTTTAGCAGTTGATTTAGCCCCATCTTAACACACACAAGGCAAAAAGCTTATCAACTCAAAATCCTAAACCAGATAAACTTTTTACACCTGCTGTTAAACATAAGGATGTGCTTTTGAGGGCTCATCAGCACTGGGCAATATTTTCTTACTTTCTTACTTTGCAAAAAGCATAAATTGTCAGACAGATGAACCAGATGAACCATATTTAGAGCCCATTTATTCAAAGTGCTGTAGTTTCATTCCCATGATTGTCTTTGCAAAGGGACGTGCGTCTGTGGATGAAACTAATTACAACACTTATGGAAGCCAGGCTTGAAAGAGAGAGATGCGGAGAGCGAAAGATAGAGTAAAGAGAAAAGAGGAATCAATACTTACCCTGAGCTAGTCTTCTTCTAAGTGAACAGCACAGCTTATGATGTTACACTCACATCAGCTGTCAAGGGGAGTGTTGAGCATTTGTGTGTGTGTGTGTGTGTGTGTGTGTGTGTGTGTGTGTGTGTGTGTGTGTGTGTGTGCGTGCGTGTGTGTGTGTGTGTGTATTTAATGCCCTGCAATGCTCCTGGCGGATGGGCCAGGTGGCCGTCCTGTTGTGTGGGAGGAAGTAAGCCTTTGCACACAGATATGGTGGGCACAGTTTTCAAAGAGGAAACTCAGCTACACAAACACACCATGTACAAGGGGGGGAAATGAGGACTACAACGTGTCAAACCACATTCAGTTTATCAGCAGAAGTTTCAAACAGTCATCTGAACCACTGGACCGTCTGATGAAAAAGAGAGGCAACATAGCCATGAAAACTTTAATCTCTGTAGATCTCACACATCTCTGTGGCAAGCAGCTTTCAATTACACATGCATGTGTTACTTGTCATATTCTTCTGAGTTTGCTAATGAAGCATTTTGATTGACGGTAACTTTTAAGAAGGCATCCCTCTTTTATTTTTTTAACTGTTTAGTTGTCTTTCACTGCCCTGCAAAAACAGAAAAAAAATATCTTAAATCAAATTTAAGATTTTTGCTTTACTCCAATACCACAAAAAGCAATAAGAAAATAGGGAAATGGCTAATTGGATTCAGTTATATTATTCGTCTCCATCACCTACAGTTAGTTCCATTAGTTTTTGGATAATGGCATGTGCGGAGTTTCAGCTTTAACTGACAAAAGTCTTTCATTCATTTCGGTCCCTTTTATTTATAGTCCCCCATTTTTAGAGGCTCAAAAGTAACATAATTTTAATTTTTGGACAAAATCCTTTGCAGACAGTGACTGCCTGATGTCATGGACATCACTGGATACTGTTTCCTCCCTTGAGACCTTCTGCCAGCCACCTTCAGTTGCTGCTTGATAGTGCATCCTTCTGCATTCAGTTGATTTTGTGCTGCTTTTGTATGTGTTGTTTGACCAGTTTTGCAACATTTGGCTGAATCTGAGTAGACTATGGCCATATACACTTCACAATTCATTCTGCTTCTTCTGTCAGTGGTCACATCATCAATAAACACTAATGAGACCCATGCCATGCACCTTGTTTGACAGATGACATGGAATATTTGGGATCATGAACTGTTTCTTCTCAGCTTTACATGTGTACAGATTTATTCTTTTTTCCATATCTTTTCGCACTCTTGTAGAAGTTTACTAGCAACTTCTGATGTAGCCTTCTTGTTCTTGAGTGTTACCAGTAGTTGTCATAAAACCTCTGTAGTTCCATTCGGGAAGGTATCTTTCGATTGCAGACTTTCACAATGATACACTGTCCTTAAGAGTGCTTTTGTCTTGAAGTTGTTAAAACTTTTTTCTCAACGAATGATGAAATTTGTGAACATCCATTTTAGCTATCTTCTGTGGTCTTGGTTTTGGTGTGAACCTCTCCAATGCATTACTTCTCTTAGCAATGTGCCAGATTGTTGATTTGGCCCTTTTTACAGTTTTGGCATCTCCCGGTTAGTTTATTTGGGGCTTTCAGCCTAATAATGGCATCTCTCATTTGCATCAACATATCTTTGTACCTCACATTGAGAATTCCAGTGAATAGCAACCAAATGCATGGCTAACATTCGGAATCAACTCCCGGTCTTTTATATGTCGAGTTTAAAATGGAATAATGAGATAAGAGGCCTCACTTGGCCATGGCCAGGGAGTAGAAAATTATACTGATTTAAAAGCACGAATTACTAAAAATAATGGAACCAAAATATAATAGTATAATGCTACAACCCACTTGAATAAGAAAGCAAAGCAAAGTGACCTGTAACCTGTAAGCTTAAAAATTTATTACTGAATGTGTCTTTGACAACTGATGTAAAGAAAATGTGTGATAGGTGGATATTTTTTAGAGACTCCTAAGATCTTCAGAATTTATTTATTTATTTATTTATTTTTGGCTGTTTTGTGCTGTCCTTTATTTGATTTGTTTTTTTAAGCTGGTAAAATAGTTTTAAATTTAATGTCATGAAACAGGCTCTATGCATAGAAATTAGCACCGGCATTCTCTCAAAACTGTATGTATGGTTAATATGAATGGTTAATAAATGAGGCGTCCGGCCACTGTGTGAGTTTAAATGCAAACAACAAATGACTTGAAAATACATCTAACATTTGTTAATTTACCAAATGCTCAGAGCAAAGAAAGTGCATAACACAGTTGCCTTCTCTCTCTTACTCTCAAGCACTCAGCTGAGAATATCTGCAGGGCTTCCTCTTCTACTATCAAACAGTTGTTTGTTCTCACTATCAGAACTAATTAAATATGATCAGACTTGATCCAACTATTCTTTTCACTGTAATTTTTTTCTTCTTACACACTTTCTCTCACTCACACACACACTCACACACACACACACACACGTCATGTCTTAGTGAGGAAATCCAATTGACATGATGCTTTCCCTAGGCTAGCATAAGTGAGTGTTGGTCCCCACAAGTATAGTAGCATGCCAATTTTTCTGTCCTCACAAAGATGTCTAAACACACACACACAGTTACACATGGTTGTTTGTGTATTCATAATTTATAGATTTTGATCAGACAGAATCTTTGATAAGGTTTACAGACTGGGCTTGCCCAGGCAGAGGGGGAAACAGCAGAAATAAACAGTCATAAATATATACATGGTGATACCCACTGGATGCACAGTTAATGTAACGATACTGTTTAAGAGTTAGTTGCTTACTGATTTGTGAACGAGAGACAGCATAGCCAGGAAGTGTGCTGACCCTCAGTTTGCAGTTTCTGAAAGGAAAGACTTACACAGCATTGCACTGTTTTATTTACTTATATATTTATTTATTTGGTGGAATTATTTTAATCTTGAACTGAGCAATAAAATATGAAGCTTGTACATGAGTTCAATAAAGGATGTTTGTATTCACTCATTTGTCTGCTTTCCCAGGTGGTTGGCTGCTAGTCTATTCTTTACTTCACATCCACCTTCCCATGCTGTAAAACCTGATGCTGACACCATCGCTGTACTCTTTCTGACATCTTTCTGCCTGCCTTCCTCAAGCCAATCAGCCTCCGCTCTGGGTACTTTACATCTTACTGCTCATATTTCATTCTCACTTGCAGACTCCTTCATGGAACCCACCTCCTCACTATCTCCAATTCATGCAGGTCACTACATCCAAGCCTTCATCTTATCTTCGCCACCACCAGCGTTTAGGGTCCTGCCCTAATTCCTATCACAGCTGGGATTTCATTCTGATGTGATGGGCCATCGGAGTCTAATTGCTAAACAGCATAACTGAATTCTATATATCAATAAATCATGCTCAGTTCTTTCTAAGGATCTTTCCTTATTTAACAATGATCTGCTATACTTCGATCTGTTTATGCACCTACAGAATGTCAGATATGTTCACCAACTATTTTCCAAAACTCCTCTTTGATGCAGCTTGTAGACAAAATGAAATAAATGTGAAAAACAAGACAGACAATTAACCTAAGATTCTTAAGATTCTTCAGCATCTCAATGGGAAGCATGTGGGAAAGTCTCTAAGCATGCATCAAAGTAACAAAATCATGGAAATTAACCGTGTTTGCATGTCTTTCTGCGTTTTTATGCAGAAAGACATTGATTATGTTCTACAGTCTTTCCACTCATGTCAAAAACATGTGTAGAATTTGAATCTGCACGGCTTAAACATATCTTATCAGTGAACATGATTGACAAACGAGAGGCATTGGTCATTAAATGCATTTATTTGTAGATTCCTGATAAATGGGTTCTTCACATGATACAAGCGGATGACAGCAGGCCAACTTGCTGTTTAGCTGCTTTAATCTCAGTTGGAAAAACCCCCCGAAATAACACTGAATATCATAAATAAAAAGAGCCTTGAAGCAGAGGAGAAGCAAAACAGACCCTTGTTTAACTCACTGACATTTGTATTCTAGATGTAGAGTTTTTTATCAACATTCTTCATTAACCATTAACACTAAACACTGAGGCAAAGACAGGGATATACACACACGAAGACAGCAAGATTGAGTGATGTACACGAGTATGAGACAGAGGGAGCAAGAGAGAGATTGATAGGAAAAGTAAATCTGTGCCAAAAATAAAGACTAATCCAAACTGAGTCTGATGGATAAGTTGGTAAATTGAGTAAACAAAGTCCCCCCTCTCTTCATTATGAGGTGCCAGGAAAAATCTTGTCATACAAAATGGAATCTAGAACAAGTCAGTTTGGTTCAGATGGGGATAATGTTGGATAAATATAAGCACCAGTAAGAAGGAGCAAAAATATAATAACAAGAAATCTACCCAACAAATGATGATCTCAACTCAATTTGACAGGCTTGTAGACATAGTTTTTAAAAAAAAAAGAAAAGAAAATTTTAAAAAATAAACACCAGCGTGTACAAGGGAATGAAAGAGACAGAAAGATGTGAAGTAAAGAATAAAAGAAAATGAACAAAGAATAAAAAAGGCAAAATAATGAGACTGAGGCAGGAGAGAATGTGAAGCCGATAGATTAATTACTATAAGAGAAATGGGTTATGATAAATCTTTACCCTGAGTAGAAACCAAAACCTCTGATGCAAAGGAAGGCCAGGAGAGCCAAAGACCATTTTCACAAATTTAAGTTATTATTGACAGTCTAAGAATGAAGCACGACCCTCTTCAGAATAACACAAATATGAAACTGGAGACATTTCAAATTGCCTGATGAGCAGCAAGATGTATTAACATAGGAGGGTCTCTTCTATTTTAGTGTCCCGGTAAGACCAGATTATCTGCAGAGAATACCATAAAAAAAGGGTACTTTCAGCCTGTCAAAATGCATGTCACTTTTGACGATGTCAAAAGTGGAATTTTTAGACATCATCTTCATCCTGAAAAGAAAACAAGAACAACAGATGACAAAAGAATCACATGATAAAAGCGAGAACGCTAACAGCAGTCAGAGGAAGCCTGAGAGAGCAGGTAGAACAGCTACCAACAGTTTGTGACCTTTTTCATATATACTGCCTCTCATATATGTCTGCTAGCTAACCTACATTGTGTATTTTTTTAGTTTGTTTATAGTTGAGATTTTAAGCAGTTGGCTTCAGCTGAAACTTGAAGCTCGGGACTGTTGCCAAGGTGTTTCTGCAACTGTCTGAAAAAAGAACCTGATTATCTCACTCTCACACACAAACACACACAAACACAGATGCCATGTAAAATACATGTAAAAACTGTGCACTTACTGTGAGGGAACAGAAGAATGGTGATGTTTATTGTTATGTATGTATGTATTTATGCTGTTAAGTTAGCTTATTTCTTTTTTTTTTTTAGCAGTGTTGACTTTTGAACACTGAAACGCATTAGCAACACAAAGCTGGAAAGAAGTCTGTTTATTCCCCGCACGCACACACCTCCCATTTACTGGATCCCTTTGAGGAGAAACTGAAGGGGAAGGAGACATGTGGCAGTGGCAGAAAAGATCATATGGCATCTGCTCTAGTGTAAAATCTTAATATGGGTATTGGCACCCATCGCCTCACTAGCATTGACATGCTGTCAGAGTTGTTCTGGCAGAACACTAAGTGGAGCACACTTGTCCAGCACTGTTCCCATGAGTGTTGCAGCATGTCCCTTCCCACTTGCCATCCACCCTGGACCACATTAGCAATGCTGTTATAGAAATGCGAGAACACAAACATGGTAGAGCAGATCTGTTTATCAGATCTTCAGCCAAAGATCTGGTGAGACGCACTGCTGCGGCTCAATTGGTAAGGAAAAAAGAACTAGAGCAATGAATAGGCAGCACAGTCATTTCCAGAGATCACTAAACGGCAGGGGTCCCTGGCATAGACCAGAGGGAAGTTGTTTTTTTCTTATTAATATTATTCTTTTAAATCATGATTACAATATTATCAACAAGTACAGCTCTGTAATTACAAGGAAAAACACACTGTGGCCCTTTGGCACAACTTGAAAATATGGCTAAAAACACATTGCCTGCTACTATGATATCATATGTGTAACCAATGCACAAGAACATTTCTCATAATGAGAAGCCTCAAAGCCTTTATTAAAAATGAAACACACACACACATACACACACACCATACATATATGGCTAAACAGGGCTGACTCAACATTTCAGCATTAAAACTGGTTAAGGACAGATTATTACAAGACTTATCCATATGAGAAAATGTTAACACGAGCTGTGTTTGTTAGTCAGGCTGTCGTTAAATCAAAAGGACTCTAATACTACTGTTTGAATTCATAGCTATTTTTCAGAAATTGTTCATCTGACATCATTATTTATAACCTTGCTGGTAGGCTCAACCAGATAACAACAACTGTTACTTTTATTGCTTTGTAGTAAAATTTACAAATACAGTGGGGCAAAAAAGTATTTAGTCAGCCACCGATTGTGCAAGTTCCCCCACTTAAAATGATGACAGAGGTCAGTAATTTGCACCAGAGGTACACTTCAACTGTGAGAGACAGAATGTGAAAAAAAAATCCATGAATTCACATGGTAGGATTTGTAAAGAATTTATTCGTAAATCAGGGTGGAAAATAAGTATTTGGTCATTAACAAAAATACAACTCAATACTTTGTAACATAACCTTTGTTGGCAATAACAGAAGTCAAACGTTTACTATAGGTCTTTACCAGGTTTGCACACACAGTAGCTGGTATTTTGGCCCATTCCTCCATGCAGATCTTCTCGAGAGCAGTGATGTTTTGGGGCTGTCGCCGAGCAACACGGACTTTCAACTCCCGCCACAGATTTTCTATGGGGTTGAGGTCTGGAGACTGGCTAGGCCACTCCAGGACTTTCAAATGCTTCTTACTGAGCCACTCCTTTGTTGCCCGGGCGGTGTGTTTTGGATCATTGTCATGTTGGAAGACCCAGCCTCGTTTCATCTTCAAAGTTCTCACTGATGGAAGGAGGTTTTGGCTCAAAATCTCACGATACATGGCCCCATTCATTCTGTCCTTAACACGGATCAGTCGTCCTGTCCCCTTGGCAGAAAAACAGCCCCATAGCATGATGTTTCCACCCCCATGCTTCACAGTAGGTATGGTGTTCTTGGGATGCAACTCAGTATTCTTCTTCCTCCAAACACGACGAGTTGAGTTTATACCAAAAAGTTCTACTTTGGTTTCATCTGACCACATGACATTCTCCCAATGCTCTGCTGTATCATCCATGTGCTCTCTGGCAAACTTCAGACGGGCCTGGACATGCACTGGCTTCAGCAGCGGAACACGTCTGGCACTGCGGGATTTGATTCCCTGCCGTTGTAGTGTGTTACTGATGGTGACCTTTGTTACTTTGGTCCCAGCTCTCTGCAGGTCATTCACCAGGTCCCCCCGTGTGGTTCTGGGATCTTTGCTCACCGTTCTCATGATCATTTTGACCCCACGCGATGAGATCTTGCGTGGAGCCCCAGATCGAGGGAGATTATCAGTGGTCTTGTATGTCTTCCATTTTCTGATGATTGCTCCCACAGTTGATTTTTTCACACCAAGCTGCTTGCCTATTGTAGATTCACTCTTCCCAGTCTGGTGCAGGTCTACAATACTTTTCCTGGTGTCCTTCGAAAGCTCTTTGGTCTTGGCCATGGCGGAGTTTGGAGTCTGACTGTTTGAGGCTGTGGACAGGTGTCTTTTATACAGATGATGAGTTCAAACAGGTGCCATTCATACAGGTAACGAGTGGGGGACAGAAAAGCTTCTTACAGAAGACGTTACAGGTCTGTGAGAGCCAGAGATTTTCCTTGTTTGAGGTGACCAAATACTTATTTTCCACCCTAATTTACGAATAAATTCTTTACAAATCCTACCATGTGAATTCATGGATTTTTTTTTTCACATTCTGTCTCTCACAGTTGAAGTGTACCTCTGGTGCAAATTACTGACCTCTGTCATCATTTTAAGTGGGGGAACTTGCACAATCGGTGGCTGACTAAATACTTTTTTGCCCCACTGTATAACCTTGATTAAGGTTTTGTGAACAATGTGACAGGATAGGTAACATGTGCATAACAAATAATAAGCAAAAATAGAAAAAGGCTTAGTGCAGGTTTGTAAAACAAAGCAACTGATTTAGTTGAAAAGACTCCTTATCCCCCCCTAGCCAAGAATGTCCTACAGTGTGGACATTTGGTCACAAAATTGAAATTCTGCTCTATATACTTTATCAATCCCATTCAATTGGGGGTGGAAAACACAATCTGTTTGTCTTAAAATAATGCTAAATTAATTTTTATATTGGTCCCACGGCTTCAGGTGAACAGATGTGATGTGTTTTGCTATCATTTTTCCATATAAACTATTATTAAACTTTTAAAATCATCAGAGAAAAGCAGAAGCTTAAATGTTCCAAAGACCCACACAAACATGCAGTACTCCATACTCACATATGTACAGTAATGATTCAATTCAGTTCAGTTTAATTATATTTATATGGCACCAAATCACAACAACAGTTGCCTCAAGGTGCTTTAAGCTGTAAGGTAAAGACCTTTCAATAATACAGAGAAAAAGAAAAACTCCCTTTCAACAGAAGGAAACCTCTGGGAGAACCAGGTTCAGGGAGGGGTAGCCATCTGCTGCGACTGGTTGGGGGTGAGGGTGGGAAACAGGACAAAAGACACACTGTGGAAGAGAGTCAGAGATTAATAATAACTCATGAGTAAAGTCAGAGTGGCGTATAAACACATGGTGAGTGAAAATACGTGAGAAAACTAGAAACGCTCAGTGCCTTATGTGAAGCCCACAGCAGGCCAAACCATTTGCAGTGTAACTACAGGAGGATTCAGCCTGACCCAGCCCTAACTATAAGCTTTACTAAAAAAGGAAAGTTTAAAGCCTAAACGTAAAAGTAGAGAGGGAGTATATGATGTGCTGAATTTCAGTTATTTGGGATCCCCATTTGTTGTCATAAAAAGCACGCAGAGTGGATGTAGTCGAAAAAAACAATGAAGCTCCAGCAGAACTACCAAAAAAAATCTGCATTCTATCTGAACGCCACCAGATGGCGATAGCTGTAGCTGCAAAATGACTTTCTATAAATCAAATCAAATCAAATCAAATCAAATCACTTTTTATTGTCACATCACATGTGCAGGCACACTGGCACAGCACATGCGAGTGAAATTCTTGTGTGCGAGCCCCACAAGCAACAGAGATGTGCAAACACAACAACACAAACGAGCAAAATACAAGAATGGCCAACCTGAAACTAATAAATATATGTACAATATATAATAGTGTATGCATTTCTGGATGTGTATACTAAATATTTTCCTACGTGTGTGTGTGTGTGTGTGTGTGTGTGTGTGTGTGTGTGTGTATACACATTTTTACAAATTAAATAGTAAAAAAATAAAATAAAATAATAATAATAATAATAATAATAAAATATATAAAATATACAGAGTTGAATATGTGCAAAACAAGTGGCATTTATATACAGTGTGGAGTGCATAATGTTGAAGTTCCAGTAGTGAAGCTGAGGTGTCTATGACGTGTTCAGCAGTCTGATGGCCTGATGGAAAAAGCTGTCTCTCAGTCTGCTGGTTCGGGACCGGATGCTGCAGAACCTCCTTCCTGATGGAAGCAGTCTGAACAGTTTATGGCTGGGGTGACTGGAGTCCTTGATGATCCTCCCCGCTTTCCTCAGGCAGCGCTTCCTGTAGATGTCTTGGAGGGAGGGAAGCTCACCTCCAATTATCCGTTCAGAGCACCGCACTACTCGCTGGAGAGCTTTGCAGTTGTAGGCGGTGCTGTTGCCATACCAGGTGGTGATGCATCCAGTGAGGATGCTCTCAATGGCACAGTGATAGAAGGTCCTGAGGATGCGGGGGCTCATGCCGAATCTTTTCAGTCTCCTGAGAAAGAAGAGGCGCTGCTGCGCCTTCTTCACTGTTTTGTTTGTGTGTACTGACCACGTAAGATCCTCAGCCAGGTGTACGCCAAGGAACCGGAAGCTGCTCACTCTCTCCACAGCAGCGCCGTTGATGGTGATGGGGGTGTGTACTTCTCTGCACCTCCGGAAGTCCACTATCAACTCCTTTGTCTTTGCGACGTTGAGGGTGAGATGGTTGTCTTGACACCAGTGGGTCAGGGCGCTGACCTCCTCCCTGTAAGCCGTCTCATCACCGTTGGTGATAAGACCCACCACTGTAGTGTCGTCCGCAAACTTCACAATGATGTTGGAGCTGTTAGTGGCTGTGCAGTCGTAGGTGTAGAGTGAGTACAGGAGAGGGCTCAGTACACACCCCTGTGGAGCACCAGTGTTCAGTGTGATGGGGGATGAGGTGATGCTGCCCAGTCTGACCACCTGGCGTCTGTCAGACAGGAAGCTAAGGATCCAGCTGCAGAGGGAGCTGCTCAGTCCTAGATCCTGCAGTTTCCTGTCCAGCTTCGAGGGAACGATGGTATTGAATGCTGAGCTGTAATCTACAAACAGCATCCTGTTTCAGCTTCTGCCTGTAGGCGGGCAGGAGCAGGATGGAGCAGTGATCTGATTGGCCGAATGGGGCGCGGGGGAGGGCTTTGTATGCATCCCGGAAAGAGGTGTAACAGTGGTCGAGTTGCCGGTTTCCACGTGTGTTGAAAAGGATGTGTTGATGGAGTTTTGGTGAGACTTTCTTCAGGTTTCCCTTATTAAAGTCTCCGGCTGTGATAAACGCTGCCTCTGGGTGTGTGGTTTCCTCGCTGCTGATCGCGCTGTACAGTTCCCTGAGTGCACGGTCAGTGTCGGCTTGTGGGGGAATGTAAACAGCCGTAATAATCACTGCTGTAAATTCCCTCGGTAGCCAGAATGGCCGGCACTTAATCATCAGGTACTCCAGGTCCGGTGAGCAGAAGGATTTGACCGGGTGCACGTTCGCATAATCACACCAGCTGTTGTTGATCATGAAACACACACCACCGCCTCTGCTTTTCCCAGTAAGATCCTGTGACCTGTCCGCGCGGTGCACAGAGAACCCCGGCAGTTGTATTGCGGAGTCCGGTACTTTGTCCGATAGCCAGGTTTCTGTGAGGCAGATCACGCAGCAGTCCCGCATCTCTCGCTGGAATGAGATCCGTGCCCGAAGCTCGCACAGCTTGTTCTCCAGAGACTGCATATTAGCCAGTAATAAACTGGGTAACGGTGGTCTGTAAGTGCGCCGTCTCAGTCGAACCAGAACGCCAGATCTTCTCCCTCTGCGTCGGCGTTTGCGGCCTCCAGGGCCAGAGAACAAAGGCGTCTCAGGTGAGATGAATGGGGGGTCTGCAAACGGAGCGTCCGTGTTGCAAAACTTGAACTCCGGAAAGTTATAAGAAAGACCGTCTTTTATGTCCAGTAAGGTTTGTCGGTCGTACACAAGGAGACAAGTGCTGCTCGTGAAAAAATAAAGGAAAAGTAAAATTAAACACAGAAGAAAGCCGTTGCTTGGGGGAGCTCGCGACGAGGCTGCCATACTCGGCGCCATCTTGATCACACAAAAGTCTATGGGAAACATATTTTAACTACCTACGTTTTTGGGCTCAGTCGCTAATCTTGGATCATACTGAAAAAAAAAAGTATTCGGTAAATCCTTGGTCATGTTTTTTTGTTTAAATGGAGGAATATCTGTAGTGTGAAAATCAACATTCGTTGGCTAATGAACTTTTCTCACAAGCCTTTAGCCATTGAGCATACAGTTTCACTGCCAGACCCAACTTTCTTTGTCTCACTCAGTATTTTGCAACCAAGATAGTGACATAATAAATATTAATCTTTAGAGTTTAAAATATAATTTCAGAAACCAATGGGTGACACCACGGTAGCATCATCCATCTTTTTTATTTTTATTTATTTTTTTATTAGTCCTTTATTTATCCAGGTAAAAAATCTAATTGAGATTAAAAATCTAATTTCTAAGAGAGACCCTGGCATCATGGCAACAAAAGTCAAAATACGTGTATTTTTATACTGGCTATTGTAGTCAATGCCATGTTCTGGCCCACTTTTAATCAAACTTTTTAAATTCGACCTAAACATATCATTGTCCATGTGTTGGGTTTTTGGAGGACTGCATATAAGCCTGGTTGCATAGGTTGAAAAACTATTTACACTTTAGCTAGGAAAATTCATAAACAAGCAGCATGAAGTAGAACCTTGTTTTACAAGCTTCTGTCTTGTTTAGCTTTTTGAAAAGAAACAAGTTAAAACTTACATTTTACTGTCAAACAACAGTGGAATCATGAGTAGGCTTAGAAGTCAGCTTAAATATGTTTCACAGAAGAAGACAACTGGAACCCAGTGACTCTGTTTTGGAGCTTAGAAATATGTCATTAAAATTTGTAAATGTGCCTTGATTTAATCTTCGCTTTCATGTGGGAGAAGGAAGCAATAACATTACATCAGGGAGAGAACATGCTGCAAAAAGCGCACATTGTTCTAACTGTTCAAGTTGTGAGAGCGCTGTACTCAGTATGTTTTGGAAAGCTAAATGCACAGAACAATTTGCTTACATAATGTGATATGAGTCTCCCTCATTTTCCAAGTATACTGTACAGTCAGAACTCAATTTCCAAAAAAGTTAAATAACAACAAAATGCAGTGAGTTTAAAAATCTCATAAATCCATGTTTTATTCATGATAGAACTTAGAAAATATAGCAAGTGTTTAAACGTACAAAATGTACCATTTTAGGAATTTGATGGCAAAAAGATGTGTTGGTGTTCAAAAGCCCCAATGTACCCTCACACCATCAGAGACTCGTTTTTTATAACTATGTGGTGATATCAAGTTGAATGGTTCCTTTGCTCTTTAGTCCAGAGAATATTGTGTCCATGTTTTCAAAAAAGAATTTCAAATTGTGATTTGTGTTACCACAACAGATGAAATATTCAGTGTTTGCAATTTTACACCAAAGAAGCTTCAGCTCTTTCTTTTTAGTGCCACTTACCTATCCAGCCTTTTTTGCTCCGTCAGACATTGCTGAAATGTGTTGCTCCCTTCAAATTTAAAATGGGATCATATTCTTTCAGAAAATAGTAAATTTAAGGCGTTTGAAGTATTTTCTGTGTTGTTTTGCCCTATGGGTTTATGAGATTAGCAAATCTTGCAATTAGCATTGTGTTTTTATTTGGATTTTATACAGCAACCACAAACTGGGTTTTATAATGATAGCACCACTTTTTGAAGATGAAAATATTCATATTCCATTAGCTTGTGGCTACCAAGTTAAGAACCACAGTTATAGCCAATTATATAAGGTTTTGTCACACCATTGCCTTCTGGTAGTTTTGAAGCACCGCATGTAGCCATTGCTTTAGGAAGCCATTAATGTTTCCAACATGAAAGAGATGTTGTGCATGCTGCTGGAAAGGACACTTGTTTTCTTCAATGTCGTTTTTTCATCAGCACATGCAGTATGTTGTTCCAACATACCTGCTGTGAATCCAAGCTGAATTTAGCTGCCATCTATGACAAAAAAAGCAATTTACTTTCAGAGCCTTCTTTCAGACCCTACTGCCAGTGAAAAACTGATACTTAAACAACAGATGTTTGGCAAAGTCCAGGCATACTGTATTACAACAGTGAATAACAGTATAAACGACAGACGGCTTAAAGTGGATGAGTAAAGGGAAAGACTGATTTACAAAGTCAGATAAATAATGTCACTTTTGTTGATGCCGATAAATAATATAATCCCTGTTGATGTCAGTGTGATTGGCTATAAATATAACATCCTGATGGTACAGTTTCCTGGTGCTGCTTTGCTTTGGACCTTTTAACCCCCCACAACAGCTCAATGACGCAGCTCCCTGGGAAACAAATTGCATCTCTGCTTGTCATTATCACATTGACTATGCATCAGCTGTCAACAAAGGGCCACAGTACGCATTTGCTCACACACACATACACACCCTCATCGTCTTTATTCTACTTGACTAATCTCCAAACAAAGCTGTGAATGTTAGCCTCTAAAATCCTTTCACTTTGAATTTGGTTGAAAAAAATCCCTGGAGAAGAGCTAAGAAGGACGATGCAGGCAAAGAAAGAGATGAAGAGACGAGCGCTGGCCAACTCCTACTGAGACCCTTTTGATAGATTCAGTTTGTTCGAAGAGGGTTTGGTTCATTTGAAAATATCTCCCCAAAAGACTTTGGGTATTTTCTGTTTCTATTTGTATGTGACTCTATCTTTGCTCTGTGGTGCATACTACATGCATATTGTACATGTGCACATTATTGTTGTGTTTGAACAAGATAATGGCTCCACTGTGTTTTGTGTGCGTGTGTGTGTTTGGGTAGTCCTCATTATCTGGATGTTGGAGTTCTTATTGTGTAATCTTTCTTGTATCCTTTAAAGAGCTATTAGATTACCTTGATGTTTTACAATACAGTAAATTGGGATTACTGGAATCCCGGGACTAATACGATTAAGCTTGCTTTTTCACTGTTTAAAAGTGTACATAGTGTCAGATTGTACAGCTCCCGACAAAGCAAGGGAGTCCTGGTTTCAAGCCCTCAGCATGGCAAATAAATAATTAGACCCCTGTGCTTGGGATTACTGGAATCCCGGGATTAATACGATTAAGCTTGCTTTTTCACTGTTTAAAAGTGTACATAGTGTCAGATTGTACAGCTCCCGACAAAGCAAGGGAGTCCTGGTTTCAAGCCCTCAGCATGGCAAATAAATAATTAGACCCCTGTGCTTTGGGTCCACATGTAAAAGAACTGAACTCCAAAAGGATGAACTTTATATTTGTTTACAGGTTCTACCTCTTGCTTCTACAAAAGAAGAGAAGAGAAGAGAAGAGTTGTAATTAGTGAAAGTAGGACATATGTATGAGGTGACAAGAAGTGACATTGAGCTTGGAAACAGAAAATATACAAGGAGCTTCTGAGGTTTTGCATGAAAGTTCAGATTCTGTTTCTGTCATCTTCAGCCTAATTAAGTATGTGTGTCACATTGTGAAAGACGTGGGCTGAACTTTATTTCCATACCTGCTTGAGTTTTACAGACATTTTTTTCTGTAGGATAATTGTCTTCACAGATTTGGTTCTGATGAGGTTTTATCGGCCAGCATAAGCACGGGAACTCTGTGTGGCTGTCTTGGCTTTCTTTAAGAACAGGAATAGGCTGGTTTACACACTCATAGAAACTGTACACACTGTAAAGCTGTATATTGGCTTGACTCAGCTGTTCCTGAAACCAGTCTTTATAAAGACACTGGCCTTATTGATTCACATGCATTCTGTAGGCTGATGAATACCAATCCACTGAGGAAACTGTTCAGGTGCTGTTTATTTTCTGAATGTGTTCTGTTACACATGCTACACTTACTGGCTTTGTGCTTTGCCCTTTATTTCTATCTTTTCTCCTATGTCCTCCACTTTCTTTTCTTTTTCCCTCCCTTTTCACTTCTTTTCCTTATCTCTCTGCTCTCTGTTTTCTTTTTCGCTAATCTGCCCCTCCCCACCTGTCAACTCTGGCATTGTTAAACTGCACGTATACTAATGTGAATAATAAAATCAATACATAAATAAAGAAAAGAAAGGACTAACAAGAGAAGCTTATAGAGAGTTTATAGAGTTCCTCTTGGCAAAGCAAATGTGTTTGGCACAACAGTGCATTCAGATCATGATTCTGCTCACTAACGCTGCCAGGCACAGCAGGTTTAAAAAAATAATAAATAAATAAAACACAAGTGGCAGCCGTTTGCTATAAACCAGCTTTAAAGGTTGTCAGTCAGTCATGGGTGTCAGACTGATGGTCAGCGCTCTTGCAGGCTGACAAAATCCATGCTGGATGTGCCAGCCCAGTGCTGTCACCTAATATTGCATCATTCCATGACATAGCCTACACTCTGCAGTCACAATCACCATGCACAACAGCGTGCCAGTATAATGAAGCCAATGGGGACAAGTGCAACAAGTGGTTTAGCTAGGCCTGCTAATGTTCCTTGGTGTCACAGACATCTGCTCCTAGAGTTGACAGGACTCACATGGATCACTTACTTGACACTCATAGGTTACAGAGCCTGGCCAGTGAACTGGAGCTACGGTGTATGGTGAGAGAATTTTAGAGTGTACCCTTGGCTGCGACTGTGATAGTTCAGTCATTGAACCCTTTGTTTTTGTTATCTTTTTTTTTCAACTGCAGGACCCACATTAACAAACTTGAGTTTGTACTTATGGGAGGGAGTGCTACAGCCCAAGCAGGCCTGCATGTTGTGTGGGTGTGTTCTGTGTCTCTGTTGAACTCAGACACTGTTTTCCATGAGGAGCCAGTGTGCACCTGGCCCCACTCTGCAATCAGCAAACAAAGGCTACTTGGTCGGTTTGTGTGTGAACAAACCCTGAGAGTGGAGAACTGTGGTGATGTGCTTTGAGTTTCCGTGCTTCAGACTAGTGGTGCTGCTAGTGAGCAGTTTGGGTTTGATGACAGCAGAAATATTTTTATTTTATTTAACCTCTTCCCTTTCAGGATATCTTTGTTTGCTGTTACAGTTGCATTGCAGTCTCTTTATGCTTGGTCATTTGTAATAAAAGCCTATTATTATCATTGTTACAAAATTCTCAGCTTTTTTTTCTTTTCCTAGTTCTTACTGTTGTTGCTCCCCCCATCTCCTAGCCCTTTTTGGGGATGGGGGGGTTTCTTTCTTTTGTACCATGAGTTCAGACACGCAAGGAAGTGTAGAAGTTAGCGCTGCCTCACCGTAAGAAAGTTCAAACATTATGATTGGTGGAGGCCTTTGCCGTGGGAATTTTGTGAACATAGAGGGAAATCTTGTGTGCAACCATGCCATCCCACCGCCATAAATAAAAGAAAGCTTAATAGCCTCTCATTTATCAAATGAAATATGTATAACAGTTAAAGTACTTTCCTCTGCACACAAGATAAAGCCTGTGTGCACATTCACATTGTGAACACCATATCTATATATCTACCTCTCTGTCTATCTATCTATCTATCTATCTATCTATCTATCTATCTATCTATCTATCTATCTATCTATCTGTCTATCTGTATATCTATCTGTACATATATGTGTGTATATATACATATATATATATAGAGAGAGAGTCAACGCTTTTATTCATCCTAAAGGTGTTCAGGTTACTATTGTAGGCCAGTCAAGTTCTTTCACAGTAAACTCATTTATTTTTTACAACTCAGTCAGCCATATTGAGCTGTCACACACCAAGTCAACATTTTATTTTTTAAAGATTTTTTTTAAGTTATTCACTTCAGTAGGATTTTTTTCCCTATTTTTATGTTAATGCTTAAATTCAAAGTCAATATGTGCAGTAGTGATGATTGTGCTATGTATAGATAGATAACTTGGATGCTTTAATCAAACTTCAAAGTGACATGGTTTTCGCCTCTAGGTGACACCAACAAATTATAATACATCTGTTTCTGACCCCCTGACAAACTGAAATTTTGCTAACCCCTTTAATAAACTAAAATCTTTGAAGTACAAAGCAACATGACGGCTTGAAAACAGTCATTTTTTAGCCATCTACAAAAAAACATGTGAAATAATTTACAATTGTTTCTTTTGAAGTAGATGACCACATGAACGTGTTAAATAACTCAATTAGATTGCAGGTGTGAGTCTAAACCTTTGATTTTTTCCTGTATTTACCCCCTGCAGTCCGTCAGACCTGCTGTGCAACCTTATACTCCCCCAAGCCATTGCACTTGTTTAGAGGAGTGTTAACTTATTGTAATGTGAAATTTAAGGAATTCAAATAAAAGCCTAACTTTCTTTAAAAATGTCAATGTGAAAACAGTATTACAACTGCTATTCTTACCTTTTGAAGGTTCAGTTTTAATGATCTGCTTTGAACTCCATGCAATTTAAGTATCTAATGACTATAATTTAAAAACTAAAATTAAAGAATGGTTTAAAATTGAAAAAGATTTAAAGTTAAAAAAATCCACCTCCATTTGGTTGGATGAAACAGCATTTTTAAATTGGTTCTGGAACTATTATAGCGCTACAACTAAATTGTAATTTTGGGCACTAAATCCCACACTTGCCTAGATATCTACAGTAAATGACTGGACGTAGTCCTAGCATTTACAAAACCTCTTTAGGTGTATTACAGCACAACTGCTGGATTGAATTAGGAGGGTTCCGAGATTTGTATCAGAAGCTAATTGAGATACATTGATTATCTTGTGACAATGTCAGTCATAGTGTCCATGTAAACAGACTGGAAGTAGGAGAGATCATTATAAATATGAGAAGGGCATCACTAAAATGTCAAGGTTTGAAAGTGTTTGCATTCAGCAGTGGCAAGGACCACCAGCATATTGGACATAACTTTCTGAATTGTTAACTATGTGAATAAATGTAATAATTACTGGAGTCTCAGTAAACTCAATTAATTTCAATTCAAGTTCATTTCAATGAACATTCAGGTAAAGACCCTACAGTATTCTGGAGAAAACAATCAAATGACCCAAATGTTACTAGTTTCTATGATTTATCTACTTAGTCACTGAGGATAGAATAAGGACATCACAGTAATCATGATCAGTGTTGGTCAAGTTACTTGAAAAAAGTAATCAGTAACTAATTACTGATTACTTCCCCAAAAAAGTAATGCCGTTACATTACTGATTACTTATTTTCAATAGTAATTAATTACTTAGTTACTTAGTTACTTTTTAAAAACACGATTTACAACCTGGTGATAAAGCAATAGATCTTTCAGCCCAATTCTACTTGTTCTGCATAATCCATCATACAAAGTGTAATCAAATGGAAAAGTCTCTTTTTAAAACTTGTTTTATTAGTTTTAATCTTTTAAAAAATGTAATTATATGCAACATTCTCTGACTGGAAGAAATTCCACTGGAATGTGCAGAAAATAGGTTTAAATGTTAAACAAATGATTCCAGGAATGATTCCAGCACATAAAATTAAATATTTTTTTGTGTTTACACTCACTCTTTCAAATAGATGCAAGTAAAACACAGCAGAAAATAAATAAAATCAAAGACTAGCAGTACTGTTGCTCTATTTTCACCTGTAAAGCAGGAGCGGGGTAGGTGGAGGTTTGCCCTGGTGCAGGTGTGCCGCAGCGGTCAGTTGAACAATCCACGAGTTTCTCTGTGAATTTCCCATTAGGTCGTAGCGCACTCGGTGCTTGTTTGGAAGTTTAGGGGTTTTTTGCTGTAAAAAGAAGTTTTCTTCCCACGCACAGCGGACACTAATGTTTTTGTCACTTTTTATGGAATCAAACTCAAAGTAAGGTCAGTACTTCCACGCTTTAAACGCTGCACGCTCATACTCTCTCCCGCACTCCATATATGATCCATGGTTGATCTGCACACAGCTGTTGTCACGAACGTCGCACTCGCTTACGTCACTGTCATGAGATATTCTCGCAAAAAAAATCACGGTTTTAGTAACGCAGTATCGCAGTGTTCCTACGGGAAAGTAACTGCAATCTAATTACCGTTTTTGCAATAGTAATCCCTAACTTTACTCGTTACTTGAAAAAAGTAATCGGATTACAGTAACGCGTTACTGCCCATCTCTGATCATGATGGCATGAAAATTCACCACTTTACCTTTATGAAGGACAGATTCACCTTTCTCCAACTGCAAGACAGTAAGTGCCACAAACTGATCCCAATGACACGATCATAAGAATTTATTGTGATGTTTTACTTCACTTAAAAGGCGTCTACAGTGTCAGCCAAAGCCACTTCAAACTCAGCAGTTAACCGCAATTTGAACTCTTGAAGACAACAAGTCAATAAATCTGCAAAGACATGTTCAGTGAAGGAAACTGGCAGCTGTACTTTTTGTCACCTTGACAGATGAATGACACGTCTCCTTGTTATCCCTCTGAACGTCTTTTACTTTTATCAGCTTCGTACCTCTATCTTATCCCCTGTACCTCTGTTGTCAATTGTCTTTATTTCCGTCTCTTGCACCGAGTCTCACTCGTATTCTACATCTAACTCTAATGAATTCTTCCTGGTACATTTAATTTTTTTTTATTCCCAGCTGCCCTCTTTTTATTCCTCTTGATATCTTCTTTGTGCTTTTGTCGTCACATCTGTTTGGTTAGTTGAGGACGTGGTACAGCGTCGTGTCTCAGGCCACTGGAGGACTTTTAGAAGTCAGCAAGAGAGAGTCTACGGCGGTCCCCTGGGTTCCTGTGTGCGCGCACACACACAAGCAAATTCACACAAATTCAATCACACACCAGTGTTAAGCTCTCAAATTCCCCTCAAAGAGTCTCACTCCCACAAGGCCACAGAGAGAAAAACAAAGAGATGGAATGTTTTCTCTATCCTCCCCTTTCCATCTCTTTCTCTCCTACTCTGGCTACAGTCTTCAGTCGTTCTCTGCAGTGCAGTACAAACATGCAGAGTGATCAAAGAGTCTGGGGGTGTCAGAATCGAGGGACAAAATGGACGTGTGTAGAAGACAAGATAAGAAAAGAAGTTGGGGGAACACAGCTGTCAATCAGACATTCAGTCAAACTCCGTGGAGTTTCTATCCCAGTGGCACACCTGCGGACTTCTGAGCTTACCTGCATGACCATCAGTGTATTAAAGTTGCTACAGTTGTTACCTTTGCTTTGTTTCAAGGTCCATGCTTTGTTCTTTGTTTGTAATTGAATTAAAAAAAAAATCTTGAGATAATTAATTAATTAACCTTATTACCATGGTAAAGGGAATGAAGCCACTTTTCCCTGTGTCACTGAAGCACAGGTCTATTTGTGCGAAGATAATCTACTGTTAGTATGTGAATCTAGTTGTGTTTACCTTCAAGCCCAACCTTTCGTGAAGTCAAATGAAAAGTATCCATTCATCCATTTTCTTATCTGCTTTTCTAACTTGGGGTCACAAGGAGACTGGAGGTTATCTCAACTGTTTCAGTGTGAAGGATGGGGTACACCCTGGACAGGTTACCAGTAGCTCCCAGGGCTGACATAGAAGGGCAGATAACATCACATGCTCACACCCACAGCTACGGCCAATTTAGAATCACCATTTAATCTAACAAGCATGTCTTTAGGATGACTACAACTTTATACCCTCAGTAAAAAGTGTCTTTTTTTTCCCTATTTTTAAATATAGCTTAAATGCTGCTACTGGAGATTAATAACCTCAAGAAAATGTGTACGTGTAGGTTTGCTTAGGGGAAAAAATAATAATAATACGGCAATAGTTTTAGTCCCGATGGTTGCTGTGTGAACCGTGGAGTCACAGCGCCCTCTTCTGGATCCAGCTGAAAATAGATGGACACGGTTGAGATGTTCACTGCATTTGTGTATACTCAACTACAGGCAATGCAAAGATCTGGAAGAGTCATACTTATTTTTAACCAAAGACAATTTTATTTTGATCAGCCTTTAATAATTGGAGATAATTACAATAAGTCTGATAAAAATGTAGGTTTTTTTTGCAACATTTAAGACACAAAAATAATTCTAATAAAAATAAAATGTTAAATTAATACAAAAATGTATTTTTATCCCTATTGTTTTACACAACTAACTGTATTTCAATTAATAACCCTGGTCCTTTTTTCTCTGTCTCCCCCATCTTTTTAGGCTGCAGACAGGAAGGCTCTGTCAATTCAGTGGGAATAAGTAGACTGATAAAATCCCAGTGTCTCTGTAGTATGCACTGAGTTTATTAAAAATAGCATTTAAGGTAAAATAGCTTGGGTGTTTAGGGTTGGGTTTTATCTGTTTATTATAGTTTTTAAATGAATGGTTTAAAAGAGATTTACCAGTTATGTTCCAAAAAATTGATTCTGTTCATCTGGACGTAGTGTTTTCAGTGGGAAAAACACTCTACAAATTTTCACCTTTGCAAATAAATGTGACACAAACTAAAACATATAGATTGTATCATGGTTTAATTTACATTGCATACTTACACCTGTCCTGGGGATCAGGTGTTGGGTTACCTGAAGAAAGGTCAGACTTTTAGTGGAGATGAAACGCAGGCTGGGTTTGCTCATCCATCCAGAATTGTGTGATTCAAAACTAATAATAAATATACATGTAAGTGTCTTCTCTCTTTCTCTCTCTTTTTGAGCAGGTTCATACATTTCATTGCATTATAGGGTAATTTGAAAACGTTAACACTACATTAATCCCAGTTATCCATTAGTGAGCTACCCATGTGCAAAATCACTGGTAGGAGAATTAAAAATTGGAGTTTATGCCTCTGTAATGTTATTTACACATATCTAGGGAGGAATTTCACTGGAGCAGCTCAAGAAATACATTTATTATTGACAAATAAACACCCAAGGCTAAATATCTATGGGTTATGTTTTTCTTTTTCCAGATTCTGATTGTCAGTTTGCCTGCAAGGGTGAAAAGTTTCAGTGTGTTCTTTTGTCACAAGGGAAAGAAATAACTTTTGAACTTACAGCTACCTTACCTGTTTAGCAATTTTTAACTGGTTTCAAAGGTGAAAGTGAGAGTAAAGGAGCCTGTGTGTGTGTGCGTGCGTGCGTGCGTGCGTGCGTGTGTGTGTGTGTGTGTGTCATATGGTCGTGTGGTACTAACAAAACCTTGGAGAAAAAACTATGGTAGATGCAGTTTTGTTCTTGGGGAAAGTGTGCTGAGTGCAGCTGCAAGTATAGCTTTTGTCAAAAACAAATTCATTGTAAGTGTACAATATACTTTACTTGCCTGCTTTTGTGCCAGAACATTAACATGCATCGATTATAGTGCTTGTTTACTTGTATTATTTATTTCAGTCCTGTGAAAAAAAGTGGATGAATTTCATTTTTAAGACCTAAAAATATTTACTCTGCATACTTTACCAACATCTGAGACTGTTTAGTCTAGTACCTCCACAGATCCCTACCTTTGATGTACATAACACCAGCAACAGCCAGGACAGTGGGGATGCACTCTTGTACAATATCGCTGCTGCCTAGCAACAAAAGGCCTCTCTTTATAGCAGCATTTCTTCTCACTGCAGACAGAAAGAGAGAGAAACAGAAAAGAAAAAACAATAATTTCTTTTACAATTCTGTTTGTTGCTTTAATAGCTTTAGTTTCAAAGGCTCTTTATTTTTTGTAGCTCTGTAAACAAATGTTTGCTACCAATCAATATTGTATGCAACATTTTTCATTCTTCTCTCAAGTATATGAACAGATACTCATGTACGTGTATTCTCGTAAAACCTGAAATACCGATTCAACTTCCTTACACAAGAAAAAGTGAACAAATAAATGTTCCAAAATGTACTTATTGTTTAAAAATAAAAATGGTTATTTGGGGGACATTCCTTCCAGCTATTTTGTGCAAAGCCAACTGAACCTTGTGCCATATTAATATGATAATAAAATATTAATACAAGGGAATACAAACTTTAATTCAACATAAATTCTAATGTATTTCTTCAGCTTCAACGCAAGCATGAAAATAAATAAATAAATAAGAAACAAAACTAGCTTTATTTGATTTTTCCTGCATTGTAAATGTGACTGCACATCCAAACGGAACAATATACAGCAGTCAGGGCTTCAACCAGTAATGCTAACTTACACCATGAGGCCAACTTCTTGAATTTGAGACGTGGTGAAATCCTAAGACTGGCTGAGGTAGTGCAGCATGGGGAAAACAATCACTCAGAATAAATCATAATCATTTCTGTTGTGAGGTCCAGTAGACTTGTTTGTTTATTTAGCCATAACAGCTCAATAACATCTGCCTATCATGGCCGATTTCCCAAAACTAGACAGTATAAAGCCAGTGTTAATGTAACTGTTTATGTTTACTAAGATCTCCAATAACTGCAGCAATGCAGCAGCTATTCTTCCTTCTTCCTGGCGTTGCAACTCTTTACATTTTAACAATGCATTATAAGACAGACACACATATACAGTGCAACTAAACATATACACAACACAAAACTGCTCCATATAACACAAATTAGGCCTCTTATCAGGATAAGCACTGATAATACAACATTTAAAAAACATAAGACTAATGTACTGTCATTACTACAGCACACACGCCCATTTTTCAAATTCATATTACCATTTTTAACACCGGTCAAAAGTCAGACCAAATAAATATTGTTTTAGAAGTTTCTTGTATTATCTGTATTGGTAAAGTCCATTCTTCCATAGCCCTGTACAAAACTGTTCTTTTGATTGAACTGGTTCTTGCTTTGGGTAATAAAAATATTTTTCCTGTAGTCTGTCTAGTACAGTATTCCTTTCTGTTGATACTTCAATTCAATATTTTATACAATGTGATGGTGCCTTTGTAACAATAATATTTCTAATAAATACAATTTAAAAAATAAGCAATCTATATTTAACAATTAACCAATTAAGATATTTATGCACAATATTTGTGTTATATCCACAACAAAGGATCATTTGTACTGCTTTATTTTGTGCCATTTGCAATTTCATAATCTGCTCCATTGTACTATCAGACCATACTAATAATCAATATTAGACAATCAAAGACCTTACATGGCATTTAACTACTGAAATACTCTTATTTTAGCAACAAAATTATTAATGTGCTCTGTCCAGAACACTTTACTGTCTAAAGTTACACCCAGGATCCTGGTCTCACGGACTTGGTTAGCAGGATGCACCATTAATAGAAACCTGCAAAACTGGATTCTTACTAATAGAATGGTTAGAGCCAATTTCCATGCTACTAGTCTTAGATACATTCAAAATCTATTTATTATCCACTATCAATTTAACTATTAATTGGATCTATCTTTAACTATTTTTTAAATGCCATATATGTATGTATATATATATATATATATATATATATTAGGGGTGCAACGATACACAAAATTCACGGTTCGGTTCGGTTCGATACTTTGGTGTCACGGTTCGATATTTTTTCGATACAAAAAAATGTTCTTGCCTTTTTAATTTGTCATTTATTAAAATTATAAATATATATTTTAACTCAAAAGTACAGTTTTTAAATTTAACCCTAACCCTTGTGCGTGTTTTTTATTTTGACAGCGAATGCGCACCTGCGGACCACTTATGTGCAGCCCTGGTTATTTAGCTCATCATATTGCAGCCACAGAAATTCTTTTGTCCATGAAACCATAAAGCTGCACTTTCTTTTTGCCTCACAGTCTGATTTGTCATAACTTCTCCGTTTTGTGGTAAGCTTTTCTTTGGCTGTCACTTCTTCACCCTGACCTGTCTTATTTGGCTCAGCAGAACTGAAATGCTTTTACACACTCACTCACATAAGCTCAGCGATTCTCTGCACGATCAACCTCTCACATGTTTAAGCTTGCTGCGGGAGATTTCACTTGTCATGTTTGCATAGTAAGTATTAGATTATTCTGTTATTATATGTTACCTTATATATGTAATCAAAGTAGTTGAATTAGAATACGGCTGTAGACCACATTATACCCTTTAATATAGAGTGTGTGAGCTGTATGTAGTTTAGTTCTCATTATACTTTTGAGTTAACAGAACATATTCACATATTAGTTCATTAGATAAATGTGCATCACTCTGTATCCTTGATCTGCTGGGAATGTGTTACACTGTTTTCTTGACATGCTTAATTGTTGAATCATGAAGAGAAGGTTGTAAGCAGGAGACTCTGTGTCTAAAGACAGGGGAGATAGATAGACCACATTCCACACCCCCACCTTACAGAAAGCAGAGAAACAACTGCCGAGGTCATAACTTAGGCGCTGTAACAGAGAAAAAATGTGATGTTTTGGCTTTTACGACTAGCTGGGGGCCACTAGAGACTATAAAAAGCTGAGCAACCCGTCACCATTTTGAGACATGTGCCTGACCCTCTGGTAGCATCTCTCCCGTCCGGACGTTGTAATGCTCTTACTGTTGAATTGTATGGAAATAAATGATTGTTGATTGAGCATTTATACACCGAGTATCGTCCTTCCTTCAGCCCAAAGATTCAAAGAATTGGGAGAATTCAACAACTTGGTGCCGTGTGACCCGGATCTTTGGTGTGCTGAGGAGGTGCAGATTTGACCTTTGGTGAGATCGTGAGGCGAGGTGAACAGAGGACCGGTCCAAAAATAAAAAGGTAAGCACAGCCTGTTGTATTATAAATACCAAATGTGCATATTGGGCTTTCCAAATTAATCTGTTCGCTGAGTCACATGTATTTTCACAGTAAATTTGTCGGTGTCTGGTTTTTGGCGCAAGATACTAACAACATAAGTTGAGGCTGAATTCCAGTGTGTTAAATAAACTGCTTCTACCGAGATACTAATAACATACTACGTTGGACTAGTTGCAGTAAACTGCTTCTACCGAGATACTAATAACATACTACGTTGGACTAGTTGCAGCCACTTTACCTTCCACATTTAATTTTGTCTAATACTGGCTTCTGTAGCAATAATACGTTAGAATTTCTTCTGAAGACGCGGCCATTAGTCCAGTACATTGAAGTCGAGGTTTGTTTATTTTGTTTATGGTGTCAGTGACGTCCTGGCTTTTGCCGGCTATGAAATAGAAGTTGATTTAAGGAAAAGCAGATGCTGGCTTCACGGTGCAGTTGAACGCTGGCAACGCGAGAGCGAAACACGTCCGTAGGTTTGGTTTATGATACGGCGTGTTCCGGTGGTGCGGCCGTGAAGTGCAGTAGTGGTTGGTGCTAGTTTTAGTACATTGGATAGAGGTTTTGACGGTGGTTTGTGGCGTCAGTCAAGTATAAAGGGCTGCGGTCATAATACAAAGTAAAATTTAAGTACATAGCAACACCTGGTTTATGATGTCAGGTATAACTTCGGGGATGCAAGCATCACTTTTATGATGCGACTTTGCCCCGTGGTGGCGGTCATAAGCGCAGAGAAAGGGGTATTTTGGTCTATGGTGCAGTGTGCTTTAAGAAGATCTAATAGTTGAGCTCAGAGGTTTCTGTGTAAAATTCCCGCTGAGGAAAAGTGTTGTGTGTGAGTGTGAAAGCGCGCTCTGGGTGAGAGAGTGTGTGTGAAGCTGCGAGGCGCGCTCTGGGTGCTGTCTTGTGGGTAAAGCGCGCACTGAGTGAGAGTGTGAGTGAGGCGCGCTCTGAGTGTGTTTTTTGGTGTGGAGTGTGAAGCGCGAACACAGTGACAGTGACGGTTGATGTGTTTGATTAGGAGGACATTAGAGCAAATACACATTTTAGGATCAAAGGTTGATGCCTAGTGTACCTGTGGACCGGCGTCGTCCGGGTGCTGAGGTGGTGACTTGGGGAGGTGAGGGCCCCCGCATAGCCACGGAAATAACACTGGAACGGCCGTGTAATCACGGGTTCACATTTATTCCGGACTAGAACAAGACACATTTTGCGACCAAACGTTGAGTCTAGATTAGTAAAGAAATATAAAAAGGTTGAATTCCTCGTTTCAGTGGTTGAAATTGTTGTGTGCCTGTCCCCTGACGAGTGTGAAATTAGAATAAAGAGGGAATTTGGAGCCACATGGAGATAGACGGGCATAATTGGGTGTATTACTCTGTGGTGTAATAAAAATAAAAAGGAGAGATAGTAAGAGGTGTGCAGTGGAGAATTATGGAGGAGTAGAGAGAGGAATGTGTTGGGAGACTGGCGTACAGTTTACGCTGTCAAGGTAGGCGTGTTGCCTGCTTATCGGTTTAAAAGTGATGAAAATGAAATTAAAATAAATCTCTTAGTGTGTTAATACAGGAAGCTGCGGACCTGGACCAACTGCCCCCACAAGCACAGCGGCCGAAGCAAAATTATAGGTAATGGGAACCACACCCAGCACGAATCAGCAGCTGTGAAAAAGACAGCAGCGAGGAGAGAATTAGAGGAGAAATTAAGAGAAGTTTTAACACATAAAATTGGGGCCAACGGACTTGTGGAGGTTGGGAAGGCGTCCGGAGCATCACAACAAAAAGGTGAAACAAAAACACACACAAGATCAAATTAACCTGCTTTTATACAAATGCACATACACGCAATGAAGAAACAGCTTACACTCATGAACACGTGAAGATTTTCCAGCAAGGTTAAAGAAAAATTAACATACTTAAATGATGAAGTCTATACATTACTGACAAAGAAACCCTCTGGGTTGCAGGACAACAATTTAACTAAAAAAAAAAAAAAAGGAACACTGGTCTAACCAACCAGGCAAGACACAACAAATTTAGTGGTTAAAAGATTCAAATTGTGACATGTTTTCTGTTGATTGATTAATAAAAGTGATTACTGAATGAAAGAAAGTTCCTTTTTTGGGCTTTTAAACATGATCTTAAGAATTTTAACATATACCGGTGTTGTCCTGTCAACTTGGTGGGTTAGGAGTTGATTATATCGGGAGACAAAAAACAAAAAAAGGGGGAGAGAAGGCTGACACAGGGCCTGGCCCCATTGTCTCCCCTCTGAATAACACAGCCAACACAACAACATTTTCCTGTTCGTTTGTTTTTGTTTTTTGTTTGTTTTTGTTTTGTTTTGTTTTTGTTTTTTCTATACATATTTAATTACAGGCTGCTTTGCCGGCCCTGAAAGCCGAGGCTGACTGGACTCCTGCTCTCCCCCATACGTGACACTGACCAAATGCTGCAACAGCTGGACCCACAACAACGACCTGAGAATGTCAACAGACCTGCAGGAATGTGATCTCATGCAGCCGAGACGGAGAGCACTAAACCTAAGGCCCGTTTCACTACACGGGGGAAAAATTCCCAGACTGCGTCAGCTGACAGAGCTGTGACGAGACGCCCGCCAAGCCCGAATGAAAAGTAAGGCCGAGCGAAAGAATGCTGACCTTGATAACTTTGTATTCACACTGTGCAGGACAGTGATGGACCAACACGGATGATCGGGTGGCGAAAAAGGGCGTGACCGAGACAAGAGGAGTAACTGAGGACAGAAGGCACCTCAGAATGGACAAAAACACAGAAGAAGATGCAGGTTTCACCTGCGGTGAACATCGACACTGGAGAAAGGACTGCCCCAATTGGGGTCAGAACCAGGACGGACTGAATTTTGAGCAGCAGCAGCAGCAATGGTCGCAAACAAACTGAAAAGGAGGGGGGGCAGGACCCCAGGGCATGCTTCAGGCCGTGGTTTACCCAGAACACCAGAACAGGAAAGTGATGAACACACACACACACACACACACACACACACACACACACACACACACACACACACACGGGAATGTTGATTCACTGAGAAGTGATGCACACACATACACATGCACACGCTTGTGCAATGAAGAGTGATCCACACGCACACACACATACACGCTGATGCAATGAAGAATGCTTTGCTTATGCTGATATGCAAAATGCTGCACACAAACATCCCAATGCATAATTTTTATGAGGAGCCATTGATGACCATTAAATACTTAGAATGTGTTATATGTCACCCAGAGGGCATTTATGTAGATTTTAGGAATAAGGTCTAAAAAAGTTTGGTTATGAAAACAATGTCTGTGCATGATGTCTGTTTATGGCTCAAGGCCTTGACTGAATTCTTTGCTGTGCTTCACACAGCCCTGATGAGGAACAGTGGCACAGAGTGAAAATGATGAATTAATAGTGTAAGTTTTAGGTCGGAGTACGGCATTTTCTGTGATTGAGTTTTAATTCAAGGAGGAACAAAAGGTGTTACGGCACCTGAGGTTCTCATTCCCACACAATATTGTCCCGGCAGGAAGCAAAAATGTTCCTGTGAATTTCTGGTTGATTGTTTGGTTTTGTTTAGCGCTAGCTTGATTTTATCAGTGAGCTTTGGCTTGTGTTCTTTCTCGTAAGCGAGAGAGGGATAGTTTTATGCTTGGACATGTCTGCAACGGGCCCTAGTTTGTGTTATTTTAGTAGTATTTTGTTGGTTATGTCTGTTTTCGTTTTGGTTACAGTGCACTGGAGAAAAAACATCTGAGAGGTGTGATCCACCGGTGGTGATATGTTGATATTTTGTGAGTTTATGATTTAACAATCAGCTCTTTAAACCAGGCCTGAAAGATTGAAATTTAAAGCGCTATGAAATATTCTTACAAAAACAGTTGCAAAGTGTGCTTCTCCATGATTGTAATTGGCTTGGGAGAAATTCACTTATAGGGAACACTGAGAAGTTCTGAGTCTAAAAGGATTGCACCGAGTCAATCCGGCCCAAAAAACAACAAGGAATTGTTTTCCTTTAAAATGATGACGTCATCTTGCTGGTGATGGATGCTCGAATAGGTTGCGCGTGAGACTCCATTATCAGCAACATCTGGTATGAATGTGTATGGAGGTATGCATGTGAATGGACTGTGATGGACTGACGACTAAAAGCTTTGACTGACTTGATACTGAGACAATGACTGCACCCACTTTAGGATTAGTAAATGCCAATAAACAATTCACCCAGCCGACAAGAGAAGGGTGGATGCTTTGCTTTGTTTTGTTTTGTTTTTTCAGGAGCAGGAGGATAAGAGAGACTGGAGGAGGAGACTCTAGCTTCACATAAGTATGAACTGCAGACTTAACACTGTGGTTGCTGATTTTGAGTTACTGATGTTTGCATTAAGAAAACTGTGCTATATTAGCTGTGTTTTGAGTAAGGTATCATGTTATATTATTGGGAATGCCAAATGCTACAGTGGAGAAGACTTTTGATACCACTCATGACTGGAATATGTTATTATTAACCATAGCAGGCCACTGTAAAAAGTCAATTAAATTTTATAGAGGAAAATCGCCAAAATTGAACAATACCTATGAATGACTGGCCACATTCAGAATAGAGATATGCAATAATAAACATTGGTCCACGTGATTTAGGTTCTCACTTGAAATAGTAAGTTATTAAATGTAGAATATAATCGACAGGGACATTTGATAGGATGTGGTACTGAAAAAGAACAAGAGCAAAGTAAATAAAGAAAATATTGTGTTTAGTTTGGATAAATTCAAATTAAAATGTACCATTACACTCAGAGGATCAATATGGAATAAAACATATGCAAAATTTGTAGGAAGTACATGACTGATAACTGTTCTGTCCTGAGCGTTTGTTTCCAGAGCACCCACTTGACCACACCAACAGTTTCTCGCCACCGAGGAGGGGTACTTGCAAAAAGAATAAAATAAAAATCTGAGTTTAACAAAACATTTTAAATGTAAATATCAAGCTTACCTTTCTTTTTCCATGAAATGTGCTTGTGGGCACGCCAGCCATTTTGAAAAGGTGGGCAAAACAATTGGCAAGGCCACACCCCCACACATGTGATATAATTTTAAAGGTACTGTTGCCCTCTCTAAGAAACATCAGGAATTAGAGGAGTGGCAAGTAGAGTATGCGAGCTACAAGCAAAAACTAAAATGTGTACTACAGTGTGCAAAAATGAAATACTGGGTCATCAGGGGGTCATGAGGGACATTTATAAAACTAAAAGTCCCACTAACCTTAAAGTGCACTTGAAAAGCTCACACAAGAAGGCTAACCTAGCTTACCTAGAAGACCTCATCAGGGGGAGCACACTCCCCCTCCTTGAAGAGCTCACCCACTCAACCCGCATCCCCAGAAAACAGCTAACCCCAGATAAGGCAGCGTGATGTATCCCGAGACAACAGGACTGGGACATCTAAATAAAGGTGTGTAACAATCGCCTTCAAAAGGTTATCAATTCACTTGAACCAAAATTAGGACCACACGGTGCGGCAAGAGTTAATAGTTATTAGTCTCAACACCCAAGGATAACCAGAAGAGCATGACTGATATGATGGAACTGGGATTTTGTTACACTTAATTTTTGCAAAACACAAATAAAACTAAATTGAAACTAAGGATTTTCAGAAAATAAAAACTACACTAAACTAGCAAAGAATTGGTAAAAACTAATTACAACTGGTAAAAATTGAAAATCTGGAGTCGAAACTAAATAAAAATAACAACTAATGGAAATGGCGAAAAGTTTAAAACCCTGGTGCAGAGATTGGCAAATCTGACCAGGAAACGTTATAAAATGGATTGTCAGGATAGTCAGCGTTAAAGCCACTTTTGACAGTCCATACTAGGATGGCATTGGACATCTTCGGGGCGGAAGAGGGTTGGTGTGACCAAGGTGTGGTTTGGCTTGTTGTATGTACATTTCAAAATGTTACAGCTCTGGATGGACCAGTTACCAGGGCATGGAAGGATGACAGACTTTATTACATGAGGAGAAGGGACATTTTCGGGATCGAAGATCCTCAGGGATGACAAGGCTGGAGCAACGGTACTCGAGAGAAGAATTTCTGATACTTTCTGAGATATGATGTCACTAACCTTCTCTTTTAATTGTCTAGCTCCAATGAATTGACACATGGGAGTGTGTCAAAAAGGGGGAGTTGAGTTTGAACATCAAACAATGGTGATATGAAAATTTCTATGAGTTTATTTTTGTGTTTAATAAATTAGCTATGGTAAAACTTAAGCTTATAATGTGTTAGACTTAGAAAGGGTTCACTAATTTTTTATTTCTTTTACACACACATAGATTATGATTAGAATAAGTCCTGAACATAATATTTTAAACCAAATTTGAATCATTAGAAGAACAATGGATAACAATATTAGATTATCAAGGCTAGGGAGAGAGGTGTTTTGGTTTTCTGTCTCTTGCAGAGAAAGGAACAGACACCAGATGGGGACCCGGAGATGTGAGGACCCTTCACAGCAGGGACAGATGTAGGGACTGCCGAGACAGCAACTGGGGTCAAGTGTCATGACGTTTGGGCTCCTGGAGAAGATGGATCCCACAAACACAGCAATAACCATGAAGGGGTTGGCGAAAACCAGGAACACCAGACCAACGAGGTTCAAGAGGCTCTTGGCAAAAAGGGGGACACGCCGGTGACCCCAAAATACACAGATCTTTGTTTGAAATCGGGGCAGAATAATCCCCAGAACTGTGCAATGACTAAAGGGTGGTCTAACCCCGGAGGTCGAAGAAAGAAGCTGAGAATCACCCAACTGGAAGACACTGGTAGCTGCAGCAATAAAAATAAAGGTTAAAAGCTCCTTAGACAGAGGTTTTAGTCTAAGTACATTTGAAAGGTATAAGGGGGCATTAAAATGGGAGTGGAAAACTGGAGCACCAAAATAAAGCTGTGGGAGAATTGGGGAGTGATGGGAGTGTCATCTGTAACTGCTGTTATGGTTGTAAATCTAACTTTGCTGGCATCTGAACTGCGTGAACACAGAGATCATCCCACATATGGTCCACCCGTTAAAGGGGGACAGAGGGCCTCAGGATCAAGAAAACTTGGACCTTGCGACCCTGGAGTGCATGTTGTAAGTGATCTCTTTCAGAGATCAAAAGGGGGAATTATTAGATTATTCTGTTATTATATGTTACCTTATATATGTAATCAAAGTAGTTGAATTAGAATACGGCTGTAGACCACATTATACCCTTTAATATAGAGTGTGTGAGCTGTATGTAGTTTAGTTCTCATTATACTTTTGAGTTAACAGAACATATTCACATATTAGTTCATTAGATAAATGTGCATCACTCTGTATCCTTGATCTGCTGGGAATGTGTTACACTGTTTTCTTGACATGCTTAATTGTTGAATCATGAAGAGAAGGTTGTAAGCAGGAGACTCTGTGTCTAAAGACAGGGGAGATAGATAGACCACATTCCACACCCCCACCTTACAGAAAGCAGAGAAACAACTGCCGAGGTCATAACTTAGGCGCTGTAACAGAGAAAAAATGTGATGTTTTGGCTTTTACGACTAGCTGGGGGCCACTAGAGACTATAAAAAGCTGAGCAACCCGTCACCATTTTGAGACATGTGCCTGACCCTCTGGTAGCATCTCTCCCGTCCGGACGTTGTAATGCTCTTACTGTTGAATTGTATGGAAATAAATGATTGTTGATTGAGCATTTATACACCGAGTATTGTCCTTCCTTCAGCCCAAAGATTCAAAGAATTGGGAGAATTCAACATAAGCTAACGATTAATAAGACGATGTCAGAGGAATTGGTGCACAAATTATCATCACTCACAGATCAGTGCTGTCGCTCTCTATACACAGTTCGCACGATTGCAAAGTGAAAGCAAAAAAACAAGCGCAAATTCAAACGCGATTTCAATATGTCACATATTGACAGTACCTCACCGATGCCAATGACATAATTACCCAGCTACATTTCTGAAAGAATGCAAAAGCATTGACATATATTTTTCCTTCCTACAATAGCCCGACGGGCAGGGAAGAGATAGATTTTGGTAGCCCGACTGGAAAAATCGCTAGCCCCAGGACGTCGGGCTAGCGATATTGCAAGCCCTGTATCTGATTGAGGAATCACTCATCTTTGGAAAAGAGAGTTTATTACAGAGAAATGTCTCTTTCCAAAATAAAAGCTATACTATCCGCTTCTTCTGGGCTATATTCTCAGCAGCATAAGGAGAATCATGTGCTAACAGCTGTCTAAATGACTCGGCTAAAGTTAGTAGCATGCTTGTTGTTTTTGTCTTTGCACTAGGATGATGTCGGCGTAAATGTGCAGTCATATTCGTTGTGTTCCCACTAGTGCTTTCAGGTTAATCTCGTTGAAATGACCTTAACGCCACAACACGGCAAATCTCCATTAACGAGCTACTGCCGATCGCCCGTGCATGGGGCTAGACGGCCAACACGTTAACGAGCTAACTGCGCTAACACACTAGTTCCCACCCATGTACTTGAGCGTTGCATGGCACATCCAACATACTGTTTTACTTTAGTCCATGACTCGCTTACCTTCAGGGCCATACGTCACATGAAAACCAAAATAATTCCAAACGCCAGATCTGAATGAGGGTGGGGGAGGTCCATGTTGCAAGGAGAGCTTAACTTCTGTCTTGCTAGCTTGTCCTGTGCTCTTCCTTCTGACTATGCTGTCTGTGTTGAGCGCTCAGTGGATCGGCGCTCGACAGTGCAGCCTAGGCGGAGTAGTCGAACGCAGATTCACTGAGCGCTCAACACAGACAGCATCGTCAGAAGGAAAGTTGATAAAATAAATTACAAATGTTGTATTGTTCGATACATATGCATACCGAACCGAAAGCACTGTATCGAACGGTTCAATATCGATACGAATATCGTTGCACCCCTAATATATATATATATATATATATATATATATATTAGGGGTGCAACGATACACAAAATTCACGGTTCGGTTCGGTTCGATACTTTGGTGTCACGGTTCGATATTTTTTCGATACAAAAAAATGTTCATGCATTTTTAATTTGTCATTTATTAAAATTATAAATATATATTTTAACTCAAAAGTACAGTTTTTGAATTTAACCCTAACCCTTGTGCGTGTTTTTTATTTTGACAGCGAATGCGCACCTGCGGACCACTTATGTGCAGCCCTGGTTATTTAGCTCATCATATTGCAGCCACAGAAATTATTTTGTCCATGAAACCATAAAGCTGCACTTTCTTTTTGCCTCACAGTCTGATTTGTCATAACTTCTCCGTTTTGTGGTAAGCTTTTCTTTGGCTGTCACTTCTTCACCCTGACCTGTCTTATTTGGCTCAGCAGAACTGAAATGCTTTTACACACTCACTCACATAAGCTCAGCGATTCTCTGCACGATCAACCTCTCACATGTTTAAGCTTGCTGCGGGAGATTTCACTTGTCATGTTTGCATAGTAAGCTAACGATTAATAAGACGATGTCAGAGGAATTGGTGCACAAATTATCATCACTCACAGATCAGTGCTGTCGCTCTCTATACACAGTTCGCACGATTGCAAAGTGAAAGCAAAAAAACAAGCGCAAATTCAAACGCGACTTCAATATGTCACATATTGACAGTGGCTCACCGATGCCAATGACATAATTACCCAGCTACATTTCCGAAAGAATGCAAAAGCATTGACATATATTTTTCCTACAATAGCCCGACGGGCAGGGAAGAGATAGATTTTGGTAGCCCGACTGAAAAAATCGCTAGCTCCGGGACGTCGGGCTAGCGATTTTGCAAGCCCTGTATCTGATTGAGGAATCACTCATCTTTGGAAAAGAGAGTTTATTACAGAGAAATGGCTCTTTCCAAAATAAAAGCTATACTATCCGCTTCTTCTGGGCTATATTCTCAGCAGCATAAGGAGAATCATGTGCTAACAGCTGTCTAAATGACTCGGCTAAAGTTAGTAGCATGCTTGCTTTTTTTTGTCTGCTTCCACTTGTCTTTGCACTACGATGATGTCGGCGTAAATGTGCAGTCATATTCGTTGTGTTCCCACTAGTGCTTTCAGGTTAATCTCGTTGAAATTACCTTAACGCCACAACACGGCAAATCTCCGTTAACGAGCTACCGCCGATCACTCCGTGCATGGGGCTAGACGGCCAACACGTTAACGAGCTAACTGCGCTAACACACTAGTTCACACCAATGTAATTGAGCATTGCATGGCACATTCAACATACTGTTTTACTTTAGTCCATGACTCGCTTACCTTCAGGGTCATACGTCACATGAAAACCAAAATAATTCCAAACGCCAGATCTGAATGACGTTCAATTTGCCTGTTGCAAGGAGAGCTTAACTTCTGTCTCGCTAGCTTGCCCTGCGCTCTTCCTTCTGACTATGCTGTCTGTGTTGAGCGCTCAGTGGATCTGCGCTCGACCGTGCAGCCTAGGCGGAGTAGTCGAACACAGATTCACTGAGCGCTCAACACAGACAGCATCGTCAGAAGGAAAATTGATAAAATAAATTACAAATGTTGTATTGTTCGATACATATGCATACCGAACCGAAAGCACTGTATCGAACGGTTCAATATCGATACGAATATCGTTGCACCCCTAATATATATATATATATATATATATATATATATACCGAACCGAAAGCACTGTATCGAACGGTTCAATATCGATACGAATATCGTTGCACCCCTAATATATATATATATATATATATATATATATACCGAACCGAAAGCACTGTATCGAACGGTTCAATATCGATACGAATATCGTTGCACCCCTAATATATATATATATATATGGTTAAATCACCTGCATACATAGACATAGTTGCCTTATTGAGGACAAATGGCATGTCATTTGAAAAAAATAGTACAAAAGAGTGGTCCAAGATAACTTTCTTGGGGTACTCCACAATCTACAACACTAATGTCTGAATATGGTCCATGTTTCCATACACATAGGGAGAGACAACCATTCGCACCTATGGACAATTTAGAGTTACCAATTAACCTATCCATGGCTCCATGGCTTTGGACTGTGGGAGGAAACTAGAGTCCTGGAGAGAACCCACACAAACACATGGAGTACATGCAAACTCCACACAGAAAGACCCCGGCCTGATGGTGGAATAGAACTCAGGATCTTCTTGCTGTGATGCAACAGTGCTAACCACCGTATGCTAACCACCGTGCTGCCCATTAAGGACAACACCGTAACAAATCCATAACATTCTAATTTCTTCAATAGTATTTCATGATTGATTATATCAAAAGCAGCTGTAAAAGCCAGCACTACCGCTCCAACTGTGTTCTTCTCTTCTGTACACCTTAACCAATCATTACTCATTTGAGTTAAGGCAGTAGCTAAAGAATACCCTTTTCCTATAAGCATCCTGATATTCACTAATTAAATATTCACACTGAAAAAAACATTTATCTGCTCATAATTCTTTCAGTAATCCTTAATAAAACGGGTAATAAACTTATTGGATGACTATTAGACCCACAAAAATGTCATTTACTATTTTCTCGCAGAGGAAAAAAAATACTTCTTACTGCAATTTTCCATGCTTGGCATTCTTTCAGTAAAACTTATCATACATTTATGATATGACAAATGGCCAGAGCAGTCGGATTAGCAGTACTTTAAGCAGTGTCATGTCAATCCAGTCAATACACAGAGGTTTGTTTTACATCTTTTTAACATATTGTCTGTTGTACTTATATTTACTAGGTTAAAGTTTCTCTTTCCTTTTAGGATTTTCTTTTTAATTAGATATAATACCCGCGTGTCTGTTCTAGGCATATTAATTTTTTTTAGATTATTTAACTTAATTAGAAAATATTCATTGAAATGATTTGCAATATCATTTGGCTTAGATAAAAACTGACCTCCTGTCTCTATATAGAAAGGCATATCTTTTATGTTTTTGACAATTAAATCCTTTAATATATTCCATATTCTTTTAATCATATTTTTCATCTTTAATCTTATTTTCATAAAATAATTTCCTTTTCTTTCTATTTAACCCAGTAAAAAAAATCCTTAATTTAATATATACCTGCCAATCTGATTCATAACCAGATTTGCTGGCTGTTAATTTTCTACCATATGCTCCTTCTCTGTCAAACCAGTACATTTTCTTATCGGTGCATGCTTTTCCACCACCTGCATAAATAATATAACACTTCAAACTTTGCCAACGGATTTTCAGGGTGTATTTCGGATAAAACTTCTGACCATCATATTTTCTTTAGCAATTTTCAAGATAGATTTTTTCACTACATATCTTTGGATCCTCACTATCATTACTCTACATCCAAATTTTGTTTTCTGATCCAATTCTGTGGGCAAATTCCACGAAATTCTACGTTTTGTCCCTAAACAACTCATTAAAGAGAGACACCATGAAGTCGTTGGTAGTCTAAACACACATAAATTGAATTTGCTGCTGTGGCTTTTCAAACTTTCAGCCTTTTCTCTCAACTCTTTATTCTCTTTCATGAGTAACTGTTTTGATTTCTCCAACGTATGTTCGCGATCCTTCATGTTTGAGAGAGTTTGTTCTACTTATAAGTTTCTTCTTGCATTCACTCAAATCCTCCTTCATAGAATTAAGCTGGGGCTGTAGTTTTGTCAGTTGCAGCATTTACTTCCTCTCTTATTATATAGCAGATTGATACTAACATTTCTCGCTGCTTCTCACATAAAGAAAATCTCACTTCATGTTTGTTCCTCTTAGTGCTACCTACACCATGAGTACAACTTGTGAACATTTGCACCACAGTATACTGAAAAAATGATACATAAATGATACACATTTTATGTGCAATGAGCACCAGTGGTGGATACATCAACAGGATTATTATGAATGTGTCACTGTTTCCTCCATGTTTGAACTGTTTTGATATCCAGAAGGCACAATGTATTCAAATAATCTACCCCCCCCCAAAAAAAAAAATTGTCCTTAAGTACAGTAGCAAAATATCTATACTTCTGATTAAGAGTTAATACAGTGGATAATACTCAGTGCTTAGGCTGCAAAATGCAAAGGATCTCTTAACATAACATCTTAACATCTCCTAATATAGTTTAACAAGGACTTTGAAGAAGATCTGTGTGAGTTTTATACTACACCTTTCTATGCATCGCCACTTTATTGTGCTTTGAAAGACTGCATTGACCCTGGAGATATGTTTCCGTAGGCAGTTTGACCCTGGTAGGTTTTTTCAAGGCAAATGGGTAAAGGGCCAGTCTTAAACAAGAAAACCTCTGTAAAATTCCAATATATATTTCCCAAGATTATGTTATCAGTGTACCAGCTCGGAGCTAGGCCCAGGAAGAGTCCTCAAAGGACAGTGCCTGGTGGCTGTGCCTTAGCATATAACTCAGCCCAAAAGAACCTCAACCCTTCTCTCCTTTGGCCCCACCAACTGCAGGGGGGTTCTGTGCCATGTGGATAGGGTAGTGATCTACTTCATCAGGGTGGCCTACAGTCTTCATTGGATCACTTTGCAAGCAAGTGTGAAGCAGCAACAATGAGAATCAGCATCTCTAAGAGTGAAGCTGAAACAGCTGAAAACATTGCGGCAAAATGTTGAGGAAAAGCACTGAGTTTTTTAAATGGATTAACAATGAGGTGGAGTTGTTGCTGCGATTAACACAAAAGTACAAAGTTGGCAAAGCGAGTGAGAGTTAAAGAACTTGAAGAAAAGCTATCTGAAGCATGTACAAACTGATATTAATCTTTAATAGGGCTGTCAAAATTGGGAGCAAACAAAACAACTGCTGTATAATGCCCTCCGCTATCTTAGTTTAATTGGTCACTTCACTGCATCACATGACTAAAATGTGTCATCGTTTTCAAAAAGTCTCAGTTTTCGCTGTCCACACTGTGACACGAAAGCAGCGTTTTCAAATGTATGCGTTTTCGAGTGTTTTCAAAATGCTGCGTTTTCCTTGAGCGAAAACACCGTCTCAGTGTGTATGAAAGGCCACACAGAGAAAAAGATGCGTTTTCAAACGAAAATGCATTAGTGTGGACGTAGCCTTACACTCAAAAAAAGAAAATTGGGTGGTTGTTACATTTACAAAAGTCTAACTTGTCATTTGAACAAAATAATTTCATGTTTCTATGGTGAATGCAATTAAATAATGTTGGATCTGCATGAAATTCAAAAACTTAATTTGTTCTTGTTCAGATGACATGATACAATCTAGGAAGAGCGGTTAGTTGCCTGCACTCACGAAATTCACAAGATCACACGAGATTTCAAATCACAGGAAAATCACTGGGGTTATAAGAGGCAGATAACCATAGCAAAATATATGCTGTTGCTATTTATTGTGGTTTAAACTGTCAAGGACAAAAACATAGAGACAATTCTGCATGAAGCATAGCTTTCATACTTTTTTATGTTTGGATTGAATAATCATCTTATTGCCCACCTTCTTTGAGTCAATCAGCCATCACTCTGCATGGTTTAAATCTGTGCTTAGACTCTCATTAGTGAAACCTCATCCAAGTCACTCAGAGCTCCATTTAAGCCCCAATTGTCCCACCACCAATGTCCAGGCTCTTTGGTTCTGCCATGATGGGTCGTCAGACAAACAGACATTTCTATGTGTTTTAATGTGTTTTACCCCCAACATTCCAGACTTTTTCTTCAGCCTAATGCATCTCTTTAGCACCAGCAGCACCACCGCAGCGTAAACCATTAACTTACATTAATTCTGTTGAATTAATGTAAGTGATTGATTTACTGTCAGATGGTGCTGGAGTATGTACACAAGCTGCTCTTCAGATTATCTTCTGAAGCAACATCCAACATCCTGTAAACAATAAAGTCTGGAAATGGCCCGTAAGTATATGGCCTCAATTGAGGCTTTCTACAAAAGTGCTTTCTACAAGTCTCACTCACCCAATCACATATCTATGCCTAAGTACATTCTAACATTCACACACACACACACACACACACACACACACACACACACACACACACACACACACACACACACACACAAGTAACTGGGGGAGTAACTGATGAAAAAGTAACTGATGAATTGAGTAATCTGGCAAAAAAAGATAACATGTCTGTGTGGTGTTTGGTTACAGTATGACAGTTTCATAAATGGATTGGATAGCAGCAGACTCCTACCCATGGACATAACTTTTAGTTGACTGTGCTTATACTCTATATATAACTCCCTATTGCTTTGATAAAGATGTTTTTAAGTGCTTTTCTGTTGTAGTCAGCAGGGTTGTTATTATAAACACAGAGTGGCAACCAATCTGCTCTCTTCCTTCCAACCTTTTTCCACTCCTAATGGAACAATGTCCATAACCCACTCCCCCATTATTACCCCCAGGGTTCTTACGCGCTTCTTGTCTAGGCACCCGCTACCCTCCATCTCAGTCTTTGTTTCCCCAAATTTTCTTCTCTTTCCTAAATGCTGACATTATCGATTTCTTCGGAAAGTTGATATTATCTCTGCTGTGAGGAATAAACTGGCTCCTATTTGCATCCATCTCACAGCCATGTCTTCCTCCAGCCCATCTCCCTCGTTTTATCAAACATATGCCGCACTTGATGCTGGCCTCTCCAGTTTGTATCCATAGCAGCAGATGACATAGCAGGTGAAAAGATGAGTGAATGTGGCCAGGGGGTGTTTGCCTCTTTTATTTCCCAGCATCGTCTCCAGCCTACCACAAAGGTAAGGCTGGATGGAGAAATGGATTAAAGGATGGTCGATTTTTGTTTTATTAATTCATTTATTTTTTGTTTCTCTACGTGACCGCTTCTTTTTTTTGTGAGGGCAAAACACAATAAAACGCATAAAATAAATACAGACTAAAAAATGTATTTATTTTATGTGTATTTATTTATTTTTCTAATGATAGGCTTCAATTTAAGCTTTGTTATTCATGATAATAAATGATCATAAAAATACGTAACATTTTTTTCCTACTGAGCCTACAATCATTTAAATGTCCCTGTCATTTTGATGTATAAGAAATTGAAGTATAAAACGCCAGAGTTAATTTTGCTAAAGTGAAAATTACATATTTTCCCCACCAAAGTCAGTACATGTATCCAGTAAGAAGAAGAAGAATCGTCGTCCATCTATTTATCCTTGAGCTTACTGCCTTGTTTTAGGCTATATTTACCATTTCTGACAAATGGTCTGTTGAGGTCGCATCTGTATGGAGATATCCTCCCTTTTTCACGCTTTCCTTCCTGCCCTCCCTCCTATAGCGTTACCCCCCAAGAACTCGACAACCACGAAATCAACCGTCATAAGGCTACAGACACTGCCAGCCATTTCCTGCCTCTAAAAGAAACACTCTTTTTAGCATTTTAAGGCAAACACGAGCAGGCTTTGTGCTTTTATATTTTACTATATTTTTTATAAAGATATAGGCTTCATTTTTTTAACAAGAAGGACAGAAAATGTCTTACTCCGCGCAGGAGAGAAGGTCTGGCGTTCAGCTGGTGAGCGCGCTGCTGCTAATGCTCTCGCTCTCCGGTAAGAAACAAAACACCCGAACCGATGCTCTGATACATAGGTACACGATCAAAGGTGCGATGACATTATATTTCCTTATCACTCGTATTTGCGCGTGTGGGTTGTATGGCAACAGAGGGGGTAGATGGGAGGGGTGGAGGGGGGCATTCCTATAATATGAGATAATGTCGCGGGACTGACATCCCTGAATTTACTAGTTTGACAAGGCCATGACAAAAAAACATAATACTGTGGTTTTATGCGACCAGTTTAAGCAAAGCGCTGCTTTTTTGATCCGTTGTGCTGACTGGGAAACGACCCGTTTGCCCCTCTGTATCTTAATTTAGCCTTTGTTGACAGCTAAAATACTGACCCAATACATCACAGCCCTTAAAGAGGATTATGATGCAGCACACAAAAATAAATATTGGCTTTGTTTGCGCAAGTAATAGTAGTACCCAGCAGGTCGCTCAAGTATGGCTCAATGTTGTGAGTGCAGTGAGTGATGGATAGAAATAGGCCTTTAATGGCGTGTTAACGCTGTGGTAATATTACCAGGAGACACTCCTGGCTGTTCAACAACAGATAGACATGATAATTCACGGTAACGTTGTGAGCACACCCTACAAGATCCTTACCATCAACAATGTATTAATAAGTAAAGAGGCCCAAATTTTAAGCACATCTTTACCAGAGATCGGAACGGTGCTCTCTTTATTATACCATAATAGAAGCCCCAATATTCCCCCACTGCTACTTATGTTAGTCTCAAATGTGAAATCCAAAATCCCAGCACTGTGTTAGGAAGGTCGGTCTTAGGGACAGCACAGGAAGGAGATGTCATGAAGGATCATATTTCAATAGTGTAAGTTATATTAACCATTTTAGAAATATAGGTAAACTCATAGCAGCATAGTTTTCAATGAAAGCACCCTTTGTTGTTTCACCCTTTTTTATAGCTGAAAATAGATGCACAAAAGTTAACTTTTGCCAGCAAACCTGTTGCCTGACACACCCTCTTTGTGTGTTAGTGTTTGTTTGTTTTTTGGCAACGTAAATCCAGTACTAAAGGAAAGAAACGCTGAAACACTCACACACCCTCTTTGTGTGTGAGTGCGCATTTGTGTTGGGACAAATGCATCTTACATAGGCTCATCAGTTTGAGATACCTCTTAATATATCAAAAATAACCTAACCTCACATTATTAAAAATCTGAACTAAGCAGCTAGCTGCAGTGTCATTTAGCAATGCTGATCCACATTTCAGACACAGTAGGTGATTAAAACCCTGTTCCCATAAACATATACATATTTTGTGTTACATGTTGTTATGGATTGTGAATTTTAGTTGTCTAGACAAATAATTCTGTAAACATGTGAGTGTAGCATCCTACAGACTTTATTTCTGCAGTTTTTCTTTCTAACACAATTCCTTATGTCCATCAGTGTCACTTTACTCATCACCTGCACCATTTCAGTTCTCACAGAGAGGCACTAGAGGGCAGCAGCACAATGACACGAGGAGGCATGTAATAACAGTGCACTGCCTTAAAACATGGCAAGCTTAAGTACAGAAGTTTCAGGTTATCACAGCTGAATCCTTACAGTAATTCAGAGTGGTGGAAATTTAATTTGTTTATATAAATGACAAATGTTTGAAACACGACTGTATTATGTGAGATGTTAACATCATTATTGTCATAGGCACTGTGGCTTAGTTCCAAACTGGGCAGCTTAACACCACAGTGCTTTTCACTCTCATTGGTAGTCACTTCAGTCTTCAGTTGAGAAAAGTTTATTTCGCATCCTGCCCATTTCCTATCATCCGCAGTTATGGGAATGATGGGAAATGGGCAGTAGTCACTTCACGCTTTGTGTAGTCTCAGAGATGATATTCCTGTGATTTGCTTCCAGTGTGTATGTAGCTTACCACCAGTCATGATATCTGAGTCAAATGTAATAGTAGTCAAGAAGAAGAAAAATGAAGAAGTTCTGTGGCAGATGGGAGTTTGGTAACTGTAGCAGAAAGTTGGACTGTTGGAAGATATTTGACAAGTACTTTGGAAAGCCATGCGCAGCTCCACTTTGCTGTTTTGCAGAGGAAGGGTGTCCAAGTGTCTTTATGTATGGTGTATACTTTGGCAAGAAAAAACTGGGGACACAGTTATGATTCCTAGCACACGAGCAAACTGGAACTGTTAAACAAATTATTTTTACCTTAGTATATTTTGGAATAGTACAGCTGTTATTTAGAGGTAGTAATGAACAATTTCAAAGTCATTGTCCTGGTGGACATGATCTATTACAAAGGTTGCTAATACCTTGCTTGGTTGGTTAATAACCAGTAATAATTGGTACTTTGTAGTAGGGCTGCACGATTAATCGTTAGAAAATCGCGATCTCGATTCATACTTATGTGCGATCTCATTTCCAAATGACAACGATTAAAAAAAAAAAAAAAAAGACGACGACGATTGTACCGCATTTTGATCCGGGACGTAATCTGCATGAAAACAAGCGCTCACTGTTCCTGCTCAACAAATGACAAGGGCGGAGCCTTATACCACGTGATACAGAAGCTGTGCCGTGTGATCCTAAAATTAGCAGGGAAAAAACAACGGAGAGCACGTCAGGGATGACGAGAAAGTGACAGGAGAAAATCCGTCCCGGTCAACCACCCAAACATCAATAACGGGAACCTTATACAGCGCTTCCCTATACACGTCGAACTCCCGCAGGCACAAAGAAATTACGGGGGCTATTACTTATCACCTGACCAAAGATATGGCTCCCATCAACACTGTGCAAAACGAGGGATTTAGGAAAATGATCAACACCCTAGACAAACGCTACACAGTGCCGTCCGCAACTATTTTTCTATTGTTGCACTACCTGCTCTATACACGCAGCGCCGAGCAACGGTGGAGACGGAATTTCAAGCAGTACAACATTTTGTGGCAACAACAAAACGTGAGACATTTGTTGTTTTTATGTTTATTTATTGTTTTTATGTTCAGTCTCAACTGTTACGAAGTTGATGTGCAGTTAATAAGCGCAATAAATATTTATACTGGAAAAGAAAATCGTGAGAGAATCGTGATCTCAATTCTAAGCCAAAAAATCGTGATTCTCATTTTATGCAAAATCGTGCAGCCCTACTTTGTAGTACCAATACCAATAAGTGATACTTAGTTTGTTATAAAAAATCTTCCACATAAAAACTTGAGTGAACATGTGCAAACTTTTGTGGTTTTGCTGAAAGATTGTGAGGCTGCTGAGCGTTTTAATATCTGTAAAGTGTACCATAAAACATCCAGACTCTACTATAAGTACACTTGGTTGTCAATAATGCATAAAGGGTGAAGGAAGTCAGAGAACATGGCGTACTTTTTAAAGCTTCCTCCTTAAACTTGCTCCATTTTCGTGTCTTGTTTTCAGTCTAAAGGAGAAGTCTAAGGCTAAAACACTAAAATGAAAGAAGATCAATAAAGGCCTGGCTACATCTGTGGTTATTTGTCTCCCATGCGCAAAACTAACATTTGTGTAACATATCACCCAAGTAGTCTCCATTGTCTTTTTGTGTTATCTTTAAATGAGTTGTGCCGTAATCAGAGAAAATCTGATTGGGCGGGGGGTTGCTTCTGGCTGCTGCAGTATGCAGAATGTAGTAAGGCTGTCTCCAAGGCAGAGGGCACTAGAGACAGTTCAAGTGAGTCAGAAATTTAAAAGCAGCATGCCGGTGCTGAAATATTATCCACAGAAATGTGTCTGGTTTGTTTAAAAACAAGTGTAACTCTTGACAACAAAACTGATCTCTGCTGCTGGAGCAATATATACAGTTCCCAGTGTTTACTCTCTCCCTTTCCCGCATGCAATCAAGCTTGCACCAAGTCTCCCAAAACACCGAAAAATCATTTGTTTGTTGGAACATTTTTCACACGCAAAAACAGTACATGCGGTGACACGATCATTGTCCAAGTGGAAGCTAAGTGAATAACAAATACTGTCTTGTCCCAACTTAATCTCACAAATCTCCTGTGCACATAATATAGTGCCCATGGCTTAGAGAAACCAATAAGCACTTCTGAACCAGCAGACACTGTCTGACTGAATGCTGAAGGCAGATTTGGTGTTAAAATATTAGATTTTGTGAGAACAACAGAGGTCTTTAGACAGACAGTGTAGGTAAAATGTAAAACCCAATTAGAGTGGGTTATGGGCACTTTGTGGTAAACATGGATGTCAGGCTCTGAGGGATGAGGAAGTCAGACGTCAGAGTCAAACATGAAGTTCATATTAAGCCACTCCTCAGTAGGCTAATACCCTAGTACTTTTAGGAACTGCACTATTTGGTCTTTTTTAAATCAATTAAATTAAAATAAGCTGGGGGGATGTCATTTTATTTGGAACAACCTCTCAATACCTAACTGAAGCATTTGTGCACTCAAAGCTGTTTTGCTGCTATGTGTACAAGAGACTTTCAGATATTGTGTATTCTGTAAAGTTGCTCTTCAGCGGATTCTTTATCTGAAAGTTTTGTCCATGCTATCCTGCAGAGGCCTAATTGGATTGAGACTTGGAAGCAGAGGAGATTAGTCCAGAGTAGTTCTAAAAGAAAATCATGCTATATGCATACTATCTAGATATATATGTTTTTACAAACCTTTACTGGATTTTATATTTACTGGATAACCAAAGGGCTGTAGTTATTTGGAACACTATGTTGTCTGCGAATCATTTTAGTGTTGGATTAGACTGCTGGCTTTACCCCTTCATAATATTTTTGTTCTATTAAATGAAAATGGATACTTTTTTACCAACTTACACATTTATTGTGAAATTGATTTCATTTGCACAATTCAAACCTAAAGAAATAAAGGTATGGAGAGGGAACAATACGGAGGAGGTAAGAGATCTACCTCACTTTACTTTCTTCTGCACTGACCTTGCATTACAAAGAAGCAATTGAGACAAAAAGAGAAAAAAAGGGGGTGGGGGGCTGTGTTAGGGGTTGGAAAGCGGTACAAGGAAGGAGGGAAGAGAGGTGGACAAAGATGGGGGAGAGGGAAATTGGGAGGGGCAGTGAGAGGGAGGAGTCACATGAGGGTTCTTCACTGCAGTATTTCATCTGTTAGCAAGTCTCTGCATCTGCCTCTTTTTTTCCGACTCTCCACAGGACTGCTGAGTCAGCAGGAGCCTATGTCAAACAGTTTCCCTTGTTTTATATCTGAATGTTTACAGCTTCCACTACCAAAGACACATGTATGACGGTAGTCCTTGTATGCGTGTGTATGTGCGGCAAGGACAGCAAAGGCTGTTTGAGTGCATTGCTGTTAGCAGTGTAAAGATAGGTCACTACGAAGGGATGACATTGAAACAGCACTGCTAGTGGGGTGGGCTCACTGCTAACACTTTCTTGGAGGATGTGTATGCATGCATGTGTGTGTTTATTAGGGAGATAGGGGTTAAAGCAGGTGCAGTGCTGCTTCACAGCACACCTGACTATGGTGGACTGTGCACATAGAAAATTGTGTGTGTGTGTGTGTGTGTGTGTGTGTGTGTGTGTGTGTGTGTGTGTGTGTGTGTGTGTGTGTGTGTGTGTGTGTGTGCGCGCGTGTGGTGCAGAGAGGCAGGCCGGTGGAGTGGTGCAGCAGCAGTGGGAAGGGAGCCAGAAACACTCGACTGCAGAGGAGAGAATGGTGCAGAGTCCCATCACACACGCACGCACAAACACACACATACTTACTGAGAGAGAGGCACAGATTCTGTCTGGGGAGTGTGAGCCCATGCTGAGACAGGATGTTAGAGGGGAGGAGGAAACTTGAGGAACCTAAACGATACTTCTGTTTCATTTCATTTTATATTATGTACATTTAAAAGCATTTGGCTTTCATTTGAGAATATCAGAATAGTTGCTTAAATGGCATATATATATATATTAGGGGTGCAACGATATTCGTATCGATATTGAACCGTTCGATACAGTGCTTTCGGTTCGGTACGCATATGTATCGAACAATACAACATTTGTAATTTATTTCATCAATTTTCCTTCTGACGATGCTGTCTGTGTTGAGCGCTCAGTGAATCTGCGTTCGACTACTCCGCCTAGGCTGCACTGTCCAGCGCAGATCCACTGAGCGCTCAACACAGACAGCATAGTCAGAAGGAAGAGCGCAGGGCAAGCTAGCGAGACAGAAGTTAAGCTCTCCTTTTAACATGGACCTCCCCCACTCTCATTCAGATCTGGCGTTTGGAATTATTTTGGTTTTCATGTGACGTATGACCCTGAAGGTAAGCGAGTCATGGACTAAAGTAAAACAGTATGTTGAATGTGCCATGCAATGCTCAATTACATTGGTGTGAACTAGTGTGTTAGCGCAATTAGCTCGTTAACGTGTTGGCCGTCTAGCCCCATGCACGGAGCGATCGGCGGTAGCTCGTTAATGGAGATTTGCCGTGTTGTGGCGTTAAGGTCATTTCAACGAGATTAACCTGAAAGCACTAGTGGGAACACAATGAATATGACTGCACATTTACGCCGACATCATCCTAGTGCAAAGACAAGTGGAAGCAGACAAAAAAAAGCAAGCATGCTACTAACTTTAGCCGAGTCATTTAGACAGCTGTTAGCACATGATTCTCCTTATGCTGCTGAGAATATAGCCCAGAAGAAGCGGATAGTATAGCTTTTATTTTGGAAAGAGCCATTTCTCTGTAATAAACTCTCTTTTCCAAAGATGAGTGATTCCTCAATCAGATACAGGGCTTGCAATATCGCTAGCCCGACGTCCCGGAGCTAGCGATTTTTTCAGTCGAGCTACCAAAATCTATCTCTTCCCTGCCCGTCGGGCTATTGTAGGAAAAATATATGTCAATGCTTTTGCATTCTTTCAGAAATGTAGCTGGGTAATTATGTCATTGGCATCGGTGAGCCACTGTCAATATGTGACATATTGAAGTCGTGTTTGAATTTGCGCTTGTTTTTTTGCTTTCACTTTGCAATCGTGCGAACTGTGTATAGAGAGCGACAGCACTGATCTGTGAGTGATGATAATTTGTGCACCAATTCCTCTGACATCGTCTTATTAATCGTTAGCTTACTATGCAAACATGACAAGTGAAATCTCCCGCAGCAAGCTTAAACATGTGAGAGGTTGATCGCGCAGAGAATCGCTGAGCTTATGTGAGTGCGTGTAAAAGCATTTCAGTTCTGCTGAGCCAAATAAGACAGGTCAGGGTGAAGAAGTGACAGCCAAAGAAAAGCTTACCACAAAACGGAGAAGTTATGACAAATCAGACTATAAGGCAAAAAGAAAGTGCAGCTTTATGGTTTCATGGACAAAATAATTTCTGTGGCTGCAATATGATGAGCTAAATAACCAGGGCTGCACATAAGTGGTCCGCAGGTGCGTATTCGCTGTCAAAATAAAAAACGCGCACAAGGGTTAGGGTTAAATTTAAAAACTGTACTTTTGAGTTAAAATATATATTTATAATTTTAATAAATGACAAATTAAAAAGGCATGAACATTTTTTTGTATCGAAAAAATATCGAACCGTGACACCAAAGTATCGAACCGAACCGAACCGTGAATTTTGTGTATCGTTGCACCCCTAATATATATATATATATATATATATATATATATATATATATATATATATATATATATATATATGTATATGTATGCATATACATCTCTGATCGAGAAATCACTCATCTTTGGAAAAGAGAGTTTATTACAGAGAAAATAAAAGCTATACTATACGCTTCTTCTGGGCTATATTCTCAGCAGCATATTAAACATATCAGGTCTCCATAAGGAGAATCATGTGTTAACGGCTGTCTAAATGACTCGCGTAAAGTTTGTAGCATGTGTGCTTGTTGTTTTTGTCTGCTTCCACTTGTCTTTGCACTAGGATGATGTTGGCGTAAATGTTCAGTCATATTCATTTTGTTCCCACTAGTGCTGTCAGCGTTAATCTCATTAAAATGACATTAACGCCATAACGCGGCAAATCTCCGTTAACAAGTTACCACGGATCGCCCCGTGCTTGGACATTACCAATAAGTTTGATGTGTCACATGGCCCTCTTCCTATTGAAAAAACAAAAGTTGTATCCAAGATGGCCGACTTCTAAATGGCCACCATGGTCACCACCCATCTTGAGGAGTTTGCCCCCTCACATATACTACTGTGCCACAAACAGGACTTTGATATCACCAACCCTTCCCATGTTATTACGGTGTATCTGTCACGGCGGGGTGCGCCGATGTGTGTGGAAACAGGACCCAAAAGCAGATGATGACGAGGAATTGTAATGATTAACAGAAAGGTGAACCTTTAATGCGATGACGGCAGGGAAATGAACCAAGAGACCAAAAAACGGAAACAAAACCAAAAACAAAGCACCAGAAGCACACAGGCCAAAAACAACAAGGGCACAAAAATCCGAGACCCATCTTCAGGAGGGCGACCACGAACCCGGCAGAACAGGAGCGCATGGCGAAGCGGTTCAGGTGGCCGCCCCGGAGGTCGACAGCGAAACCAAAGAAAATCCAAAAGTTCAGGAGGCCGCCCCGGAGGTCGACAGCAAAACCAAAGAAAATCCAAAAGTTCAGGAGGCCGACCAGGAGGCCAACGGTCCAGCAGTCCAAAACCCATGAGCTCAGGGGGCCGACCCGGAGGTCGAGAGCACAGCAGGTCAGAAGACAAAAGTCCAGGAGGCCGACCCGGAGGTCGAAAGCACAGCAGGTCGGAGGTCAAAGGTCCAGGGGGCCGACCCCGACGGCAATGATGTCCAGCTGACGGCCCGGAAAGCGGCCGGCGATCCCGAGGGACAAAACGAGGCTTGGGCGACGGCAACACAACCGCAGAACCAGGCGAGGCCGACACAGAAACAGAGGCCGAAGCCGGACCAGGCGGAGGCGAAACAGGAACAAAAGCCGAAGCCGGCCCAGGCGGAGGCAAAGCAGGAACAAAAGCCGAGGCCGGAACTGACGACAGCGAAACAGGAGTCGAGGCCGAAACCGGACCAGGCGAAACAAAAGCAGAAGCCGGACCAGGCGTAGCAGAGGCCGCAGCCGGACCAGGCGAAACAAAAGCAGAAGCCGGACCAGGCGTAGCAGAGGCCGCAGCCGGACCAGGCGAAGATGACGACTCTGACGAAGCCGGACCAGGTGAAGATGACGACTCTGACGAAGCCGGACCAGGCGAAGATGAAGACACCGAAGCCGGACCAGACGAGGCTGAAGACACCGAAGCCGGACCAGACGAGGCTGAAGACACGGAGGCCGGACCAGACGAGGCTGAAGACACGGAGGCCGGACCAGACGAGGCTGAAGACGCACAGGCCGGAGCCGCAGCAGACGACGCACAGGCCGGAGCCGCAGCAGACGAAGCACAGGCCGGAGCCGCAGCAGACGAAGCACAGGCTGGAACTGGACCAGGCGAAGCACAGGCCGAAGCTGGACCAGGCGAAGCACAGGCCGAAGCTGGACCAGGCGAAGCACAGGCCGAAGCTGGACCAGGCGAAGCAGAGGCTGAAGCTGGACCAGGTGAAGCAGAAGCACAGGCTGAAGCTGGACCAGGCGAAGCAGAAGCACAGGCTGAAGCTGGAACAGGCGTAGCAGAAGCAGAAGGTGGCTGGACGAGCTCCTCGGGCCCGCCAGCAGACGTGGCATGAGGCTGGAAGGGCTCCTCGGGCCCCCCAGCAGATGTGGCATGAGGCCGGAAAGGCTCCTCGGGCCCCCCAGCAGACGTGGCATGAGGCCGGAAGGGCTCCTCGGGCCCCCCAGCAGACGTGGCATGAGGCCGGAAGGGCTCCTCGGGCCTCCCAGCAGACGTGGCATGAGGCCGGAAGGGCTCCTCGGGCCCTCCAGCAAACGTGGCATGAGGCTGGTGCGGTTCTCCTGAACCCCCAGCTGACGAGGCGTGAGGCTGGACGGGCTCCTCGGGCCCTCCAGCTGATGAGGCATGAGGCTGGATGGGCTCCTCGGGCCCTCCAGCTGATGAGGCATGAGGCTGGATGGGCTCCCCGGGCCCTCCAGCTGACGAGGCATGAGGCTGGTGTGGTTCTCCTGAACCCCCAGCTGACGTGGCATGAGGCTGGACGGGCACCTCGGGCCCTCCAGCAGACGAAACTTGAAGCCGGCTGGGTTCACCCGAACCCCCAGCAGACAAAACTTGAAGCTGGCTGGGTTCTCCTGAACCTCCAGCAGACGAAGCATGAAGCTGGCTGGATTCTTCTGAACCTCCAGCAAACGAAGCATGAAGCTGGCTGGAGTCTTCTGAACCTCCAGCAGACAAAATGTGAGGCCGGACGGGCTCCTCGGGCCCTCCAGCTAACACTGAAAAAGGCTGCACAAACTGCACCTCCGTCCTCGGCTCCAAAACGGCCTGGTTTGCAGTCCCACAACAGCTTAGCTGAGCCTGATGGCTAGCATTTCCTGTGCAAACAGTCTCATTGCAGCCGAGCTCATGAACCGGAGAAGCAGTGTCAGTTTCAAAAACCTCCGGAGAAAAAACATGAGGAGCCAAGATATAGTCACTCACTTGTGTTTGTGATACGGAGCGTCGGTGGCGCGCACACGCCGCTTTTTCTTAGGAGTGGAAGATGGCGGAGCAATGGGTGGAAGTCCCTGATAACTCCGAGGTCCCCCGAGAGCCAGTCGAGTTCCCCGGAAAGAATGCTCGTGCTCCGGAATGAGCCACGGCTTCCACCGGAGCTCCTCCTCCAAGAGAGCGCAGAATATAGACTGGCGCTCGTCGTCGTCCAAGTCTATGGTGTGCGGCGCTTCGTCGCGCTGAACTGTGACAGGAGTATGGCGAAACTGTGATGAGGGCGTGGAAACTGGCGAGCTGAGAGGTGGTGACGCTGCGGCGAATCTCAGCGAACCGACACGAACACACTCAGGTTCCGGAGGCAGCAATGGTGATGACTGATTGTGGGGTTGTTGTGACTGGTGGGTGCTGGAAGCCATTTCCTGACTCGACAGTCCCTGAGCCTGCAGCATCTCCTTTATCCTCGTAAAGGCAGCAACTATGGCAGGTGAGTCCGGGAGCTGGAGAAGTCGGGGATCCCTCTCCATAATAGCTTCAGCAACGTTAATCATTACCAACTTGCTCTTCAAATCGGGCGCTGAAAAGATGCGGTCGAGGATCGCTTGGATCCGAGCAGTCTCCTCCAGACACTCGGTGAGAGCAGAATCCGCTGGGTCCATGACTGGTTGGTTCGTACTGTCACGGCGGGGTGCGCCGATGTGTGTGGAAACAGGACCCAAAAGCAGATGATGACGAGGAATTGTAATGATTAACAGAAAGGTGAACCTTTAATGCGATGACGGCAGGGAAATGAACCAAGAGACCAAAAACAAACAGGCAAAACACTAAGAAACAAAATACTAAATGGTACTGAGACCAAAACCTAAACTATGACTGTGGTGGAAAAATAATAAACAAAGACCATGACTAAGACTAATAATACATAACAGATGAAAACTAGAACTATGACTGAGGTGAGGTAAACAGGCTAAGACCATGACTAAAACTGTGACCCTGGTGAGATAAACAGACGAACCGACAATGGCATGAAGAAAACAAAAGGCTTAAATACAGACATGAGGTGATCAGGGGAAGTGGGGACACATGGGGGAACAGCTGACAGACATAAACCTAATGACAGGACCAGGAGAGAAAGCTAAATACAATGAACAAAGAACACATGACATTGTCAAAATAAAACAGGAAATACTAACAACTAAACATGACAACACAACTCAACAGACCCAACACGTGATGAATAAATACCAAACCCCAAAACATAGAAAACCCAGGAACAATAACCAATAACTGCCTAAACTAAAGGCAAAATAGGAAATAACACAAACTAATAACATATCAAAAAATACAAAGAAAACTCAGAGTGCTGGGTCGGAGACCCAGCCTGTGACAGTATCCATATAAATGGCCAACCCTGTACATATACAAACATAGTTCTCAGCTTTTAATAACGCTAAACCAGTTGATAGACATTTTATGTTAAATTATGTTGATCATTCTCATAAATTTTTGTATTTTTTTCAAACTTTAAATGGATATAAATTGGTTTAAATGTCCATCCATCCATTTTCTTCCGCTTATCTGGGGCCAGGTCGCGGGGGCAGCAGCCTAAGCAGAGAAACCCACACCTCAAATTCCCAGACCAAGCGAGAGATGATGTCTCTCGCTTGGCCTGGGAGCACCAAGACATTTCCAGGCCAAGTGAGAGATGTAATCTCTCCAGCGTGTCCTGGGTCTGCCCTGGGGCCTCCTTAATGGTTTAAATGTAATGTATTAATCTTAGTACTATCATCACTAATGCTGTTTATTTGTATTCACAGGTTGTTCAAGCATGGACGTAATTGTGGCCAGTAGCATTAATGCACTAAATGGAACAACGGTAAAAATCTCTTGTGTCTTCACTTCCTGCTATAAGATGGATGTTACCAAGTTTGCCATGAATTGGACCTACCAAGAAACACTCAACGATACACAGGAACTGGTAAAATGGATACTTCATTAATTTTTAGCAAAGTACTTACATTTTAAATCTCTGAGCCTGTTACAAAAGCTTGCTCTCTTTTCATAGTTTATGACATACTATAAGAAAAGGGGAATGGTGCCTCTTCGATCAGAACGGTTCGGAGAAAGGGTCACGTTTGCTGGGAACCTGGATAAGAATGACCTGTCAATCACTCTATCAAATGTTCAACTGGAGGATGAGGGTATTTACAACTGCTATGTGAGAAACCCCCCAGACCGCATCCAGGGACATGGTATCATACAGCTTAATGTTGTCACAGAACGTAAGATTCTTATTTTAACTTCTGCACACACAAAGTGGGTAACCTTATCCCACTGATCAACTTGTGAAACAAATGCATGTGCGTCAGAATTACATTCCCATTTCACTAAGCATCATTTGGTGCCATTTAACGTCATGCAATATGAAATCATCTCAGAACAACAAGTTACAATAACCACAGCACAAAATGTTGTCAGTTTGGAAAATAAAACAAATATTCAACTACACCAGATTCCTAAAAAATTCCACTTGTCAGTAAGACAAAAAATAGTATCTCACTACTAGTAGTAGCAGATAGTGAACTATACCACATGCGAGTTTAACTTTATCATAACATTGATCATACTGGGGCTGTTTGCACTGCTTTGACTGCTTTGATTATCCTGTGTAGGATGATCTGCAGCTTTGCTCCTCTCTTATGCTGGGCAGACACTGCGATTTTTTCAGTCGCGCGATTCAGCTCCTGCTCAAACTGTACTATTGACTCGCAGGGGTTAGAAGTTCGTAGGTCACGATGCTGGGTCTCACACTATACCGCCCGATGCTCTGATGCGACCTGAGTGCTCACACTGTGCCTCCATAAAATGAAGGTTATAACAGAAATTCTGTCGCTCGCTCTCTCTCTCTGTCTTTCACTCACACAGACACGCACACCACCACCATCAACTTTGCTAAATTGCTAATGAAAAACATTGATCAGGCAGCTGTGATTGAGTAGCAGTGTAGATCCAACTATTTTCACGGTTGTTGTGGTCATGATAATTTTGTGAGGCCACATCGAAAAGGCTCGGGTGAGCTTGAAATAGTTCTACAAGTTGTGCCTCCATCGCTTGTGTCCAGATCACACGCTGCACTGCCGTGCTACGCTGTCTTTTTCGCTGACATTTGTGTTTGCGCGTACGCAGTGTGACAAGCTGCGGTGACACCCTCAGTCAAACTTGTTTGAAATCCTCACGACCAAGCGATTGATGATCGGGAGCTGGTCGTGAGGTGTTAATCGCTTCTCGTTAACCCACGTATAATACACCAGCGGTCCCCAACCCCCGGGCCTCGGACCGGTACCGGTCCGTGAGTCGTTTGGTACCGGGCCGCGAGAGTTGAGGCTCAGGTGTTAAATGTATAGTTTTCAGGGTTTTTATTGGTTTTCAGCGTTATTTTGTTATCGTTATCGCCAAAATTTGTATATGTTTGTTTCTCGAGCATGACGATCTCCTGATGATGATGATTCAGCTTTTTTACTTATTAATGACCAACAAGAGGTTGAACTTAGTCCATCAGCATCTCTCACACACACATATGCACTCACATGGACCAACTCAGCAGCACTTTCTTACTTTCCACTCTGTTTAATCAACCCTACAGAGCTTTTAGTCAGCACTTCACTTGTCTACAAAATGCTTAACCCTTTCCTCTCCTTTCCTCTCCTTTCCTCAGTCCCACCTCCAAGGGATTCAACCATTGCGGTTGCCATTGGGGCTTCTGTGGGAGGAGCATTAGCACTGCTGATCCTTTCCATGGTAGTTGTGAAATGTCTCCGTCGACACAGGAAACAGGAACTCATTTCAGAGGAGAAAATGGAGGAGGAGGGGAAACTGGAGGCTGAAGGTGTTGCGGAAGAAGGAACCAAGTAAGAGATCTTGGCATAAAAGCATTAACCATCACTTGAAAACTACGAGCAGCACAAACACAGAAAAGTAAAGAAGTTGGATGCCACTTCTCTTACAGCAGCTGTTTTCCTACAACATAGGCTACGTATAAAAAGAGTATTCTGCCATGGCAAATATCACATAGCACACTTAGGAAAAATGTCTGGTACTTTTTTTCTGTTGTTATTATTATTGTTACTGCCATTTTTTCCCAGTTAAGTTCAACTTATAAAGGAAAAAAACAAAACGCCCCATGCTTGGCTCTTCTTGGGCAGAAATGTAGCAAGTGCTTTTATTTAAAAGAAAAAAGAAAGAAAGAAGTGCTGGAGTAGTGAACTATGCAATATCCAAGTTTAACTTTATTATAATATAAATAGTACAGAAGCTGTTTTGACCCAAAAACACCAGTGAGTTTGTGCCAGGTGTTGGTTATAGTGCAGGTTTAATTGTTAACAATGGCCAGGAATGGAAAGAGTTTTGCTGGCACAAAAGAAATAAAATAGCCCTGACAGAACTATGTCTTTGACTTATTCACTTTATCATCATTGAAAACATTGAAAGCTATAATGGACAACAGCAGACACCCTCTCCACACTGGCTGGGCAGACGGCTCCTAAGTCTTTTTAACACCCTCTTTTATCCCCATTTTTGAAATGAGTTAAATATTTTATTTATGTATTTATTTATGGTTATAAATGTATGGATGTGTGCTTTTAAATTGAGATGCTGGATGTTTGAATTTCCCCTTGGTTGTGAATAAAGTACGTAGCTATTTATCTATGTGTCATTCTACTTCAAAGCCAACCTGCTGTCATAATGTTGCATCTCTTTTTGCTACAGGCAACCATAATGGATCATGTGGTTAAACCAGAAGCCTGTGGAGCTCCCAAAACCCTGGTAAATATCTCCTCAGCTAAACAGTTATTTATCCACTGGAAGCCCATTGTCTGCTATGGAGTGTAACTTGACCTGAAGAAAAAAAAGGAAATACAGTTAACTTAAACCTTAGTAATATTAGCTTTCCATCTTACTTGCTACTTAAGAATGTCATTAGCAAGAAATTTAAAGGGACTTGTAATGAACAGAAGACACTATACCTATTGCATTTAAGTAAAAAATGTTACTTTCTCTTGTCTTTCAGACATATCCATCCCTTCTTGAGGATCTATAGTAATCACACCTCTTTATGCTTCCATCCCGTTTGCATGTTTGTGTGTGCGCGGATGTCTAATGCACATATATCTGTTTCTTTGTGTGTGTGTGTGTGTGTGTGTGTGTGTGTGTGTGTGTGTGTGTGTGTGTGTGTGTGTGTGTGTGTGTTGAGGATATTTTTGTATGTCTGAATCAAATGTGTCTATTTCCTCGAAAATATCTGGTAACTTACCCAGTAAATGCATATTGTTTTATTCATAGCTTTAACTCACTGTTAATAACATTAGAGGTTTTTCTTATGACACAGAATGCCATTTTCATAGCATAATATATGGTGGGCTATGGGGCTGGGCGGTATGACTTAAAAAATTATATGAGGGTATATTTTGAATATAGAACTTTAACTAAAAAACTGAATGACAGTGTAATATTTTTGCTGTTACTGTTTGTATAGCTGTAATGTTTTATATTCAATCCCATGCTTTGGGAGAAAAACCTTTAACTGCCTGCAATGAGCTATTGATAAATATAACAGCGGTTGTGGAGATAACGCTTCATACATAATGAAAGCTGAAGCTATTTCAACTATCATATGCAGCATGTATATCTGTTGTGGCAGTAAATTGCTGATAACTCCAATGTCTAACACGTCCAATGTTGGGGTTTTGTTTTGAATGGGTTTTTTTTGTTGTTTTTTAACATACATACTGTGAATCTAGTGGGGTATTTTTAAACATTGCCTTAAAGTCTTTTAACTGCCTGTATGGACACCATGTCTTAACATACATTAGATGCACAGCTGGATTTTGCTATTATATAAATATGACCAGTTTTCAGTGAGTAAGCCAAATTATGTTTACACGGAGCTCGAAATCTACTTGTGTCTGAGTCAGAAAGCATTCTCAAACATTCCTAATATCTGGTGAATTTTGACAAAGCAGTTGGTCTGTGCACTCTACAGATTTTTTATTCAGTCAACTTCTCTCAGAAACCAGAAAAACAAGTGCCCCATTAATATTTGTCTTTACACTAGAATACTGCAAATACTTCAAACCATTTCATTATTGCAAATATTTCAAAATAACAAAATGTTTTTTAGTATCTACACATTTTTGAGCTGCCTCTGTCCTATGTCTTAGCAGTTTGTTATTAATAAATTGAATAACTTAAATGAATAACCTGATTACATGAATTGCTTTTCAGAATATGTTATGTAGTTTAGATTCTATACTAATGCAAACAAAATAGCATTCTTTATTCTTTTTTTCTATTTCTTTTTAAAATAATTCTACTGTATGTCATACCGTCCACCCCCATAACAGGAACCTTTCCATTAAGCCTGATACTGTATAGGAATGACTTGGAGTGCCTGAATAGAGAAGTTGCAGTGATAAGCACAGATTTCATTCATTCTCTGTTTTACATACAATTAAAACGTTTTAGTCTTGATGATATCTGTGACTGCACTGCATTATACAGTCATTTGCATATTCCACTCAGGATTCTCAGAAATCCACACAATATAAACACAACTAACACTTTGTCAAAGAACAAAAACATACGAAAGAAAGTTTAAAATGACGGCCACAACATTGAAGAATATTGAGTCTTATAATTTATGTGCCAACTTTTATTGATAGAATCTATTAAAGGTTGTCACAACAGTGACCTACACACAGACAACAGCAATATATTGTACTAATCTCCATCTCCTATATCACGAGCTGGTATAAGTCACAGCTGAAAGCAAATATTTGAATGTTTACATTCCTAACTGACAGAAATCCTGTTTTATAGAAACATAAAAATGGACAAACTGAATCACTGCTTCCCAATTTATACACTTTTTAGAGTGTATATAAAAGCTTAAGAAAAAATGTCTATTAAATAGTTGTAAAGCTTTACATATTCTATTCTAGCTAAGTCTCCAAAGTAATGACTTTACCTCAACAACGGTGTGCAAAACTGTTTGCACCTCAAAACAGTGATACATATTCTAATGTTAATGTAGTGGAGATCATGTGAATATAATGGAAATGGGGAAAAAAACATATATAGTGCAGATATTGTAATGATATTAAAACTGTTATAGGGAATGTGTGATTGTGTATTTCACTATTAAGTTGACTAGAGAATCTTGAATGTTTTTAAAATATATATTCTCCTAGTAAAATACTTGATCACTCTTTAATATCAGTCCAGCATGTACACTTTGTTATTGTCAGAATGTCCCATGATGATTCAACTTCAGTTTACTACGATAATGAGACAGCAGTGTCACAAGGTGATGTCTCAGTAACTGTTAAACGGGAGGGTTCCAAATCTGGTGGCTTGGCCTGACCTGGGTTTTGGCTCTGTTAAAAAAAATTTTTTTAAAAAAGTTGTGTACAGGTCTATATTTAGGTCTGTTAAGATCTATGATTTTATCATTTGTTGTCCATTATTATGGATGATGCACTGCATAATTTCATCAAATATTAATGGCACATCTAGTCACTGTAATATGTTCACAACCTTGTATTGCTCTGTGCTGGTCAATAAAAGCTAGAATTGTCACTTCGTACAATCATGTGCTAAAGAATAATAAAGTGATTACAAAATTTTGAGTTTTTTCATTAGCTTTTTCACATGGTAAATGGCCTGTATTTATATAGCGCTTTACTAGTCCCTAAGGACCCCAAAGCGCTTTACATATCCAGTCATCCACCCATTCACACACACATTTCCTGGTACACTGCTGTCTGTGTGTAATCATGCATGTTTAAGTTACAGGGTTTGTTGACCCATAAGATGATGGCAGATTAACATTTAGGGCAAATTTACTGCAGTTATCACCAGACAGGTTTTATCAGCAATATAGTATATATTGTGGTGTAGTATACTTATTATTCAAAACAGTTTACAGTTAAAAAAAAATATAATGTGCTTGATATTGTGCACTGCTGTTTTCCACCTCAAGCTATGAATTTGCCCTGAATAGTTTCTGTTATATCACTTTACATGTTAGTGGACATCAAGTTATGCTTGCACTGCGCTGCCTCTAAACAAGTGGCAATGTATTTCAAATAAATATATATGAAAATATCAGGTTTTTGTCCTTTTTTAACCATCCATCCATTAGATATACATGTTTGTTCTGATCATTGCAAAAATGCAATATGTTACACATCACTTGGTACCTTTTGGGTTTTTTTTTTCTTCATTTCATATTTCATTGTCTTACTTATTTACACACCAAAGAAAATTATTTGTTACACTGATTGATATGTTACTTTCCTGTTAGTCCATAACATGAAATGCACTGTCACATTATTACCAGTCAAGCCGATCGTTCAGTCTGACGTCACTAGCCATGTCTGGGTCTAAATTCCGCTGCAGGTCCATATATCAAACGATCACTATGGCATTACTGAGAGTTGAAAAACTGTCTAAAGTCTTTCATCTTTAATAAAATGATCAGCGTTCTGCTCTACCAGGTGTAACAATTGAGTTTAACATCCAGGCATCCATGAAAACGGAATTTATGACATTTAACGGAGTTAGAAGTTAGCAGGGAGTTAGCTCGCTAGCTTCTATCTAAATAAAATATAGCATGTCCTGACTGCGGGGTTTAGGAAACAAATTAAAACGTACAGCTCTGTTATCACTTCCAGTATAAATGAAGACAGAAAACTAAACAGCAGTGACGTTTGTAGGGTTACTGAAGTTGGGCTAGCTATAGCTAATGATGTGCTACGTGACCGCTAGCGACACAGCTATGTTAGCATAATATAAACAAGCTAACTTTTTTTCCACTCGATAAAAGTTAACGTGAGTGTTCTCGGTGGTCAGGAACAAATGTAATCGCATGGCAGGATGCTGTAAAAGGACCAAATTTCAGCCAGGAGAACAACTGAGATAATCCATCCACAATACGAGGTTAGTCATTCATATACTGCTGCATGGGCTGGGCTGTAGTTACATCCTAAGGTTTTAAAACTGAGCTTAAATAAATGATTAGTGGTAATAAAAGCCGAGGGAGCTCAACAGGGATCACTGACTGTTTTAGGAGCTTTTTGAGATCAAATAGAAGAAAATACATAACATTAAACATGTTAACAACACAAAAGCCATATTAAACGCAGACTACTTTAGACCTGGAAGTAAGATTCGTCGCGTCATCACTGAACAACCGGATAGTGTTAAGCTTGAGCTACTTATTGACTCTCTGGCACAAATCCCAACAATTTGTCTTCTAGTGTTTGTTTGACCACACAGAAAGAAAGTCAGAATTCTGACTTTTTTCTCAGAATTCTGAAAAAAGAGGCCCCCACTTTTTTATTCCAGTAGCCCGAATCGTCTTCTGTACAGAGCTGAAAATACAAAGCAAAGCTGAAAACCAGCGCGAAGACACTTTAAAGCAATCAACTACAATTCTACACTGTAGAACCATGTACAGGGAGAAATGTAAGCCAATGTGCTACAAGCCTGGCTGCTCATCACTGCTTTTGTTACCTGATAAAGATCAGGCTCTGACTGCTGGGCTGAGGTTGGCATACATTAAATCTGCTTTGATAGCTTCCTCTTAGTATGTTGTGGTATGTGGGATTCTTTTATCATTAGCAAAAATTGGCTAATTCTATTCAAGGCTACCACTAGCACAATAACATGAGTAGCATAAATTTGGCTAATAGCTAACCTAATTTTATATATATTTATTGTTTTTCAATTTATTGTTTTCTGTGTATTAATAAAGAAAACACTTTGTGAAATTTTATACTAACAAAGGTATTTGTTTCTTTTCTTCCCACATTGCAAAGCTAGGACATCACAACAAAGTGATTGGTCAGGTGCAATGTTGATCTTGGAACATTATTATGACAATGCAGGATCAACACCAAGATGGGGAAGCGCATTATGCATTATCAAAAATGTTGTGTGATTACAGGAACAAGTAAAAATCAATATAGCACCAGTTGTCACAAGCATGATAACATAACTCTCGCTTTATGCTGCAGTCTATTTAGAGTCCTGGCATCGCCTCATGTCTTTGCACTGAGTGGAAAACAAAGTCACCAAAGAAAACTGGCAAGGATTCAGACCTCCATGCAATTGCCACAGTAGGAACCCCTTTTTCAGAGTCAAAGCTAACCTGTGCTATCAAATCCTTCATCCATTAACACCGCTAACAGCTGTAACCATGTTGCGACTTATAGCATCCCATCATTCACCTCTGTCTTTGACAGTATTGCGCAGCATATTTTCTTTTACTACTATGCTATGCCACCAAGTGAGTATCTTTCAACTGTTCCAAGGATCTGTTCTTTACACTATGATAGCTCAAGTACACATTATACGAGCAGTAATTAGTCTCAAAGCTAGAAAGCCAAGCTGTACTCTGATCTCATCCAAGAGGAAAAGTTGGAGCTGCTCCACTGAGAATGAATCAGAGGTGACTTTGTTAATGAAGATTAAAGGATGCATTCAGTGTCTTTACTACAACGCAGACAAGAAGCAAACCTACATCAAACCATGCACAGATTGTTTTGATCTATCTTAGACCCAGAAGGCAGTTTCAGTAATACTTCGATTTTGAAATAATGTTTTCAGCTCTGGAAGAGCTTTCATAATGACAACAGTGCAACAAATCTGACACTTCAACTACAAAGGTGATACAGAAATGTCAGATTAAAAACCATGGTCGAGAAACCAAAAGCACAAGTCTACAGAGAAACAGCTAATAACAGCTGTGTGTAGTTTGACAAACATTCCTATCATGTATAATAGGAGATTTAAATGTTCTTGTGAAGTTAATCACACAACATGTGGGACATATAAACCCAAACAAAAATAAAAACTTAAAGACAACAAAATGATGAGTTTAAAGGGTCTGGCTACAGTGCTACTGCACAAAACTTATTTCTGCAAACAGTTTTTATACTTAAACCTTTTAGACACCAAGCTACCATCTTGTTAAAGAGTACTGAGCCAATTATACACAACTTGATATCTGACTTTTAACAATGAGACAATATAATACTGCACAATAAACCTCCAAAACTAATTTTCAGCAAGAGGCCAGCTGAGGTTCATAAAATATCGGCTTTGCCATCTGGTACTTAACATCTCTAACTTTACTGGTAGGTGTGTGAGTGTGCGAATCAAAATGGACAGCACATTTGCTCTTAACTTTTAGACATGACTCACCTTTTGATGAATGCGGATCCGCACCGACAGACAGATGGATGGATAGACATATAAATAACGGGAGCACAAACTGCAGGAACAACACAAATTTGAAAAAGAAAGCAAAGACAATGAAAGACAAAAAGTCAAGCATGCAGCAACATCTGAAAAGGGCGACAAAGAGAATGGGTGCTGGAGAAGCAGAGACAGATTGACCTGCTCAGGTAAAGAAAAGGAGGAAGGACAGATGAAAAGGAGAGGTGGAGAGAGGCCCACACCTTGTCTTCCTCCACTCAGATGCGTTGTGAAATCTGCTCACTCACCGGCTGGTGCAGAGAGAGAGAGAGGGGGGTGGGGGGCGGGGTTGGGGGGGGGGGGGGGGGGGGGGTCGAAGTATGGGGTGAGATGAAGGTTAACCAGAGAGGTGAAAGTGGTGGGTGGCTGGGTGGATGGCTATGAGAGGATGGAGGTATGGAAATAGAAAAAAGGAGAGGGAAGGGACTAAGAGCTCAGTGTTTCTCTGTAGCTGTATTCAGAGCAGTATGGCACCACTGCAGCATTTCACTGGCTTGGCCGTCCCAGAAACAGATCCTCCACTCCCTCCCTCTCTCCGCCTCTCATCTCACCTCCCTCCTTTGCCTCCTGTCATCTCTCCTCCCCTAGCTCCTGTCATCCCCCCACCTGCTCCCCTGACCGCTCATCCCTTCTTTCCTCCTGTACCCATCCTGTCTTTCCTTTCCTTTAACTTCTCTTCCGCTGACCCACATCCTCCACTCCTGATCCTAAATGTTCTCTTCTTCTCTCTTTAGTGCAACATCCTCTCTTGCTTTGCCTTCCTTCTTTACACACATCCAAGGTCACCCTGTCCAGTGGCAGGTGTGTGAGCATGTGCTCACATGTGACTGTGTGGCAGTGTGCATATGCAAAGATGGATGTGTTGATTTATCACTGTATATGTGTATGCATCTCATTCTGCCTCTTTTGCCGTGTGCATATATCATGGATTTACTAAGAATTCATCTACATATTTGCCTACACATACCTTGCTGTGTAAAGGCAGAGGATGTCTCTCACTATGTATCAGTACAACCCACACATACTCGAACTTGGAAATGACATTAAATTCCAAACGATGTATCATCTGACAACATGTGGGTGTGTGCAAGCTGGGGAGGTCAAGGATCCATCGCGTCTGTTTGGATAGTTCTGAAAAAAAGGAGAAAAAACAGGAAATAAAATCTCGAAAGTGGTAAGGAGCATGCATAATATACATCATCAGTGTTTTATTTATGTTTATTCATCTTTTATTTTTTTCTTGGGTCAAACATCAAATGTGTTTGCATTTTTTGTTTGTTTGTTTTTTATAAGACTGAATGGTGTAATTAACACCAATGATCATTATCATTGTGTGATAATTAAATATTAATCTGTGAAAATGTGTCAGACTCTAGAAAATGGAATTCTTTAATGTAGTGAAGATAAAATCATGTATCAGCAGACTTTATAGTGTTTTTGCTTACATTTAAATGTGCAGAATGTTGCCTTCCTCAACCTTATATCAGTTTTCCCGAGCAATAACAACAATTTAAATAATCAAAATCAAAGTAAAGAAGAACAAATACACAGACATTTGAAGATGTTCTTAAACATGTCAACATGTTGTGGTGTTTTGTCTGTGGATATTCACTTGCAGCCAAAGAGTACAGTGGGCGGGATGAGTCTGTTATGACTGTAGCTTATTTTGTGTATGACTAATCTGATTCATTTATAATTTTCTTCAGGATGTTAGATGTGATTGTGGGGTACACAAGGAGTGCTAGCAATTTACAGATGACGAACAGTTCCATTTGCAAGGCTGCAGTGCCGCAAAAAAGTAGTCTCGCTCTTTCAGCTTAATGTTATGATGGCAGGTAAAGGCCAGTAGACTTGACATGAGGCAGAGGCAAAATTTGTTGCTTGCTTACGTTTTACTTACATCACTAAGTGAAATGGGAAATTATACTGGGTGTAGAAATTGTTATGAGAAATGGCCCTGTGTGGCTCTGACGTTAGTGACAATATTATTAATGTGTTTGTTGATTGGTAGGGAAGACATGAATCTTGTGAATGAGGCCAGGCTGTACATTTCAACTACAACTTGTCGCAGTGGTCCTTCGCTGAGTTGGGTTGAAGGCCAGGCTTAGATTATTGAAAGGTATGCTATGGTCAGGTAATGCCTTGGTGCATCCATGTTTTGTAACATGGTGTTAAGAAGACCCTTTATACATTGCAAGCAAACAATCAGGCATAAAAACAATCCTATGATAGGCTCCACCCTTTCTGTAGTTGACTGTCAGTATTGCTACACTCAAATAAAGTCCAATAACACCACAATTCAATTAGAGGGAATTAGAATAAATATTTTTATTAAACCATGACATTAACACATTTAACCACAATACACACTCAAAATTATGCAAAGTCATTTTCTGCAACACTTTATTTAACAGAATTCTTTTACATTTTAACACACATATTTACTCACTTTGCTCACCTGAATATTTTTTTATATCAATAGGTAGTTTGTTCCAAACTTTTATGGCAAACAAAAGAAAACAAAATCACAAACTCGAGGGTTAAAACTTTATTTTGCAATGTTATGATCGCCTATTTTTTACAGATGAGACACCACTTTGCATCACTCTGTTTGAGTCAGAACACATGATGTGTCGCACATGAACAAGTATCAAATAGCCTAGTATGTTCATTAATCAACTGTGATAAATCAAATATACATATAAAATATTGCAAGTTTTAAACTATTTGATTTACTAACTAATTTACTGTTAAATCTCCAAAAATATATATTTCTTGTTGCATAAAGAAAAGCTAATTAATTAATAAACATTATACAAATGTATGTCAGATACAGATTTTTGTCTTCCGTAATAATAAAACTATGAAAGCTAAAGTGCAGTAAATGAAGGCTTCTTTTTTGGAAACAGCTGTATTGGTTGAACTTTAATGAGGAGGCCTGCAGATATAAGTGATATGTCAAGCAAATCTAAAGGAGACACAGGTCACACACATATGGAAGCGCTGCATAATTATTGTATGCCCATAAACCTATTTTTGTTTGACATTTTAAATGGGTCCATTTTGCACAAAGATCATGTTCTCACTTCTTTCTGGCATTTTGCACGCAAGTATCTGGGGGGTCCTTCTGAACTTTTCTAGCCAAAGCCACCATCAGTAAGCTTGGTGGAGTTTTGTCTTTGTCAGGCAACAAACAGGCAATATGGGTTTTGTCCAAATTTGTACGAGAAAAAGTCTTGTTCAAATTGAAGATCTTGCTTAGGAACCATTCCAATAGATCACCTAAAACTTTGAATCAAATTCTTGAGATGATCTAAAAATCGAAAAAAGTGCTAATACCAAAAGCTTGTCAGTCGTTGTTGCTATCTTCAAGTGAATTGCTACCATGTGAACTGTGGACACTATGCTCGCACATACTGATTTTATTGGGGGATAAAAACCTGAAAACTCTTTACAAAAAATTCCACTGTAGTGATATTTTGATGACAAACTCAACACTGCTGCTGTGAAACTCAAGTATAGGGAAGAGAGCCACTGGAAGCAAAATGCGATTGCCAACACAGATATAAAGTTGAACCATGAAATGAGAGAAGCATGAAAGTGGAGACATGAGCAAATGATGTAGTGAAGTATGTGGTATGGGTGAAACACCCACCCCGTGACTGACTCGGAGACCTTCTTGAGCAAAGGCTGACTCAGCCGTTCTGTGCTGGGCGCATGTGTGTGTGTGCATCTATGTGGCAGCAGACATCACCCAGTACCCCTCACCCCCACTCGCTATCCCCTCCTTCTCTCACTCGCTCTCTCTTCACCTCTACCTCTGCAGTACCTCATTTCTCCCTGTGCCGGCACGGGAAACACGCATACTTTCTGCTTTTCTGCCTGCTGGCTCTCCTCCAGCATCCTTCTGTGCCTCTTGTGTGTTCTCCTCCCCCTCCAGCCTATGTCTCCCCCCCACCCATGGGGTTTGTTGGCCAGCCTGGTTACCTGACTATTCCTGCTGCTGTTAAAGGAGTGGAGCGGTCTGACACAACGCTGCTACCCTGGTGCCGCTCTGCCTCGCTACTCCTCTATGCCTTTCGCCTCACACTCTGCTTTGCTGGATAATTACCACTGTGTCTGCCAGAGACAGCGACAGAGGACAGGAGAGGAGGGAGGCAAAGAAACAGAGAGGCTGCACTCTTTGTTCAACTGCTGCATTCTTCAGTCTTTCCTTTCCTCTGCTTCCCCGGGCTGCAGGAGAGCAGTGCAAGGAACAACTTGATGTGAGAAAGCTCCCTAAAGGAATTTTATCCTTCTCTCTTTTGCGCTTCCTCATTCTGTTCATTACTGGGACAGAGTGCAGAGGAGGAGAGAAGAGGGAGGGACTGAGAGCAAGACTCTGCCTTCAGCTGCACAGCTCAGTGTCCCACCTTGGTCCAGAGGCACATAAGTCAAACACTCACAGTGACTGGCAGACAAGGAGACAGACTGACAGAGACACACATTGTATACATATAGACAGGCAGAGAAGAACAGAGACAGACAGGTGGCGTAGGTGTCATGGCGTCAGTGGACAGCACTGGTTCAAGTGTCTCTGGTCGACTGAGATCAGGGGATCTACTTCACGCTGGTCTGGCAGTTGCACTGCTGCTTGGTGAGTTACACTTATCTCTGTACCTTTAAGTGCCATGTCATTCCACTCTTTTCAAACATGTCTCTGGATGGGGCTATCCCTTTAATTGCCTATACATTTTAACTTGTTTCTGTGCCCTTTAGACCTTCTTCATTTGCTCCTTTTGCTCGCTTTTTCTTATTTATTATGTCTGAGTGGGTGGTACAGCCCTCTTACAGTAAATCAATACCTTTTTTTGGTTATTCTATATCTGCTATATCTACATCTGCTGCTCTGTCGCATCTGCTTCAGCGCTCATGTTTAATCATTATCTTTCCATACCCAAACACTACAATGTATGGTGCTGTCACAGGTGATGTTTAATTGTTAAACAATCAGGCCAACAATACAAACCTTTGACTTAGATCAGTTTCATGTTGTAGGGTTGCTGCTGGACTGTTTGAGTAACTGACACTTCGCACTTTGAAATTCTACTTTACTTTATAGGAGAAACTAAAACAAATAATTAACTTTTGGTTTTCAAAGTAAAGAAAAACAAGCTATAGTTTATCTACATGCATGCCTGTGTGAACATAGCATTACTGGTAATGACGTAGTGGTGCAGTGATGATCTGTGCTTTTGCTCGTACCCTCCCTGATTTTGTTGTAGTGCCCAATAGTGCCCCCACATCCAAAAATCCCCCCCTGGCTCTCAGTTGTTTGGAAAGTTGAGCACCATTGAGTTTTATGAAAGAAAAATGGGACTAGTATGTGTCCAGTATTGCAATATTAGTGTCGTCTTTAGATAACCGACAAGTAAGATTAGAATGCATCTTATCTTTCTGCTTTTTAAAATGTGTTTTAGATAAAAAAAACAAAAAAAACAAACAGCACTTTGTTGTTTCAATTTTGTTTTGTTTTATTTTTTGGCAAATATTTGGGCTTTTTATGTTTTCCAACCAAACATCAGGGGTAAATATTAAAACAAATAACTTTAGTTCAATAACACATGTAATTTTGCATTTTGGTAAAGTTATTGACTAAATTATTCAAGAGTCCATGAGTCCAGGTTAGCGGCAGCACCAAGACCAAATCATCACTTGTCCCAGTAGGGTCAAATTTGGTCATAGCATATCACATACTGAAAACATGCGAACACACTTCTGACTAGCTAACACAATGCAACATTAGTTCACTTTAAAGGGATTAAACAATAGTTTAGTTCTTTTGAATAGATATGATAAATATATGTACCAGAAACTTTTAACAAAATATTCATTTAAGAAAGAGGAACAAATACAGGCAATATACACACTTCATTTACATCATAGTTCGCATACACAAAAAATAGTTGTAAAGCACAATTTTACAATTATTCATCTTATACATCTTATTCATATTCATTTGTTTCTTGTTGTATTTCATTGTCAGTACACATATTTCCAAATGAAATTGTTGAGTGTTGTGGAAAGTCATACTGCACCAAATAACACTTTCTTAGTAAAATATTTTCCCAAAAATCTTGCTAAAACAGCATTGATCTGGTTGTTTTGTCTAAATTACCAGCTAAGTTCAGTGGAATTTCTCTGAAATCATTTTCTCATAAGTACATATTCTCAGACTGAATCCCACTGTCCCAGCAGACATTAGATACACCAACAGATAAGTACAGGCAAGGCTAACACAAATAAGAAAGAAGCATAAACTGTATAACAAATTATATTTTTTATCAGCAAATTCTTAAAGGATAGCCACAGCATTATAGAGCATTAACAGTCTGACTCAAGTGGTGGTGCGAGATTGGTTTACATTAAGTACCTGTAAATTTAAATAAAATAAGTTCAAATATCTTTTAACCCATAAGAGCCCGACCCATTTCCACACTCAGGAAAATTATGGGAGCAGTAAAACAGCAACATCAAGTTCAATCAACAAAATAGATTATATAAGAGGTGTCACCGTAGGTTCTTAAACATTAAAATATGTAACTCAATATCCCCAAAATACCTTCATTTTCACAAATGAATAGATTATAACTTAAATTTTAACTTAACATCATGACTCAACAACAGCCCGACAGTCCATATTCCAAGTAAGAAGAACACTTAAATTTCAATTCAAGGTCTACACTTATGAATAAATACTTTCATTTGACTATATCCTCCTGAGAACTGAGGAAAGAATCTTCCCATTGAACTATTTTTGGGATTTCCTTCCTCTTTGGAGCTAAAAGAGAGCACCGAAATGCACAAGATATCAATGGAAAGCCCAGGATGTCCTCTATTTAGTACATTAGGACTTATTATGATAGCTCAAATAAGTCACAAGATAGAGACCAAAAACAAATGTCCATTACAATGGACATAAATGGATGGGCTGGTTCTCTGGAGGATATTCTCACCTCTATTTAAGAGATCCGGTTCATCTGTTATGAAAATGTCCACCTTAAATGCATTTTATCATTGTTAACATCTTATATATTCAGGATATGGTTATTTATCTAAATTGTGTCTGTATTGGAATGCTCAACTGTTTCTCTTATGTAATCAAGTAATACCTAAATCAAGTAATGTGCAAAGTATTACAGCAATATGTCACAACAAAACCTTTTGGCAACAGAGAATGAAGAGAATGAAGGCAGTGAAGCAAAGGTCCCAATAAAAGTCAGGTGTGAAATTAAGGAAAAATGTTTAACAGTAGGTTGTTCTCATTAACATCTCCGGATCTATATGAAAGTGTCATTCAGTATTAACAGACAGAAGCTGTTATTGCAGCAGGACCACAGACAAAACTTGGAATAATGACTTTTTTGCAGAATAAAGACAATCTTCAGATATCTGTAACTTTTCAGCATGGAAGATGCAAAAGGTTAGAACAACTGTCATGCCAACTACTTTCATTTTTTCCATTTTCATTCACGCAAAATTATTCATCATCCTTTTTTGTGACGAATAAACAAAAGATACAGTAAAAAGCAAAATGATAGAGTGATCATGGAGTAACATAGTAATCATGTTAACATTTCTCCAGTACTGTGCCTGAAAATGCAGTTACTGCAGCATTGTTTGTATGAATATCACATTGCATATATTACCTGAAGTGAAAAACTGAAACTATCTTGTCCCACAATACCAGCAGCTCTGCCTATTAAGTAACTCAGCTGCTGGTGTAATTCTTTGCCCATTCACCTTGAAAAGGACATCTCACATGCCTCACCTCTCTCATATCCATTCCCCTGTTCTTTCCTTGTGACCCCTTTCCATCACTTCCTACACATTGTAACTCCTGCATTACCTACGCTTCCTTGTTCATAGTACCCCCCTCTCCCACATTTCCCATCACTTCCCTGTATATATTGCAGAATAGTGTCCTCAGTCAGTTCTCTATGGGTTCTCTTAGAAATACATTAACTTTTCAATTACTGGCCTACTTAAAAAAAGAAGAAGAAAAAAAACAGTCACCTTGACAGTCAGGCAAGGACACACACACACATACATGCACACAGACACATATGCACATACATGCACACACTCAGTTGCTTTTCAGACCTTCAGTATTACTGATATGTACACAAACACTTAAAGTAAGTGCATATATACAGTTCACATACATGCACATGCACACACATACACAGACACACACGTCACATAAAAAGATAACAGTGCATACATTACATAAGTGAATTGTACACTACTTCAGGATGTGAATCTGTGGGCGGTTTCAGGACAAACTGTTTAGACAAAAAAAGAGGATAGTGAAGAGAAAAGTGATGTACAAAACCATGATAGTAGAGAGCAGTAAAGCCAAGGAGGTGTCAAGTTTATTTCTAAGCATGAGGAGGGGGCACCATATAATCCATTTGGAAACGTTTTTGGAAATGGATAACATCTTTTTTTTTCTCCACTAGAGCATTTTGTTTCACAGACTATTCACTGAAAATGTGCAACTAATTACTGATAGAGATAAATGTTTGTTTTCATTGTTGCAATTACCAAAGAGTTTAAAAGATAGTTCAATGTTCAAAACCTCTAAGCCTCTTAAAGTAGAAAATACAAACACACACACACACACACACACACACACACACACACACACACACACACACAACCCCGTTCAGCTATTTTACTGAGGACCTTCATTGACATAATGCTTTCCCTAGCCCCTTACCCTAACCCTAACCATTAAAAATGAATGCCTAACCCAAACCCTTACCCTAAACCTAATCATAACCTAATTGTAAAACTGACACTAAAACCACATTTTGAGCCTCAAAATTACCTTTAAATGCCTTCAAATTTGTGAGGACCGGGTTGTGTGTCCTCACAAGTGACTGTTGGTTCTCACTAGTATAATAGAATGCAGATTTCGGTCCTCACAAAGATAGCTAGACAGGAACACACACACACACATATGTTTCCATGTTCTTATTTAGGGATTGTCTCCCCCAGGAGCAACTTCTGAAAGCAACTAAGACAGAAAGATTGAGGGATAAAAGGAGTGAAAGCAGAATTGTCCAGACTGTCCAGTGCTATAAAAAAGTAAGTCAGGCTATTAAAACAGAGCAAAAGTGGAATCAGAAAACAAACAAGTTCAAAACTAACATAAGTTACATAAGTCTGTATATATGTGCACGTTAGTGAGGCCTGACTACGTGCAAAACTGAATGTAACAGTCCAGCTCGAGTGGAGTGGTGATGTTGCAACAGTTTAAGCAGAGAGAAAGTAAGCTGGTGGAAAATTACCTTGTAGCCGATTTACTAAGAAACTAAGAAACTGATAAACTGATGCAGACTAATGAAGTAATAATGAACTTACAACAGTGCATGTAAATGATATCAGTGAGATTAAAATAACATCCATTATCCTAACAACTCCTTTGAAACAATGTAAGACATTCAACATAATACAGGTCAATCCAACAGATCTAATGATTTTCACACTCTTCTAAGTCAGAGGTCTAATGCAAACTAAAACTACATACCATATTATAATGCAACTACTTTGATCTCATATATAAGGTAACATATGATAACAAATTAATCTCCACAGTCAGCATAACTGAAGAGTTAAATACCAGGTGTTACAAAAAAAATCAAGAAGAGCGGGTAGGGCAAAAGCATATAGATGACCAAAAAAGCAAAGCCAAACAAACTGATGCTTCCTTGATGTATAAATATTTATTTGTAAGGTAGTGCACATATTTATTATAACCAATATGTGACTTGCAGAAGGAACTCTTTTAGTTAATTTCATCTGAAAAAATAAATAAATAAATAAAATACAGACAGAGGTTTGTGTCTGTGAAGGTTCTCAGTCATCCAGGTCATCGTAGTCAAAGGAGCTTGCAAAGAAAAGCGTCTGGACTTCTTTAAGTTGCTTGAAGACGTTTCACCTCTCATCCGAGAAGCTTCTTCAGTTCTAAGGTCAAATGGTGGAGAGTCCCAGATATAAACCTAGTGGGAGTATCCCCCCACAGAGGGACAAAAGGACCCCCTGATGATCCTCTAATCGCCTGAGCCAAGGTGTGAAACTGGGTGTGGGTCCCAATCAGCCAGAGTTTCGGGTGTGTTCATTGTGAAACCTGGCCCCACTTTATCATGCGAATTCCTGAGGTCAGATGCCCCAGGATGTGAGTGGGCGTTAAGGCGTCTGGGAAGGGATCTCAAAACTGGATTATAGATGGCAGAGAGTTGGTGTCGTAAACCCCCGCCTCTGTTCAAAGATGGTCGCTCACAGTGGACATAGATGGCTTCTTTCACTCCTCTTTCACTCACTCCTCTTTGGTTTGAAAGAGGAGTGAAAGAAGCCATCTATGTCCACTGTGAGCGACCATCTTTGAACAGAGGCGGGGGTTTATGACACCAACTCTCTGCCATCTATAATCCAGTTTTGAGATCCCTTCCCAGACGCCTTAACGCCCACTCACATCCTGGGCCATCTGACCTCAGGAATTCGCATGATAAGGTGGGGCCAGGTTTCACAATGAACACACCCGAAACTCTGGCTGATTGGGACCCACACCCAGTTTCACACCTTGGCTCAGGCGATTAGAGGATCATCAGGGGGTCCTTTTGTCCCTCTGTGGGGGGTTACTCCCACTAGGTTTATATCTGGGACTCTCCACCATTTGACCTTAGAACTGAAGAAGCTTCTCGGATGAGAGGTGAAACGTCTTCAAGCAACTTAAAGAAGTCCAGGCGCTTTTCTTTGCAAGCTCTTTTGACCACAGACAGAGGTTTATTTTTGTCTATGTATTTGCACTACTGGAACCCAATACTCTTCAGTGGGAGTTCCACCCACACTTACAATCCCTTGCTTGTATCATTAACCCTAAACGCTTACTTCAGCAATATCTTTCTTTTTATTTATATCATTTTACAAAAGCAGCTGATAAAAAAACAGAAAGAATGACAATTCAAATACTGAGTGTTTTTCCCAGTACGAATTAAAAGTTTCAGCTCCAGTAAGTCTTACTTGAAACAATCTTCTTACAACACTATTACTTTTTTTCTGAAAATGTTTTATTAGTTCTAGCCATACACAGCAAATCACCATTAATATACTTAACTCATTCACTGCCAGCCATTGGCAGTGAATGAGTTAAACCCATTGACTCATACACTGCAATTGACGGCTATAGACGTCAATGGCAGTGAATGAGTTAATATAATACAAAATAAGTTGTGCTGTCTGTTGAATGAGTTCTATCCAAGTAACTTTTTCTATGTATATTAAGAAAAGGTTATTTCACATTAATTGTATTTTTTTGTTTCATTAACCAGCCCCAGTGCCAGTGTTGTGATGGTAACAATACAGCTGAAAAACAACTTTGTATCAATATTTCTGCTGTTGAATTTTTTTCCTCCAAATCACATTAATACATTTTCTGATTTCTTTAACATTTGAATTGAAAAATGGTAAATGACAATGTGTGCCTAGAACACGTGATTTCAAGTAGTAAAATGATTTCATCCATATCCAGTAATATGAGGACTCAAGTGTTTGAGATTCTTGTGCTAACGCAGATTTATTCAAAGCATTCCAGAGCAGGTGATGCAAAATTCTTTTAAGCAAGTATACATACATGTCTATGTCTATGTGTCCTCAGCAGAGGCATACATGTACTCTAACCTTGTCTGTACCTTGTCCAAGTGAAATGTGATCCTGAGCAGGTCAATGGGGAAGAGAGTATTTATAAATAGACCCCAAGTGTGTGAGAGAGAAACCAGAGCAACAATCTGAGAATTACACCAGCTGTCATTGCAAAACCCACATAACATGCCTGGCCATGTGAATTTAAGTCGCATGACTCTTATACTCTATTCATAAATTGGATTAGTTGGGTCTTGAAAAAATCAAAGGTTTTGATTGCTTAATTAGTTTGACCTGATGAACTAGAGAACAAATCTTTTCTCTTTAGAAATGGTACCAAAATTCTATGTTTCTTTTTTTTTTTTTTTTTACATATTTTTTTTTAACATTAAGACCAATAGAAGAGAGAGGTTTTACATAGAGGACATCATACAGTATAAATGTCATTTGGTAAAATTGTCAGTTGCTTCTGCAAAGTTGCATTTAGAACCTAACCTAATTTTTCAAAGCCTAAAGTTCGCCATAAAGTCCATAAAGTACACAAAAAAAGTAATCAGGGAGCATGTGGTCATTTTTTTCCCTGTGACAGCAATTTTAAATATATTAGGTTTAGACTCCATATTAAGATTTTTATTCACAATTTAATTTTAAAAGAAGAGAGACAGAATAGTGTTGCCTACTTGGCCACATTCTACTTTTACTTAAGTTATATCATAATGAATTCATACATAATTAAGTCTCAATAAACTGATGCCACAACAAATATTGCAAATATCAAACAAACACAAAACTCTGTACTATCTTTTACTTTTTTATTTTCATTTTGCCTTATATAATTGTGTTTTTATTGCTTTTCAAAAACCGTTTTCTATCCTTTTCTAAAAACTTTTTAACTTTTCCTTTCTCCCTTGGTTTAGGCGTATGGACTGTTGGTGGACTGGAAGTTTCCACAGGTAAAGTGTCTTCAATCGAAGCAATGAATGGCTCCACGGTTTTGTTGCCCTGCACTTACTCTTCATGTATTGGCATCGAAAATCTCTACTTCAACTGGCAATATAATGACAATGGAACTCTCATAAAGGTACGTGCACACAACCACAACACCAACAGGGATACAAAAAAGCATAAAAATAGTGATTCCTGACATTTTCATATGTTTCGTGTCTCATCGCATAAACAGTCAGTGAGTGTATGCTGTTGTATTTCTGAAGGCATGGGGATACAGTTTTGTTCATAAGTATTTTGATGAACAGATAGTTCTTGTAATTTTGCCTTTGTTAACTATCACATGTGATTGTTTTTTTTTTTTTTAGTACAGCCTGTATTAACTGTTTAGGAAATGCAGCCATTTTTTAATACACAGGATCTGCTTGTATTATTTGAAAAGCCTCTGTAGGTTATGACGGCCTGAAGTCTAAAATTCACGAACATCACCAAATGCTGTGTTTCCTCCCTTGAGATGCCAGGCCTTTACTGCAGTCACCTTCAGCTGCTGCTTGTTTGTGGGTCTCTCTGCCTAGAGGTCTGCCTTCCGCAGTGTTGGAAAGGTTACTTTTAAAATGTATTCCACTACAAATTACAGAATACATGCCCCAAAATGTAGTTTTTAACGTATTCCGTTAAGCTACTCAGTGTGAGTAACATATTCTGAATACTTTGGATTACTTAATATATTGTCGTGTTTTTTTACAACTACGTGAATGTACTATTGCTGTGTGATTTATTACTATTACTGAAGGCTTCCTGCCACCAAAATCACATTGTTAGCTTGCGTTAGCTGAGGTTAGTTCATAGACTGCTTTCAGAATTGCACATGATTATTTGCAGCTCGCAGGTTGTTAATGTTTAAGCAGGTCTAACAATCTGCAGTCTATGAACTAACTTAGGCTAACGCCAGCTAACAATGTTAGTTCGGTGGCGAGTAGCATCCAGTAATAGTAACAAATCACTCAGCAATAGTACATCAGAGATACTGAAGTGGCACATAACCCAGGTAGCTACCACAACTAAAACAAGGTAGCTGCAGTAGGCTAACATTCATTGTTAAAAAAGAACTTATTTCCAGATGTTTGTTTAGGTTGGAGTCTTTTGACGCTGCGAGCAGCTTGGTTGCTGGCAAACAGTGTTTGCATGGCATGGTCAAATTCACCCATCCCTTTCTTCTTTAAATATGAAGTGGTGTCGGAATTTCAAAGTAAGAAATCCATTCCTGCTCGTACTCTGCTGGCTCTGTTGTGCTGTCGCTGGGTCCATTGTGTAACTGACACCACCAATGTTAATGGGACGCTTACATTGGAGCCTCTTATTTCGTGTCTTGTTTGGGTTTCTGGCTATGTGTGGAGTTACCAAAATTGGAGAGGTGATAGCCTAAGAAAAGACCGTTGTGTAATCCAGTTATTTCAACAAAGTAACTATATTCTAATTATCACCGTTTTAAACGGTAACTGCAAGGGAATACAGTTGCTCATATTTTGTATTTTAAATACGTAACACCAGTTCGTGTATTCCGTTACTCCCCAACACTGGACTTCTAAACTCTACTGAAAAGAATGCTCTGGTGGAAAGCATGTTCTGATATCATGTGACTCACTTGGTCATTTAATTAAATCCTGTTTCTTTGTCTTGAGAGGCTCTTTGGTTGCTTGTGCAGTATACATTGGGTGATTAACGATTTGCACTTTGTGCTGCCCAATAAATTTTTCAACATTTGTCAGGATCTGAGGAGCAATTGTAGCCCTGTACATTTCAGAATTCATCCAGCCACTGACAGCAGTCACGTGATCCGTAAACACAAGTGAATGAGTTCTGTTGCAAACCATACATACCTATGCCATTATATTGGCTTCACCACGCTTCAGATCATTTTTTTTCTTTTTTTTTTCTATCTTTAACCATTGGTTTGCATCTTGTTGTAAATGCTCTGTATTTCCATTAATCAAGACATCTGTTGATTGTAGACTTTGACAATGATGTAGCTACCTCCACAGTGTTGCTGACTTTGTTAGAAGTTGTGAAGGAACTTTTTTCTTGACCAAAGAAAGAATTCTATGATCATTCACTTCACAGGTGTCTCCACAGGTTTCCCTGGCCTTTAAGTCTTGCTGAGCTGCCCGGTTCATTCCATCTTTTGATCAATGTGCCAAATAGCTGATTTGGCCACGTTTTTTTTTTTTTAGCTTGATTATGGCATAACTACATGTTCTTTCAGACAGCTACCAAATACAAGTTCAAGTCCAGATCACAATTTCCTTAATATTTAAGAAAGTGTCAAGGGACCCTTTACCTGGCCATAAAACTGCTTGTCAATTATTTTTGAGTCTCTAAAAATGGGGAACTATATATAAAAATGCCCAAACAGGTAATAAAACACTTTTGTTAAACCCCTTGAATTAAAGTCTTTGGTTTTCAGTGTGATGTGGTGGTGTACAAAGGCAAAATTACAACACAGTGTGTCATCATCCCAATGCTGTGTAGCTGACACCCAATACTGTGTATCTAAGGAAATATCTTGTGTGTAGTTATGTGAAGCGTTGATCCCTATGGAGGGTGTGGAGCCGAAGGTCCGTGTGTCCCATGAGCGTGTTGAGTTTGTCGGCTCCTCAAAGAGTAACAACATTTCGATCTTGCTATGGAATATCACCTTTGAAGATGAAGGAGAGTACATCTGTTTTGCCAGGAATCCAAAAGAGAAGAACCGCAACCACAGTGCTATCTTCACTCTTATAGTGGTGGATCAAAGTATGTAAAAGTTGCACAAACACCTGGCATACAAAAATAGAGCTTTATCTGACTTGCTGACTGAAAGTGTTTATAAAGTACATATACAAGTACATATATGCTACTAGCATCTAGTTTCAATCTTGTTAGAGCTCTAAGTCAGTTTTTACATACTCTGTATACTTGTTTGTCCTCACAAAGTCACTCTCTCTCTCTCTCTCTCTCTCTCTCTCTCTCTCTTTCTCTCTCTACCTTTTCAGTGAAGGAAGTTGACAACACTTTGACAATCATTATTGTCTCAGCGTTGGGTGGAGTCATAGGCTTAGTTATCATTGTCATGGTGATAAAGGCTGTTGTTGTTCACTTCCTGCAGAAGGATGATGAGAAAAAGTGAGTAGATCATTGACTATCTTATAAGGACATTTAGAACAAATCAACAATACTGATTATAGATAATCTTTTTGTCATATATATTTGGGTCAGCTACAGTCAAACAGCCAAAAACTGTGTATTGCTGGCAAAAAGAAATTTGGTCTATTATATGCTAGTTTTATAACTGTTTCTACAAATTTAACATCTTGTGAAATAGGGTGTAAACATTTGTGAAGTTTTCACCATTAATGAAAAAAAATTCCAGCTTTTAAGGAACCATTGAATTTTTTTTCCTGATATGGTTTTTATTCATATATTTTTATTCATATACATATGTTACAAGTCCTATGATGTCATTGACTTTTGCAGATACTATAGCCTGCAACACGCAGCTCAAAACGAAATGTACAGAAGTTATGAATAATTAAGTGTGGTGAAGTACTGTTTATATTTCCTGTTTAATCACACAAGTAATGCACTGTTACGGCAACACAATTTTTCAGACAAGACATACTGACATGAAGAATAAGTCAAGTGATCTTTATACATACATGTCGTAAATAATATTTTTATGTACTACAAATATTTTTAAAATGTGCAAGTCTTATTTGATTTCTAAAAAGTATAACAAAAAGTTTGAATGTTGGAAATAAAAATGAAAGAAATTGCTTGTCATACTCCAGTTTGCAAAAGAAGTAGAATTATTAGCTTTCTGTTATCTTTTTTATTGACATAAAAAGTGCATCTAGCAGTGAAAATCTGATATTAGAGGAAATTCAAATGTGTTACATCATAATTTCAAGAGTATTTGCTTTCATATAACAAATGAACAATTTATATTCGATGAATACAACTAAAATCATTGTAACCTTTATCACTAGGTCTAATGTCATATCATCAACACCAGTTCATATAAAACTACATTATTTACTGAAAAATAATTTTGTGTCACAAAGATTTACCCTGTTGTTTGACTGTGGCTGACCCAGGCACTCATTTGGCCATGTTAATAGATTTTTTTGTATTTTTCTAATTAAAATATCTGATGTAATCAGTAATGGTTTTATGCTGACAATATAGGTCAAATTGTCTCAGAACAAAGTGGGCAATTATTATGAATCTGTTATATTATATAATAACGAAATAATGTCACCCATATTCTATGTTTCCAAAACAAAATTATTATTTGAAGCTCATTGGGTTAAGTTTTTTTAAAACCCCTGCAATTTATATGGCACATGGCCCTTATCGCTTGTATTTGTCTCCTTTTATAGGTGTTCAATATAACCTTTGTTTCTCTTATCTCTACAGTAAAGAGTGCCTAGTGAGCTCCTCAGGGAATGACAACACAGAAAATGGTCTTTCAGGAGCCAAAACTGAAAACAAAGGGACACCAAAGGCTTGAACAAAATGTTAAGTATGCCTACATGTTTGTATATATGTTAGACAAATGTACACACTCAGCGAAAAATCAATTATCTTACTAGCGGCTAACAAAAACAACTTGTAAAAATGTCTATTTTAAATCATGCTTGAGATTTGGGAAGTGTGAAGTGTGCATAGGCCTGGATCTCTCTCACTTACCATGGTAGCCCATTTGTTCCACTGTACAGCTTCTGCTCCACTTTCTTCACATTGCAATCTCCAATTTATGCAGTTGATGTGTTATTTTTTTCTATGTACTTTCTTACTATCTAATAACATTCACACTACGTTAAAGCAAAAACGCATCACAAGGCCGAAATCTTTTTTATACACCCAATGTCAGTATTCAGTTTCCAGTCCAAAACATGCTTTACAGTATCAGCTGAGAAGCTACAATATGTTGGATTCTTAGTCTGGAACTCTACAACTCCAAGTGAAACTTGGACTTAGATATACTCAACCAGTGGGAACAAATATCTTTGATGCCATGTTGAACTGCCATAATGAAAAACTGCCAGGATGTCAGTCGAAGAACAGCACAACACTGCTCAAATTCTTTCCCTTAGCTCTCAAATGATATAAACGCACCTGGATGAAAATAAGCCAGGTGGTAACTGACTAGAAGTTTGGTTATAAAGAAAAGATAAAATTTTTTAGTCCCAATCACATAAATTGTTTATAAATAAAATAGGAAGTTTTACATTTTAAACACTGACTGTAAAATTTGTATTTTGCCATTTTAAACACTGGGCGCTGTTTTACTGATTAACTGTGTTTGAAAGGTAACGAGTAAATCCCAACTGTTTCCAAAGGATCTTTCTGACATTAACCTCTGAAATGCCAATTTTCATGTGACTTCTGGGTTCAGATTAGACACACTGCTGGTTTGTTTGGGCCAAAGATTTTCTGTGAAATGCTGGTTAGCAGGGACTAACAAATGGGCTTACCTTAGGTGAATAAAAGATCCAGTTCTGCACAGGTTTTATTGTTTTGCTTTAGATAAACACAGGTGCCTGTTCTGCTTCTGCTCCCTTGGCTGGTGAGAAGAACTTACATAAAAAAAAGAAGAACCCTAACCACCATCAAAGACAATCCCCAGACCCAGCTCCCTATTGAAAGGAATGAACTTAATCATGCTGCTTCTGACTAATAACCAATGCATTTTGAGCATGTGCACATTTTATATAGCTTCGTATAAGATTATATATTACACCATAATACAGGAACATTTCTGTGTGTCTCTGTTTGGTCCCCTCCACGCTGGCCAGAACTGCGGGAAGCTCTGTCAATGCTCATCTCAACACTGCTGCAACTGTTTAACACCTTTTTAGCCACGTCAGGGTTATTGAAAAATAACTTTTAGAATATTGGCCGACAAGTTTACTGTAGAAAAATTAATAAATGAAAGAAAGTTTACACTTATTGAAAAAGTGAGAACATTTCAGCAGCTCTGTTTAAGTGAAAGAATTGAAAAGCCCTGCCAGAGGAGTTTGAGAAGCTGCTTGATGGCTTATTAGCCGGATATCCTTATAAGCACATGCAGCTCAAAATGCTAATTTCCAAATTTACATGTGGATTCAATGAAATACATATAACTCAAAGGAAACTTGCCAAACCCATCAAGAATATACAAGTCCAGTAATATAGCCTTGGTAGTGCAGGTAGCATTGTCTTGGGGCAGCTCACTGCAAAAGAATGTAAAGACTGTTGGGCAGTCAAATATTGCCCAAAATGTATGTTTTCATTCAGTACAAAAAATATATCAAAGAAATATTAATATTATTCTGAATTGAATGTGTGTGAATGCCCCTCAAGGGCAGTCATAAGTGCTTGTTGGTCAGCTACATTATTTTGTGTACATCTACAACTGGCCAAAACTGAGCATGTTATAGAGTTTAAACTGATAAAATTACTACTTGACTGTATTTAAAACCCTGACCATTGAAGATTTTAAACTTTTTGTTCAGACTTCACAAACAGCCCCAGTGTTGATCTTAGCTGTTTAAAAGGGACGTCGGTTGATGTTGCTGAGAGTAAATTGAGCAATTTTAAATTAAAAAATGTTTAAGTAAATGCTTAAATGTGCACAATATAAACACCAGTACATATTTCTTTCAAGAAACGCCGAATTGGAAAATGTAACAAAATCTTCATAAATTCACATTTCTGTTTCATTCTTTCATAAGTCAACAAGGATCGGTTTACTGCTAAAATGCCCCTGGGAAATTAGAACCACCTCTCTTTGTAGTTTGTAGTCACAGTCACTTTGACGTCCTTTCTATGAGGACCGCAGACATGCTCTGCATAAATAGTTTGAACAGCTGAAAGCTACATACATACATTACACGCTACTACACAAATACCCACATAGGAGGATTCATTTTGATACCAGAAAACAGCTCACTGGCCTTGCCTGCAAACAATACAGCACTTTATCAGTGTTAAAGTGGTTTTGTTACAATGGCAAATCACGGAAGTGGCCTCACAGTTGCCATTCTTTTATACTATATATTAAGAGAATTAACAAAAACTCAACATTCTCACTTTGTGTTTGTCATTTTGACCGAGTACCTGACAGCAGCACTGTGTCAAATGGTTTTAACTTCGAGTACATGTTCACTTACTGGAACAGAGCTCTATGACAAGCTTTTATTTTATTTTTCTATTTGTTCACGTCTGTCAGCCTGCTCCTCTCTAATACTGGAGTGCATTTCCCTTGCCTTCAATGGAAGCAATAAGACAGATATCAGATTATGCAATAACCTGTTATAAGGCACTTTAAAGATGTGTCTGGACTGGCTGGCAATTCTGTCCAAGGCACTGATCATTGTACCAATATATGTATCCACACCACAGAAATGTATCTCAGCTGAGTTTAAGTATGGTGATTAGGATCATATATCTACAGCAGATGGTTTTGTCTGCATTGGATCAATCTATATTAGGTCCCATTTACACTTGGCTCAAAATTCCTTGAGCAGATGAAAGCTGTATCAGGAAAAGCTTGAACCCAGGCCCGCATTATAACACATGTCTAACATATTACCCCATTTGTACTTTGCTATTTCATAAAAGTTGTATCTAGATGGAATAATAACACAGTGGTGGCCCTGGGAGTTCAGGGTGCTGCAGCTGCAGTTTCTGTTTTCGCTGTGGATTATTTCTTTGTTAGTTTGTTGTTGTTTTTGTATTTATTACTTTGTCAAAGTGTTGAAGATGTGTCTCAGTATGCTTTTATTTACATTTTTTCAATGTATGTTTTACTCAGAGCTCTCAGGGCTACTGTACTAATGGGCTAAAAACACCCTAATTGACACTGTCAACTGACAAATATGAAATGCCCTACAAGATAACCAATGCGCTGCCCCCTTACAGGAATACAATATATTTTTCTGTGTGTAATATAAAAGCAGCCATCGTTGCAATCACAGAAAACATCATAACTGACCTATTACAAATGTTCTTGCTTTGGAGTCCTAATTATAAGATTTGATGTTATGTACTGAGTAGTTGTTTGGTTGCACTTATGTGTTTGAGGGATGCATTTAATTACCATTGGAAGGAAAGGTGTAGAATATGACCTCAATTGACTCACGCAATCAGGTTTCATACAATATATAAAGTACAACGCCTATGCCCAAGAAGCACAAGTGTTTATTTTATTATACATTACTAAATAGTGTAAGTATACGCTGAGTATAAATGGGATCAAGAGTGAAATGTGATCAACCTTAACAGTACAATGTTAGAAGTGAATATATCCTGGTGAACCTGTAAAAATGTGAATGACGTGGATGTAAGGCATCACACACTGTCTAAGAGTTATGGGACCCCTCTGTAAAGAGGGTATATACATCCAAAGTCTTCCTGTTAGGGAAAAGCAATATTGTGGAGTTAATGTGTCCGTTAGTGTACTTTTCATAACCCTGACACTCAAAATACAGTATAGGTGGATTCACATAATACATAACTCAAACCTCACTATTTGTGTTTACGGATTTTATTCTTAATTTAAAGAAGAAAAACAAATGATAATAAAATACTTAAAAAACAACAAGCAGCAAATTAGGCATATGTATCTGAGCGGGTTATAAGAGGTATGTACTGTTTTAATAACAACCATAACTGATGTGATAAAATATGTATATGTGATGGGGAGAGGAGAGCTGTTTTAATGCATAACGCAGGTCTGGTTTTGGTACAGTTGCCTTTATAATCGTAAGACATTGTACTAAGCATTGAATGCATTATTATTATTGTTATGTTTGTTTGTTTGTTTTTTCATCTTTGGTGTTCTGATCTGTCCTGTCTTCCTCCAAGAAACACCTATACCGAACCTCTTGTGACTCTTGAAGTTAGCCAACAGCTTGCAGTGATTGCTGCAGTACTGAGTGTGCACGGTACAGTGTACAATGCTCCTCTGCAGTGGTGCAATACAGCACGCCAAATACAGTATGACTGCCACCCAGTGGTAAATGCCCCTGTAGTACAAGCCATGGTACTACTAGTGTGCATTGTCGAATTTCCCAGAGGAACCCACCCGAGGGATTAATAAAGTTCTATCTTACCTTATCTTATCTTATTTTGATTTGGACTATGAGGATTGCACATTATCAAACCATTGCCACAATTTTCAGAGTTACAGCAGTTCAAAGATGTATGATTACGCATCATGTTGCAATTGTTTCTCCTGCTTTATATAGTGCTAGTAGTCTAATGGGGAGGTGTGATGTATAAGTTTACACAAAAAAATTAGGAAAAAAATACATTGAACAATAAACCACGTATGAACAGTGGTTGTTCATCAGACTACTACTGGTGAGCATAAAATGGTTATAGACAGCATTCGTACTGCTGTAATATTATTCACTAGGTAACACAGTATTGTGAATTCTCATTGACTAGTATGATTTTTTAGAGTTAGTATTGCTCTTACTGCCAGAGCAGGTGAAACTCATACTGCCAATCCAAGAGTCTCATGTCTGCTGTTGTTACAACACGATTATAATGACACGCAATCTATTAACTACGGTAACACTACTAAAACATGATGTTGCATTACTGTCTACTGCTGTATAAAATGCATATGAAAGCTAATCTGTATATGATGATGCTCTATACTACTTCTGTATTTCTAGCAGCTGAAACTCACACTGCCAAGCCAAGAGTCTAATGTCTGCCTCCCACATTCCACACCAGAGCTGCAACTACTAGTCAGTTACTTAGTCAAGAAAAGGAATTGACAACTATTTTAAGGACATAGTTTGTAAGTCATCTTTCAAGTAAAAAGTGCCCACATTTTTATAGCATTGCGTTCTCAACATTTTCTGGGTTTTCCCCTCTTACACATTATAGGAAAGATTAATATAGTTCAGAAAAAATGGAATTTTTTGTCTTTTTTGATAATTTGAAGTTAACATTAGTGGTAAAAATACTAAACTATGATTCATATTGTGATTTAAACAAATAACTAACGTTTGACAGACAAAGACATCGAGAATTTCTTTTAGGTTTCATTTATAAGCACTGACCTCTCCACATGCTGTTACTGCAGTCCTGCATTTTAGAGTATTCTATCAATATTTTACATATTCTGGGGCTGCAAAACATAAATTTATCCCAAAAAAATGATTTTACAAGGTCATATCTAGAGCAAGCTAAGGCCACTGATAGCATACAAATTATAGCAATTGATAGAAAGTCGTACTGTTGCAGCAAATTCTTATGTTTTGTTTACATTACTGTAGTCTGTTCAACATAAACACACAAGCAAAATACATCTGCAAACACATTTCTTCTGGATCAACCTTCCTGTGAATATTCAGCTGTCTGTCTGTATTTGTGTCCACGTTGTTCATGCTCCCTTCATGACTATGCACTTCAAACTTTTCAATTATTAGCAAAGTACATCCTGAAAATAAAATGTTGATTGAATTTCCCAGAGTGCTGTTTTCTTTCTCTGTGTTTATTCAGCTCTGAAATCAGTTGATTTAGGATAGGTTAGATCTGCTCTTTGTCTGTGTAGTTGTTATACTGGTGGTCAATATATTAGTGCAAAACAAAAGCTACACAGCCACTAGCATAACAGAACATCTATATGATTTATACTATATTGTACTAGTTAATATTTTCATCCTAAGGAAATAAACTAGAAATATGATTTAAATGTCATACAACTTTAGTGTTGATAGTAGTATAGTACTCCATACTAAACTCCAACTAATTGAATGGAAAATGATTTCTAATCCCCCCGCCCCCCCCCAAAAAAAAATAAAAAAATAAAAAAATAATTAAACAAAAGGAATAATTCATAGTAATTCACCAATATAGTTTTCTCTTATTATTCCATTCATTCTATTCCATTCCTTTACAATGCTATATTGTAGAGATGAACCTGGCACTGCACAAAACAAACAAAATATATTTTTATTGCAAATGAAAGCAGTCTTTCAGCCATGTTTACGCCTCAATTAAAAGAAAAAGTTAAAAAAAAAATGCACTTGTAGAAGTTAAATGATGTGACAGAAAGCTCCTTTTTGAAGTAATTATTCTTATGATTCTATGATGGTAATGTTGCCATGGAAATGGTCAGTCTTTTAGCTACTTTCTGATTAACCTATCTGTGTAAGCATAATAAAACCTTCAATTCTGGAGTCCTCCCTGTCAGGTAATGTGTGCCACACACTGGGTACATTGTATGCCACAATGCCAAATTTTTTTAAATGGGAATATTAATCTTTGATTTATTTTCATTGACTTTTCATTGATTATACCCATCATATTACTGGATCAGAATCCCTGTTTGTTGTTTTTGTTTTTGCTTCACTATGTCTCCAGAGCACAGTGGACTGCACATCAACCTAAACTGCGAAAGGTCCTTAGTTTGAAACTAGGACAAGCCACTTTGGGGTTATGCCAGGACGAAAGCATTCAAATCTGGCACATCAAACATGTGGAACTATGTGCTTGCTCTATATCTTGCTCTGTGGGCATTTACTTTATCCTACAAGCCTATGAGAAATCTCTCCTATATGGGTCTTTCATCTTAAATCCACAAGCACAGACCTTCCCCACTGGAAGCACAGGAAGACACAATCCTTAATGAATGTATTCTTTCTCTCTGCCTCTGTTCGAACCAAGGCAGTAATTAATGAGGCTCTGTTTGTTGTCTTCTCATATTATGTGCTGCAGTGTTTCAGTTTTTGTTTTACAACTCTGCAAATGCAGCAGTTTGTGTCTGCCTCTTAATTTTTAGAGTGGAAAATGGAAAAAAACAAAAACAAAGTTCTTCTCTGAAAAGTCACACATCTTTCTTCATTGTTTTATTATTTAAAAAAAAACACTGACAGAAAACATAAGGAATAACAAATCAAGATATAAAATCTAAAGGGTACATCCGACTTCATGGTTATTTTCTATGCCAGTGAGCTACTATTGCTGTTGTACAGTATACTGCAACAGAAACATAATTGCCTAGCTGGATTTTCTCTCCAGTTGCTGGAAAGTTAACTGATTAACTTCCCATCCTATAAAACCTGTTATATTGGATGGGCAGCCTGGAAGATCCTTAAGGGGCAGACTGTGTAAGACCCATGTGGCACAGAGCCTCCTCACAGCTTATCACCCCTGCCAAAAACCATGTTATTGTGAGCAAAAGCTATAATAGACTGACATGTGTCTGCATCACTGTGACAAGTTTACTCTGAGATATCATCAAGAACACAAAGCCTTTCGCCACTTTCAAGAGCAGAGAATGAGTATAAAATCTGATCAAGCAGTACGCAACTGCCCTCCTTTGAGTCGCGAACAGCCTATGTTGTGAAGTAGCAATAGAATGACACAGTTAGTATAAACACTCTTTTCTAATACAATGAAAACACTGTTAGGCCCAAAAGGTGACATAAGACAGGAACAAGTTCATAGGTTGTATTTACCAGTGGAAGTCTATGGATGAATACGTTTGTTTTGTTTGAGCAGTGGGGAATATAGACAGGGAGGAAATGGTGGATAAAGAGGACAGAGAGGCAGGGTCATCTGGGAAAACAGGGGGTGTATTCCAGGGAGAGTTATTTCCTTTTCCAGAGGTAAACAAACGACCAAGACAGGCAGAGAGGGATCGCTGGGTGACTGACACCTGACAATATTGAAACAGGAGAGGATGGGATGAAGTGGCTACTGGGAATAATTAAATCAAATCACTTGTATTGTCACATCACATTACTGGTACACTGGCAGCACATGTGAGTGAAATTCTTGTGTGCAAGCTTCCCAAAAGCAACAGTGATGTTCAAAATACAAGAAATATAAAAAACAAAACAAAATATAAGAAATATGAGAAAAATAAGAATAAATATATGTACAAATATATCTTGCCTATGAACACTTCAGCTTGCAGTCTGGAGCACCTGGTGCTCAAACCACTGAACTTCCAACTGGTAGACAACCTGCTCAATCTCCTGAGCCCCAACTGCTCTAAAATACAGAGGCCCTTAAATACAGTGAGGGCTGGTGAGCTCATGTGAGTCCCACCAGAGACCCAGCTGAGATTGGTATCCAGTCTCACTTTTACACACTCTATGGTTTCATGCTCAGCAGGGATAGACCAACGCTGTAGTTACTGGGTAGAGACCTTTAACAACATAACCCTCCAAACAACTATGAGTGACAATTACTACCATTCAGAACAACCTGCAGTTCCTGACAAACTGCATTCTTGACTATGGCCAGACAGTTCATTTTAAACAGAAACTATGTTCTGCACCATAACTCAACAGGAGATACCAAAGCTCAGACAGACAAACCTGGGCTGGTTCTGCAATTCTTAAGAGCAGGCATATGTATCTGTGCCATGTCAGGAACTGGCACAGAGCTGTTTGAGGTCTTAGCCTCAAAGACATCTATGGTCCCATTGACCGTTCTCATTTTTTGTAATGCTTAACAAATTTGTGAGCAGACAATTGGTAGAAATTAAGAAGGTGGATCTGCTGCAAATGTGCAATGGAGAATCAGGTGACATCATTTTAAGCAACAACTCAGGACCTGTATTGGGAGCTGGAACAAAAACAAAGCTACCACAAGGCAAATAGGCAGTGTTCATTCCACAACAAATCTCAGTTTCACTCCTGCCAAGTTGTGTATCAAGTGGTAAAGGTGAGTTCCTGGAAGCCATCGTTCACCAGCTTTGCAGGGTGGTTGACTGTCACACCTCCAGGAAGTTGGTGCCTATGCTATTACCAGACTGTAAGACTCACAGCCAGCACAGAAAGCCTCTTTTCCTGATGAGGAAACCATTCAATGTCCAATGTCAGATTCCTAAAAACACTCAATGGCCTTAGACCAGCAGCATTACCACACAGATTTATAACCATATCATTTGGACCCTTTTTAGGATAGGATAATATGTGTGACACTATAATTTTATGGAACCATGCATGTGAATGTGCATGTAAAAATGGCAAAATGTTGTACTTGAGACAGCTGGCATCACTTCTATCACTGATTGGTTTTTTTTTTGAGCCATGAATGAATCAAGGTCAGGTAAAACAATGAGAAGAGATAGGTTCAAATGTTTGACTTGCAAATGTCAAACTTGCAAAAGCACAACCTGCTAGAATTTTGGTGAGTCTGGAACATAAAATGTATTATTGCTTTAAATAATTATAAAACACAAATGGTACATTAAAAAGAAACAACTTATATTTAACTTGGGGAAAAACTGAGCTGCTTTGTTTCAGTTTTCACAGCAAGTACTTGAAGATTATCACTTAGACGTCTATAGCAGGTATTATGGGAAGAATTGCACTAATTATACCAAACATCATTTGTATTTGTGGGCAGAACGGCGGTTTGTTGGTTAACCCTGTTGCCTCACAGCAAGAAGGCACTTTGAGGCAAGGACCTGGGTTCAAATCCTTTCTGTGTGGAGTCTGGATGTTCTTCCCGTGTCTGCGTGTATTTTCTCTGACTTCCTCTCACCGTCAAAGACATGCAGTTAGTGGGGTTAGGTTAACTGGTGATTGTAAATTGCCCGTAGGTGTGAGTGTGAGTACAAATGCTTGTCTGTCTCTCTGTGTTAACCCTTCACCTGTCCAGGGTGTACCTCGCCTCTCGCCCTATGGCAGCTGGAACAGACTGAATTGGATAAGAAGAAGAGAATAGATGGATTACCATTAGTAGTGTAGCCATGAATTGTTTTTGTCAGACGTAACATAACAGTGTTATGTTCCATCTTGATTTGATATAGCTTAATTAAAACAAAAGAGCTCAAGTTTACAGCAAATACTAATCTCACGAGAGAACAAGAACAACGACAAGAGAAAAACAGAGGATCTTTTTTTTACCATCCTAAAAATAAAATGTGTATGTCTAAATAACACTATAGCTTGTTATGACTCATATTATAATTTCTCTGTCCCATTTTTCACTTTTAAGTGCCTTGCAGATTCTTCATCCTGGCTATGGAGAGGCCAATATTTGTGGCAAAAGATCAGAGAAAGATTCCTGATGGTCACTGGAATAAACCTCTCAATACATACATGTGGTATAGCTGTAAAGATTTCAAGTTTATTTTTATGTTGTCTGGTTCAAGTTCAGATGAACTGAGCTGTAAGCAGTCAGCTGCCCGCATTATTGGAGGTTATTGACTTTTTCTGTGGCCTAAGCATCCATTTGTGTGTTTCTTTAATTGCTCTGCAACCGGGAACCTGACAAGGATCCCACTGTCTGTTGTTACTGGAAACGGGAATAAATTAGCCTGATCGATTGTCCTATTGATTACATCTCAGGGATAGGGATAGCTCAGTAGGTAAAGTGGTCGCCCCATGATCGGAAGGTCGGCGGTTCGAATCCACTTAACGGCTACCCTGAGGTACCCCTGAGCAAGGTACCGTCCCTACACACTGCTCCCTGGGCGCCTGCTTAGTGGGCTGCCCACTGCTTCACTGAGTGAATGGGTCAAATGCAGAGAAAAACAAGTAATTTCCCCATGGGGATCAATAAAGTATCCATTATTATTATTATTATTATCTCGGATCTCTCTTTTGATGTGACTGGTGCAAGAGGACAGTCAGTTGCAAATTGATGGGATGAGTGTGTATCTTGTATCATGTGTGGCGTGGGAGGAGGGAATCAGACCTGCTCATCAACCAGTCCTCAGAGATTAATATGTCCACCGACAACACCAGCCCTATCAATAGTACTTTCACAAATTGTCTCCGGAGCGCATCGTAATCTGTATGCCCTGCTGGACTCTGAGGGCAGACGCAGTTAAAATGCACTTTACTTCAGTACCAGCCAGGCCAGCCCATTAATCTCTCACTTTTACCTTCTGCTTTTAAGTTTTTCTTCTTGTGGTCCAATGATAAATTTCACAGTTTGTGAGACTTGTTATCATGCAGTCCTCTATATTTCAAGGAAGAGGTCCATAGTCTATGTGCATCTACCTGGAAAGTACTGACAGGGCTGACGTTTGACTGCTGGATGGTTACACACTGACAGTCACTCATACTTTATTTTTTAGAATCTCAAACATTCCTGGATGACATCCACTAGAGGGGGGTATAGTATAAAGAAAGACTTTCAACGAGTTCGGCCTTCCGTACACATCGACACAGCCTGAATTAATAATAAAAATAATAAACGTGAGCATAAAAGGAATATCACATTTTCCTATTTGGGTTTTTTATTAATTGTACTACTCTAAAAAAAATCATCCAAGTTTAAAATTTGGAGTGTGACTAAGTCTTTTAAAATTATAATCAGTGTCAGCCTTGTTCCGTCGCTGAAAAACATGTTTCCAAAGAACGATATATATTCTTTTATCTCATTTTAATTATGATGTGCTATGTGCATATTTCTACTAAACAAACCAACTGATTTAAAAAACAAACAAACCAAAAAACAACTAACTACCTCTACCTTAAAAAAAAATACATCTGACGTTGTGTTATCTGATAATACAAAAATAAGTATAAGAAAACAGAGCAAAGAATTTCTTCCAGGAAAAAAATGTGATTAAATGGTAAAACCATTAAAAAAAACACTGCAATAAATAAAAGGACATCACTTGCATCTTGTAGGCAAGCTAGGATAAATGACTGTGCTGTGCGTTCATATTTACAAATAGAAATGTTGTCTATAATGTCTGTTTTTAAACCCTGCGAGGGACAGCAACGTTTACACTGTATTTAAGGAGTTGTCTTTTTTTTCAGCCTACACATTGTTTTTATTTTAACTGAGGGTATTGCCAAGTGTTTTCCCAGTGAAGATGGATTAATGTCTCCAGCGCAGTATTATTATACTGCCTTAGCGGTTCTTTGTGCTGCTGTTTACTGATTAAACCGATAATTCTCCACACAGGTGCAGCCACACAGGGGCAGCACGCACCGGACAAAATAGTAATTGCCTTTAAGAAAAAAAAAATATATATATATACGTATAATAATAATAATAATAATAATAATAATAATAATAATAATAATAATAATAATAAAGTCAGTACAGTTATACAGGTCTACAGTAGGACACCAAATCTACCAAAATGTGGCCTATTGTTGAAAAAAAAAAGTTTTCCATTAACGATTATCTGTCTGTTTTTAATCATTCTAAACATATTTTGTATTTATATTATTATTCAATGAAAAGAGAAATGTAGTTATTATTATTATTATTATTATTATTATTATTATTATTATTATTAATAATAATAATAATAAATTAAAAGTGAAATAAAATGACACTTATACTGTGTGCCTTGATTTTAATGTCGAAGTTAACATCATCAAATAACGTAAATATCCACATTTTACATCCTTTATTTTGATCGCGCAGACTGGTTTGGTGGGACAACGTGGTGATAAATATCACTGTTGATCACTTGATTGATTAGGCTACGTTGCTTAAAGGTCATGCGGGCCCTGGTAATTTCCTTGCGCCGGAGGCTCCCTTTTCGCTTTTAGTCTCCACAGCCCCTTGTTCAGATCGTGTTATTTTTTAACCCCTCCACAGCTGAACCCGCCGTTGCATTACAGTAAACCTCCCAAACGCTTTCTGTTTCAGGCTAGTTTTCTTCGTTTTACACAATTTGAAATTTAACTTTTTTACATGCGGACTTAACGTTAAGTGCAGATGTGAGGCTGCCTTAGTGCTTGGAATTGGTGTCTGGAGCCCAATTAATGTCTAATAATTACAGCCCACGGGGCTCTCTTTGCGCTACTATCGGGATCAGCGTGTCGTGATAAAATATGTAGTGGGGAAAATGCTCCGAAAGGGGAGAAGAAGACTGAAGAAGAGAAGAGTGAGTTATTGCGGTGAATGAAAACTGTTTCCATTTAGGATAATTGAGCGCCCTGCCTGAAGCTCTCTCTCTCTCTCTCCCTCTCAGTCGGTGTGCGGTGTGTTTTGTGCACGCCCGACGCGCCACCTTCACGGTGTATAGGCGCAACCCACTTAATAGCACCATTTATGTCATTATATAGTAAAGGCAGGGTGAGGTACAACCACAATAAAGTATCAGCATTAACCTCTCAACTCTGCCCTTTAAGTGAACACGGAGCTACATAAATAAAATCAAATAAAAATATAGAATATGTTAATAGAGGCGTGCACAGTGTGTCTGTTGGCGTTGCCAGTTGAGTATAACCGGTGTGTATTTTTACAGTGAGATTCGGTGTGTTTTTGTTTTTTTTTTGCCCCATCAAAAGGGTCCGAAATCAAATCCTTCAGAAGATAAATGTGATCTGCAGAAGCTGAAAGTGTGTACAGAGGTTTTCATCCGCAGTATAATCGGCGTGGACGTATGAACACACTACATTGTCTAAATTTGACCAGTCTGTTATTTCATTCATTCATTCATCCATTCACTCTTTTCTTTTTCGCCAGAAGATATGATGTCACAAGTTCAGCCAGTTTCTGCGCACTTTGGAATCGATAGCTCAAATTAAAACAGCCATTAATGTGCTCATCTGCAAGAGGAGCCATATCTCCTGTGGGTCTAATTAATTGCCAATTACTTTAATTATAATAGGCTCCCACTGCACAGGGATAAACAAGATAAGATATCAGCTCTTGATGTGTGGGTCCGATTTTACTCATTTTATTTGTTGTTACCAAATAAAATGAATTATACCGAGGATCTGCTTTCCTGTGTGTGGTTGGTTTCTGCTGATGACTCTGTTTCAAAATGTTACTCTGTAATGCAATATATGAGATGAAGTGAGTATATTAAGTTGCTTTTTGCCTGGACGGCAATCATAAAAAAATGTGGCCCTTAAAATCCACAGGAGAAAAAGGGGACGTCTGTTCCACCTGCAGAGGTGGGGGGTGTGGAGAAAAGGCTTTTCTTTCTTGACAGAAACCCTCTCCTTCGCAGTTAAATCAAGTAAAAACATCCTTTTGGAACATTCAGCAATTACCACGAGATGAAATTCAACAGAAACTACTCAAAAGAGCATTAATACTAAGCTCTTAACGTATTAGTAATTGTCAGCGGAGTGACACAAAGAATTATAAAAAAGGAGGAAGAAGAAGGAGGAAAAGAAAACGTGGTCACTCTCATATTAAAGCTGTCAGTCGGGTGCCCAAGCGGGTGAGGGAGGGGGAACTTTTTAATTCATTTTCCAGTGCTCGGGATAATGTTCAAAAACACAATTAAAATATATAAAATCTTTAATGACCACACTCAGCATCGGCAATTCAAGTGAGCATTGATTAATGTGAGGTCATTTAAAGAGAAAAGGTGCGCTGTAAGGATTGAGAGTATTGAGAGTAAGGATCGTTATAATTAATGCCCTCGGCACTCCATAGATCCGGGGTGCTGACTGCACTGCAAAAAATAGCTATCCATCTTTTTTTAAAGAAAAAAAAAGCGTGCAGGGCTCAATCTGAAAAACCTTTTTTTAATGTCTTTAAAAAGTACATAAAATCTATTGCATGAGGCAGAGTAACTAAAGTGAACTTGTTGGGAAAGTTTTCAGTCTAATTTTGTAGTGAATCGCCGCTTTATTTTTTAATCCACCAATTTAGGTCTTTGTAAGGAGGGGTTTTGTTTTGTTTTGGGGTTGTTTTTTTTAATCAAAATACATAGGAGCGTAAGTCTTCCATCTAATGAATAGACTTCGATTTAAAAGTTTTGTAAAGTTTTGGGGTTTTAAAAAAAGAAGAAAGAAATAACACACGGCTAAATGTGAAACATCAACTCTTGACATTTTTTGCAGTGTGCCCCGCTTTCTCACTCTGTGGTCGTTTGAAAAACTGACACGAAATGAGATGTCCGCGATTCACTCATCTTGACCAGATCAGGTTAATATCAAAGTGATAAATCGTCCCAAACTTTTTCTGGCACTTGCTGCCGGCAGATTTCTGGCTGTGCGCATGTGCGAAGGTGTCCAGACTGACAATGCTGGAGAGATAGCGCGTTTGGATTGAGAAACCCAGAGAAAAAGGACAGAGAAAAAACAAAAAGGAGGAAAAAAAGATTGACGAAAAAATCCAAACAAACCCACGCCGAGAGACTGGCACCATGAGGTCCAAAGGCAGGGCACGGAAACTGGCCACGAGTAGGTGCAACATCCCTTTCTTTTTTCTCTTGAAACATGCCATCTTATATACCTATAGACTGTCGCTGTTATCACTGCTTCTATTAATAGTTTCTGTTACGATTTCGTTTCCACGAGGAAACCCTCACTTTCACCCGCTTAAAAAGAAGAAAAAAGAGCAAACCGTGATGTTGTCGAGAAGAAAATAATTAAAGTCGAGCAGAAGTAGAGCGTAAACTTTACAGTTGAGGGTGCGATGGAGGAACTTTGTGCAAGGCGTCCGCTCCAGTATTGGAATTGCTCGTTGCATGTAGTGGGCGCTGTAGTGTAACGTGGTGTATTGCGAGTTAAAAAATCCCATGTCCAGTGCATCGGCAGTTGTGTTGCACTCGCTGCACGCTGCTGCTGTGGGCTGCGGGTCACTTCACTTTCCCGGGAGAAACTTGGAAAAACAAGTAAAGCGAAAGTGGAGCGAAACGAGGAGAAAACGGCGATTTAGAGACGCTAAAATGATTCGGGGAGTTTCCTTTCTTTCTTTCTTACTTTTTTTTTAAGTCTTGTTAGTGTGTTTGAGTCTCGCAGTTCATTCCGGAGGTCTTATTAATATATAATTTGTAGCATTTGCTAAATTCTGTGTCACCTGTGAATAAAAGACATTGAGACGTGTATATTTTATATTACTTTCAACGCTACAGTGTTACACTTTACGGACTTTAAAGTTTAGATTCATCACTACAGGATGCAGGCTTCTTACTAATGCAAAATCCATTCAGGATAAAATGATAACTTGAAATATCCACTGATGTTTGATTAAATTAAATGCTACCGTCTTCGTTTATTTGCTTGCTTGAACCTAATTAACTTCATGGAATGAGATGATCATGCTACAATAATTTTCAAAATGTATCTATTTAAATCAAATGCGGTTCTGTGCTGCGTTCGCTCTCTTTTTAGTTGTGACGCTGTTTTTTTGTTTTGTTTTATGTCTAAATGTAAGATGCGTTTGTGCCTTCACCTTGAATTGTAATGCAAACTCTGGCAAGTCACATCCAAGAAGGCTACAGTGCAATGACCGAGGCCTGCAAGATTTCAGGTGTTTACAGAAATGTTCATATTGAGGAGGTTTACTGCGTTTAAAGATCTGCGCCTATGTCGTTGGAGTTCAGCTACTTGCACGGAATAAAACGGTGTAATTGTAATTTGTGAAACGCCCCGGGCAGCTGGTCATTAACGACCAGGCTCCACAGAAGTTTTTTTTTTTTAAGACTGCACGTGGTCAGGTGAAACCGAGTTCTAATGTAATTATTTGTCCGCACAGAAATGCAGCATAATGCTGACAGTCTGATGAAGCTTAATTGACGTATTCTAAATATATAAACTGCTTCACTGACCTTCTGGAGCTTCAGAAAATCCTGTGACTCCTGTGAAGATGGTGCACAGGTTATGTAAACACACAGAACGTCATCGTGCACAGTACAAAAACAGACCTGTGAGTTTTTTGTTGTTATTATTTATGATTTTGTTTAGAAATGCAGAAAACGAGCAGCTGCGCGGAACAACTGCACCAACTTTCTTTGCACACAATTAAAGCTACAATGAAGTTAGAAGGTCAAATTCTTCGTGTGATTATTATTTTCGAGGTAATTTCTAACTGTTAAGTAAGAATGGGGAAATGTTTTGGCCCCCGGAGCAGCGGGCCCGCTCTGGCCAACAGCCAGGTCTGCACAGTGTCAACAGTGAATATTTAAATTCCCAGACCCCTCATAAGGGCTCTGCTGGTAAATGCGTTCAGTGTGTGCCTCCCTCCTTGCAAAACAGTCGTGCATTTCTTTTTTTTTATTTAAGTGCCTGTAATACAGGAGGTGATGGAGAGGTGGTAAACGTGAGAGTGATTGATGGAGGCTGACTGATTAGTCCGCACGTCCAGATGTAATGCGGTGCGCCACAAAAAAACTCCCCAACCACGCTAAGCCAAGGCGTGCAGGCCGCACCCCGCGGTGAAATGTTAGCCACAGAAAGATGGACGGGGCTTTGGTGATCCAAACTAGCTCGGTGTAGGCCTAATTAAAGGTTCACTTAGCATTTTTGAGTCTCGATAAATACCGTTTCGTTATAATGCGTTCGGAGTGCATTACAGTAGCGATTAATCTACCAAGACCAGCCTAGAGTAACCATAGCACGCATCTGAATTCAAGCAAACTAGACAATTAAGTGAATAAAAATATTTGGAAGTTTAACAAGTGCCAGCAGAGCAATCAAATACAACGTGTCTCCCAAGGCAGGCACTATTTGGTATGCCTAATCATTTTCACTTTTACCACAATATTCCGTCAGTCATCACTCAGTCTCCAGAAATGTGGAGCCATAACGCATTTTAGATGGGTTATCGCCCTTTGTGTGTGTGTGTGTGTGTGTGTGTGTGTGTGTGTGTGTGTGTGTGTGTGTGTGTGTGTGTGTGTGTGTGTGTGTGTGTGAATGTGGGAGGGAGGGGTCTCGCTGGGCCTCGCTGTCCGTCAGCGCCTCTCTTCTCGGTCTTGGGAGAAGTGCGTCGTCCTCCCCACATTGTGCAGTGGGCCATGCATCTCGCGTTTGTCTGGCGGAGCTCATTAAAACGGTTAATAGATTGGCCCATTTAAAAGGTGAGAGGGAGCGGGCTGGCGCGAGGAAAGTGAAATAGAGACCCCATTAAACGGCCCTTGTTGTCCCGGAGCGGCGCTCTTTGCCTGCGCTCCGCTTGGTGCCAAAGCTCTGTATACAAATGTCCCATATCGCCTTCAGTAATGGCCTGGGTCAAGAATCATTGGGGCCCTAGGCAGAAGTTACCCCCTTCTGTTGTCCTCCTTAGTTAACTGTTGCTTTGAACTTTTATTTCTGATGTAATAAATAACAGTAGAGCCAAATCCTCATATGGAAATCAGGGCCTACTATCACTTCAAACAAAGACAAATATATATATATATATATATATATATATATATATATATATATATATATATATATATATATATATATATATATATATATAAAAGCAGATTTTAAATGAGCACTGGAAAGATAACTCATTGCATCTGTAACAAGGGAAAACAAGGATTGGCTCACATTGTTGGCAATGTAACATCTTTTAAAACACTTTTGTTGCAGGATGTATCTGAAGGCCTGCATGTATGATTCAGAAATGTCCGACACACTGCTGGTGTTTCTGAGTTTCTGTAATGGCTTTAGATGAATGTTTGTGTGGCACATATGAGAAATGCTTGTTTGAATGAGTCTAAAATGTTTCTGTTAATACATTTAAGGCTACATTCTAATTTATGTGCAACCCTTACAAAAAAGAAAGAAAAAATCCTTGAACAACTACAATATCGTCAGAAAACTGCTGTCAAACCAAGTGTGAAATGTATCCCAGTCCCATAAGTCGAAACACACACTCGTATGTACACAAGCAGCTTGTTTGGGGTGTATTGGTGGAGTTTTGCGGTATTTGCATGTCTGTCTGTGTATTTGTTGGTAGAATATGGGCTGTGGGAGGCAGTTTGACTCTGACCAGGACCTTCTCATCTATCAACGTCCCCATCTGTCTTACATGTCTCCCCCCCCTACCCTTACGACGGGCAAAGCCCTCACCCGCCCACCCTCACCCCTCTTCAGAAAATGGCTTCTTTGGAAGGTCTCTGATGTTAATGAGTCGTCCAGGACTTAGTCTCGCAGCTGTAAACAGAGAGCTGACGAGGTTAGTGGTTTGTTTATACACTGTTGTCACCCACTTGAAGGATGGCCTCTGTCCCAAGCAAGTAGGGAGCTTCCAGGCCTCATCATGAGTCCCCTCTCAGGCCCTGACACAGTGGCCCTGCCCCAGGGGGTTTCACTCCCACTTCTCCAACTGTAGCCCCTGCTTTCTTACATCTCAGACCATCGTGAATAAAAGGAATTTCATAAAGCCGTGTTTGTACGCTGATGGTGGTGTGTGTGTGCATGTGTGTGTGTGTGTGTGGGTGCTGATGCAGCGACCCAGACAGGGCAGTGTGGGAACACCAAGGGATGGATGGAGGGAGGGGGTGTGCAGCACCATGTCAAGCCTGGGAACCACTGTGTGTTTACCACAGGGAAACTGTACCAGTGCAGAACAATGAGTGAGCCTTACCCCTTCTAAATAAAAAAACGCATTTCTGCTTTCTTCTTCCCCCTAAAGGTCATGGAGTTAGAGATAGGGAGTCCACACAAAAGCCTCCAGTCTGTCGTCAGTCTGGTCTGGCCCCGTACGGTGCCAAGACTGAGGTCATTATCAACAGAGCAGTCCCGAGCTAAGCATATTTTTATAGATTGTGTGTGTATGTGTTTGCTTGGGAGCGAGGTGAACATGTGCATGCGCTTATTTGGTCAGGGCTGCGTGCACGAGCGATTCTTTGGCGTGCGTGTATGCGCAAAACAAGAGGCAGCGCGCAGAGTGCACAGAGCGCAGTTGTCAAATGTGAGACGTGCTGCAGTTTCTCTCATCGCAAATTAGTCTGAGATAAATGGCATTTTGCTGCGCTGAAAAGTTTACCCAGACATCAAACTGATTTGTGTGTCGTTATGATGTCCGAAGAGATATAACGTCAACAGACTGCTGATGGTGCACTTCACCCAGGCTATTAATGAGGCGGTGTGAAATTAGCACGCCTCGGCATGCTTGGAGGAGAGATGTTTGTTAGCTAATTAAAGAAACTCAATCATTTTATATGCGCCAATCAATTACCTGGAGCAGGTGGTAGAAACAGAACCCGACACTATGTCCTTATGTCTCACATCAACTAACTACCCTAACTCACTTTACTACATTGTTGAGTGCTTTTATGGCCAGGAAGGCTAAACATTTGATATGACTCTTTGGTAGCTGCCAGTATACATGTGTAGCACTTCGCTGGACTGTTATTAGTTTAAAGGCAGCTGCCCAATCATGTTACATATGTACCTTTTTTGAAGATGTCTGATTAATCATGTTTGACTTTATTCACTTTTCATCTTTAACCCAAACAGGATGTTGCGAGTATAGAACACAGAATTATCAATTTTATTCCAGTAGCCCATATTTTAATGACCCGTATGCTCATTTCGTACATCTCCAAACTTTGTCTTGAGACAGTGATACACTACTTTGTACTGACAGGTGTTCGTGGAATTGCTTATGGACATTGTATTTTAATGGCTGTGCTGCAAGGGTGATAGAGAGAATAGTGCTTACACACTGGAGGGAGCACATAGCTATAAACAGGAATTACCCAACAATCGTTTTGTGAATGTGTTGATAACAGTGTGTTCCAGCACTGCTCGGGGATCTCCCTGGGTGGAGCAGGCTGGCCCAATGGAAGGAACGAGCTCAAGAGTTGTTTCTGATTACCAGGGGACAAAACAGGGCATCAGGTCTTGTGCAGAGACAGGACAGGACAGGACGGACCCGATGTAGTCAGATGTGCGCATGCATGTGTTTGTGTGCTATGTGTATGTGATTCCTGTACACCTTTTATCTGTGCTACAATAAGCCCCCCACCCCCTTCCCACTCTGGACCCTGAGGCTCATTAAGGAGTGACCTCTCACCTTTTCAGGACGGGAGAGATGAGGGGAGGAGATGTGATCAAAGCCGGGCCCTTCCTGATGAAGTTTGGACTGCAACGCAGCCACCTCATTGGATCTGATAGCGGCTGCCTTGGCTGTGTTAAGTGTTGAAATAGTGATGTTAGAGTGGAAGACACGAAGACGAAAAGTCACGAAAAGTTCTGAATTCGCTATTAACTTGTAGCGACATACATTTAAATATGCAACACATTTATTTTTATTTTTTGGGGTACACAGCACCTTAATTTTATACACCAGAAATAAATTCAAACTGTAGGTATTGTTTACTTATTTATTTTTTTGTTTGCTTGTGTGTTCAGGTGAACTAGATTTTTTGGCCAAGTCTCTCACAGATGCTTGTTTTCTTAAACATTAAACACTTCTCAGGTTCTGTCGTTACTGATCTATGCTCCATCCGTGTTCATCTCATCTAGTGCCTTATCTCTGAAAAGGGAAGTCCATGTCCCTGTCCTCAGAGGTCCGTCTTGATGATTTCTCCAGTGTGCATGTGTGCGTCTGTATAAATTGTGCACTTCACGTGTGTGTACCGCTGCTGCTGGTCAGCCAGGGTCACAGCAGAGAAAAGAATGTGACTGTGGAAAAGAATGCTGTGCTGATTAGCGCTGCTTACCTGTAAGTGAACTGGACGTGCCGGCATGTGATGAGACCGAGGAAACAAGGGAACAATAGGACAGTAGAGATTCCTTTCCACGCCACATTCCAGCGATCCAGCAACCCGGGACCCCCGCTTGGAGCTTTGATGAACCCTCCTCGCAGCTTCCTGGGATTGTCGCTCCTCCACAAACACAAAAACACAAAGTGGCCGGTGAGTGGGGCCAGGGAAGAGAGAACACGGCCCTCCTCAGGATGTCCTGTTTTGATTAGCGTTAGCATCCTAAAAGCACCATAGAAATATTTTTCTAACACGGAGAAGAGCTTAGTGGTGACACATCCACTTCTTTCCACGCTGTGACCTCCGAGGTCACATACACTACAATGAGCCAGAAATCAAAGAGGTGTTCCTCACATGGTGATGTGACTGGGAAATCATGTGCGGAAAACAAGGCGATAAAGTGATGGGGAGAGCTTTCACGGTGCGTCAACAGGTGTCAAGAGTTTGTTAGGCCATGGCTTTTACAGTTTTCCAAGCAATAGCTTATAATGTCTGGAATTACTAAGTCAATAAAAGTTGTGTTTCAAGTTGAAAATAAATAAATGTCTAAGTGTGATTAAAGTCACAATTCACTGCCTCTCTAATCCATTTATAACTGCTACGGCATTTTATAAACTGTTAACTTAATATATTATTTACTCGTAATACTTTTAAGAAACACAGTTGTATGATACTAAAGTCATAAAAAATTTAATACCTAAATCAAAATGAGTAAGTGTGGTGTTTTCACATTACTGAAATTCCTAATTAACTTGCAGTACTTTTCTTTAAGCAAGTTCTGCAGTACTGTATTCTAAGCTGTATTCTCTTATGCACAACGTGCTCTTTCAGCAGCCTGTACTACATCTTTTTTGTCTCTTGTGGAATCAGAGAGCAGTGAAGCATTACAGCATGGTCTGTTGTTTTGCTGGTGCTTGAGGGCTTTAGTTTGACAGGAGGGCACCACTTTGTTCACCTCAGTGTCCACAGGCAACCCCTCGGGACCTCGAGGCATGGACGTCTCTGTCAGGGCTGTGGCAAGACTGGGGCGATGGGGGGCCCCTCTGCTCGCTGGGTCAGTGGGCAAGCTAATCGATTTTATCTCCGTTTCACACACCACGCCAAACCCCTACTGGCCTGATATTCACATGTTCACTGTTCAGAGGATTATGGGCCTTCCATCTCCCGTCTATCTTTTTTTCCTCTTTCACTTTCTCTTTTTTTTCCCGTTCTTTGGTGTTTCTTATGTTTCCCATTTGTCTTTCTTCTACTATGTTTTGTCTACTGTCTACCATCATCTCTATTTCCCTCCCCCTTGTTCCAGCTTAGTTCTCTAAGTAGAGAGCATTTTACAGAGGACTTGCAAATTGTGTATCCTCCATTTTCTTGAACATTTTTGATGTGCCAAGGATTCCGTTTTAATCAAGCCCATTAACCTACACCAAAAATAAATACAGTGTAGTATGGCACACATATATTTTCAGGTTTTATTTCTAGTGCATGTCACTCATGAAATCCAAGAAACTCTTTCTTGACCTGTTGATTAAAATACTGTGAGATATCAAATTGTTTGTGAAATACTTTAAAGGGCTCTGAGTGCACCTTGAAAAACAGCGACCTAAGCAGTTGTGAAATCGAACAAGTGTGAAATCACTATACCTTCGTCTAGAGTTGGATTTCATGTTAAAACATGAAGAAACTAAGAAAGAGGGCACTTGGTCAGAGAAGCATAAAAGAACTCAACAGTAACTCACTAGTTATCTTTCTCACCATCACTCATTTTGTGAGGCCTACATGGTGAAATGACCTGAGTAGCAGGATCCACTCTGGAGTAAAACGTATGTATTTGCCACGTAACTCTGAAATGACAGAGAGTATAGGGAAGATGAGTCTCTGGTGTGATATACATAAAGTTAAATCCTCTCAGCAGAAGTTAAAACAATGTCTGTGCATCACCTTGCTACTGCAGTCACTGTAGTAAAGAATGGTATTCACCCATTCATACAAGCACTTTCCTTTATCTAATATTCACAAACATTAATTTTCCAAAGGATGTATCAGAGAGCAACATGGGGTTAGTATCTTGTCCAAGGATATTTGGCATACAAACTGGAAGCAGCCAGTAACTGAACCGCCAACCTTCTGATCAGTAGATGACCCACGCTACTTCCTGAGCTACAGCCACCCCAACATTCCCTAGCAGCAGATATGGGTAGACTGGTCAGAATTAAGTTTAGGTTGTATGATAAATAAAAAAACAAAACTGGCCTCAGAGTGACCTCAGGCTGGGAAAATGGTCCACTTTTCAGTGCACGATGCAATAATAGATTGATAAAAAGGAAGAAAGATGTTTTCACTGTGTCATTAGGTTTGTGATTGGTGAGGAAAAATCTAGTTTTGCATGTTTAAAATGTAATCTTCAATACAAAAAGTGTGCAAGAAGTGGGTCTGAAAACTTCCTGAATTTACTGCAGATTTTTCTTTCCATGCCCCTCTCCATGTTGGCACTTCCCTTGAGGGAGGCTGGTAGCCAGGAGGAGGAGCCCCTGTTTCCTTGGTCATTCCTCTGGATAAGAGTTGGAACAAGGGAATGAAAGCTTTGGGAATGGTCTGGAAACTTCCCATTCATCAGTGTAAGGAGATACTGCGCTGACAGTTAGCAGACGGCCAGCCAAGTACAACACGGGACAGCCGCGTGGGCCTGCAGTGTTCAGCTTAACAGACAAAGTGAGAGAGACCAGACCAAACACCCTACTCATCTCTGTTCAGGGAAATAACATATGTTAACATTTCGGGCGTTTATTCTGATTCTCTTGCTCGGAGTTACTCAAGTGTGAACAGTAGAGTAAGTGAATGATTACGGGTGCAATCATAACTAATTTAGTAATATAGAAGAACGCAGGGCAAGTATAGCGCAGCAGATAAATAATGATTACGTTTACATGGAGAAGAAAGAGGGATGTGGTTAGGTTGAGTTATTTTAAAAATGGACAAATTGTTTTACCTTTCAAGGTTCTCAAAGCATTTAGAGTTATGTACTTAGGTTCTTGTTTCTTTAGCTTCTCTTGCGTAATCTTTCACTTTATGTTTCCCAACACCCACTGCAGTGGGGCAGGATTAATGCGTGCCTTTGGGCTCGTACATGTATGAAAGACATGTTTTATATGTATTCATAAGCACATGCAGTACTGTGTTTGAAAATTTGACAAACCCTACCAGAAATCTGGACACGGCATATTTACAAATGCAGACATGTACCTGTGGACACGTACCTGATGTGGGACAGAGGATTGGCAGGACAGCACAGTTTGGGGCAATGCAGGTGTGAGTCTGTGTCTCTCTGCCCGGCCATTAATCGCTGCCATCTGACAGTTCAATCTACGAGAGGCCGAAAGGAGCAGCCGGCTGGTTACCAGTGCAGGTCATTACTGAGCACGGAGGCAGCGAATCGCATCAGCGATCAATGACAAAGGCTGTAGTAGGGGCCAGAGCAAAAAAGTGAAGGAGAAGCAGAGCGAGGTAGGGGTGAGGAAGATATCGGGTGAGAGAGGCAATGGAAATGTAAGGATGAAGGGAGGGGAGAGGAGAGATATTGCGGGATAGTAGTAGTTATGCTTCTGAAGGTCAGTTCTTGGTTGTGGAGTGGATGACAAACAGGCTGTCAAGTGCCAAGAAATGGATATATTCATCCAGTGCTGCACACAAACACGCACAAAAAAAGCTTCTTGCACGTGCATGCACATAAATGTGCACAGACACAGTCACTGCCATGCAATTTGATTGAGAATGCAGCAAGGGAATTTAGTGAGAGCCATTGTTTTATGAATTCCATATACAAGGTGTTGGCAGTCGGCGCCACCCTTTTAGTGGTCAGTCCGGGGTGCGCTGTAGTAAAAGTAATGGCTGGCTGCGAGTAAAAAAAAATCTGTTAATGAAATCACCACAACTCCTTCGGCCCTGCTCCACTACCAGCCACGTTACCATGAGAACAGCTGCCATGGCACGGTCCGTCCAGTGGCGTTTACTCAACCCCAAGATGTCAAACACAGTCTGCAGCCCACCTCCACCCCCCACCCCATCCCACTACAGAAAGAATGCTATACGCTTTATGACATTTATCATACTCCATAACTCAGTTAATGTCATGTTCACATTCTCACCCATGTTTTCCTTCCAAAAAAAAAAAGGAAAAAAAGTTAAAGAAGGAATTAATTGACATTATGGGTGACAGTATTTGGCTAGCGCTCTGATAAAACAACAGGGAGATCTCTCTTTTTCTCCCCAGAGACCTAGAATAGCAGAACTGGCTGTTTATACTGCACTATCTCTCAGCAGATCGCTGGCCTTCTCAGTGATCCAAACACACACACACACACACACTTAGGCACACTGGCCATCCCAGCATGGACACCACTGAGTGATGATGAGTCATTATAGAGATGGTGCCCTTCGACCTCCTCGAGTCTTTATGGATCACTCTCTGGCAGAATCATATTCCCTAATGCCAAGTTCCTGTCCATCTGTCTGCTTGTCTGTCAGACATTCAGGCCCCTTAGTCTGTCTTTTTCGCTCTCTCTTCTCTGTGTTTCACACACCAATACATCCCAGACATCCCTGTCTCTGTTTATTTAAATAACAAGCAAGAAAAAATATATCTTTTTCCCATTACCAAATGTTTGAATCTGATCATTTTCATGCATTTTATAGTGCAAATAATGGACAGACACTGAAGTGTGGAGTTATTCTAAGATCACTTTTAGACCAACCTTTAGGAAACTTGGAAAACTTGTCTGTTATCCAAGGGTGTGGTAGTTTGAAACATTAGTTATATCTATTTCTCCTAGCATATTATGTTGAAATTGGCTTGCAGCATCTCTTTAGATGAATTCACACTAATCCATCTCTTTGCATGCGACTGTGGTAATTCCTAACCGCGCAGAAGAGCAATTCAGCAAAGAAAAGCAAAGGAAAGAAGTCAGTTTGGATTTATACACATATTTTTTGTTCTCTTATTCGATGTTACTTTGTTAATCCAATACTATCGCTCTGCCAAGGGTATTCTGTGTAGATCGGGCCGCTAATGTTTGTTGTGGGTGCTCGGATTTGATCCTTCTCTTGACAAATGCAATTTGTTTGGCCTGATTTGATCAGTTGTAGCACATTTCCTCACAGGCGGGAGCATGTAAACCTCCCATACAAAAGGAGTTAAAATGTTTTTGCGCCTGCGAGAGGGGAAACTCTATTACAGGTGTTCTGGACCACAGAGCCCTGCTAGCTCTGATGAAATGCTCTTTGGGTGTTAATGCAATTCTGATTTCGCCTAGCCTGGAGACTAGCCACCTCGGGGGTTTTAAAACTGGCTCTGAAAAGCAAAAAACAAAGTTTAAGCTCTAGAGCATACAATTACAATGGTGGAAACTTTGAAGGACACTTCCCGATGAAACATAGTAATCTCTCTCGGGTCACCAGAGAATGATACTATATAATTTTGGTAATGTTTTTGTGGAATAAGCATTGCTGTATGTTTACACAGTGATGCAGCAAGCAGTGGTGAACAAAGCCAGTGAAGCAGGCATAAGCACGATGTTTTTGATTTAGGTCCGTCTTTCTGGTAAGAGTAATTTGTGTCGCTTTGCAAGAAGATTGAATGTCATTTAACATGTACCTGTACCCAGTCTAGCTAATGCCAAAACTCACCACTGACAAACTTTTCATCTCACAGCCTGCAGGAGAGTTGCTACTTTCACTAATAACTTCTATAAATTTAAAAATGTGAATGATAGCTTCCGTGTACAGCCGCCTTCACCAATCAGTCACTTTCACTCAATACATCATGTAGTTACATTTTACACGATGTGTGTGTGTGTGTGCATGTCTTGCTTATTAGTATTAGCTTCACTGTGTTCAAACAGTAGTACTGTAGCCACCGTCTCTTTGTTCGAATCACCTCCCCTACTTTCAGCATTCATTAGCTAATTGCTCACTACAGTTGTCCCCAGATTTATACACCACTGAAAATTCAATTGCCCTGCAAAACAAGTGACCCATTCCACCCCCTGGGGGATTCAGAGACATAGGGTGTATGCTAGCTGTCACGCAGCCAGCTAGCCCAGGGCCCCCACAGATCAAATACAGGTATGATTTATGTCCGCTGTCTCAGACTTCACACTGCATGTTCGCTTGCACTGGAAATGTTGGCCAAATCCAACAGCAGAAGTAATTTGTCTCCTTATGTGTGGGAGGTGAGGGTCAGAGGTCAGTGAAATGAAAATGACCAGACTGTATTTAATTGTTGTATCTATTTGTGGTTTGAGACAGGATGTCTGTCTGAATGTCTATCTGTCTGTTTGTCCATATGTCTCACTCCTGTCTTGGCGCCATGTTTTGTGTCTGCGGGTCAAGACCCCCTGACTGCAGTCAGCCATTATGGGCAATGATCTGATCCAGCAGGAGCATAGGGTTCACTAAGGAGATATCTTTGGACCAGATAGCATCATTATCACAACAAGCTCTGGCCCTTAAAATCTGCATTTATGTTCCTATGCAAAACGATTCCTTCAAACATACAACTAGACAATTGATTCGTGTTAGTCTAGAATTGTTATGTACTATTACCTGTGGCTCACTTTACATGTAAATGCTGTGAACGCAGCGAATGCGCTAATACTCCACTAATGTGATGCTTCGGTGCGTTTTTGGCTGCAGCTTGGAACATCTGACAAGGTTAAGCCAGTAAATAGTTGAGCGAAATGCTTCCTGTGCGTGATTACATTTATCATGTATAATTATGAAGTTCTGCTCTGTCTACACACAGTGACCCTTGACCTTGAGTGCGACAATTGCAAGCTGGTTGCCAGACACCTAAATGCGCTGTCCAGGTTATACTGCTTCACAAATCCCGATTTCCTCTCCTGGATCAAATATCCTTGGCTATCTGTCTATCTGAGCCCATTGATTTGAAAAATCCCTCCTTTTTAACAGAAGACTTATTATTTGGACCTCCATTTTAAATGATGGAGGATTTTAAAAGGTGCTTTTTATTAAGATGTGTAGGGACCATTTGGGTACTTTGATTTATTTGACACAATTATAGAAAGACCATGATTCTTTGAGAAAGCCCATGTGTTACACATGATAGTAAAAGTTCAAGTAATGTTGAGCCACTTTTACTACAGTTTTGCACATCATTGTTAAAACATTGTTAAACTTATCTAGCTAGCTATAATTCTGTGTCTTAAAGCTATGGTTTCGGTGTTCAACTGCTTAAGGGTCTGTACGTCTTCAACAATATTTCTTAAGGTACCACTGCAGTAATTTACAATACAATAACTTGAACAGCCTCTCACTAAATCCACATATAATTCACAGAGCCCTGACTAAGCAGTGTCAGCAGTGTTGATTCTGTGTAAAACACCGCTAACCTCTTTCTCCGTGGCCCCTTTATTGCCCACAGACCGTACTTTTCTAATTATTTCAACTCTTCTTGAAATCTTAAACTTTCTTTCCTCCTCTGTTTTCTTCTCTTTACCTTCCCCTTGTCCTGTGCACTGCTCTGTCATTTGTTCTTCCTTTTCCTTTTCACTTGTACCCTTTTTGTGTTATAATTCCCACCTATTATTTCTGTCCCAAGCCCTCATTAGTCATGTCGCTGTCAGCCGCCAGCTGCAGACACACGTACACACAAACGCACACACACACACATACCTGCACGTATTGCTGCACATGCACAGGTATGGAAGTCATCAAGGCAAGGTCAAAGGTCTGCCTCATTACCCAGCTCCAGTGAAAACTTTTGGTGTGTTTTATGCTCTGGTATCAGAATGCAGGAGGAGGGAAATGAGGGCAGGAAAACAGGGGGGGACAATGGGTATAGAAAAGCAAGATAATGAAGAAGACTAATGCGATTTTAGGAGGAAATGAAACACAAGTAACAGAGGGTTAGGGGGTAGTGGAACATGACAAAGCTCTCCTTTAGAGTTTTGTATCAATGATCGCCACTTCATACCTATAAACTAAAAAAAAGAAAAAAAAGAAGGAAAGGCAACGAGTTTGGATGGTTGAATCGAGCTTTGAGGATGAGAGGTCCCATGGTACACTAAACTTAGACGCGTCTGGCAGCATACATGACTGGTGTTTCCTGACATGAAACACAACATCTCAAAATAAAGTCATTAGGAGCAGTCCAACAGAAGCCCATTCATTCATTCATCCTCATTTACTCACACACACACATGTGGACGCACACCCTCTGTCTTTCTCTCTTTCAAACACACTCACATGCAGAGACTCTGACGTGGGGCTCTGAGCCTACATGGGACATGATACGTTGACGTGTGACAGAAAGCAAAGCGCGAGTGTGGATGTGTGCACGCTCGAGTTCAGCCTGGGAGGTCAGAGATGTGTGTGTGCCTGTGCACGTGTGTGTGTGTCTGCATGTGTCAGCTGCAAGCAGTCAGGGGGACACTGGTGATGCAGACTGACGGGGGGCATAAACACTCAGTAGTATGCTGAAGGGGCCCATTGTCTCAGTCCCTGCCATGCCAGTCTGTCCGTGTAATGTAATGATCTGTCTCTGTATGTTTGTTTAATTGGCCAATCTGTTTCTGTCTGTCTTCTGATTCGTCTATCATCTACTTGAAAGCATTTTTTCCCCTCTTTCACAGTTCCTTTTTTTAAACCACACATTTCTGGAATAAGACCTTCTCATTTCAGGTCTCTGGATTGATCTGGAATTTCTTGGATGTTTCTTGCATGCGTGTCCTGTAACACGTGTTTTTTCTGCCGCTCCCCATCAGATCAATTCACATTAGCCATTAGGATGCACAGCCACAGATCAGGTATCTCAGCGCAATTTATATTGAAAAATAACATTCATGTGAAGAAACACACACGCATACACACAAACAATTGGAACTGTGGTCATAAATAATGTTACCATATGTGGTGCAGTGGCTGTTGCCACTGTTAACTCCAGTCGTACAGAGCATGCAAGGGACTTATTAGTTGAGGGATTTCAGAGCTGTGGCTGAGCCCAGAAAGGAGGTAAAGGTGTGTGGAGGATATGAGATTTTTTGGGGGGTTGAGGTGCTTGGACTGTGATGAGGTGTGTGAGATTAATGGGAGTAAAGTTGTAAGAGAAGAGAGGAAAGTAGGGGATGAGGTGCTGTGGACATGCTGAGTGGCTGATGGGGATTTTTGTCTAGTGGTTGTGAAAAACCTGCATGCACACCCATGCTCGCTCACTGCTGATTAGAGGACAGCCATATTTCAAATTTACATATGGTCTGACCTGAATCTGAGAGTATGAGATCCTTAACCCAGTGCCCTGAAACACCACCCTTAAATGTTATTGTGCAATTTGAAACATGTGTGGATGTTGAATCCATAAGCTACTACTTATTTATTTATTTTCCTCTCCTGGTAAGATTTAATTGTTGAACAGAAATGCATGTGCTCATTCAGAGTGACAGGAAGTATACAAAATCTCACTTTGATGTTCAACAAACAACATCTTACACCTTTCTGGATGGTTACAATATTACCTCATCCGGCTCTGAATTTTTCAAGCTGTTGTTGAATCTGAATTTGCTGAGGAAACATTTTCAGAAATATTATTAGACTGCACGTATTCAGTAGTAACCTAGTAAATATGTAAAGTTTAAGTCCATACATCTTTTTTACAAAGTCTTGTTTATTTTTTCTCACAGTTATGAGTGCTGCCATGTTTAGATACAACGCTACACTGTAGGAAGAATCCAGTAATATGTAGCCCAGTGACTGATACTGAAGAGGTTTTATAAAACCTTGTTCTCCATAAGGAGATACAAACTCTCTCACACACACACACGGACACGGAAATGTCTACTTGGATGGCTTTCTCACTCTAGGCAGTGTCTGTTTATTGTAGATGAGGTGTGGATGTTTATACTCCTTGTATAGCAGTTTGGAGTGTGAGGTGATTCCACCAAGCTCCCGTGTGTATTATTTCTTCACTTTGACTCTGGACTGTTTCTTACTTGTTCTTCAGATGTACTTAATTTCATTGCAACGCATATATGTTTGCAAAAGCCTTACTTATAAATGGTATACATGACTGGATAAATATGTGATTTGCTAATAGCATCTCATGTTGTATCTCTGAATTCACTTGAAATTGAAATTGGTTTAAATATATATAGCAAATGTAGAGTGAGTTAGATTTCACAACAGCAGTACTACGTTATTTACTTGACCTTTAGTACTTAAAAAAAGGTCCAATACTAGATAGTGACAGCAAAAGAGGAGTCTTTTGTGGTTGTTATATCTGAGATTAGGTTCAGTCAACAGCAGAGCTGATCCAAATTAGCACCAAATGAATACTGTATAGATTGTTGAAATATTGTTGATATATTCTGAGATTTAAAAAGAAAAAAAAAGCACTTTTCATTGGCAAGCAGAATTAGCTCTCACTTTCATAAAGGGTTGGCGTAGATTATATAATCCATGATGTCATCAAAGCACATTAGGGGCCACGGGGTCGCGGGGTTACATTGTATCATTAAACCAAAACAAATGATTTTGTTTGGATATCTTTTCACACTGCCGAACTTCTTTTCCCTCAGTTGCCTGTGCATTAGCGTTTGTATAAATACATCATAGAGGCGCGCACAATAACTGAGGAGGGATGGATGTCAGTGGTCAGAGCAGATAAGAATGACAAAGCTCTGCGCTAAGCCACGTCACCAGCAGGCCTCTCACCTGCCTGTCTGTCACACAGACGCACTCAACCATCACAGAGTGATTGTTTGGGCCCATGAGTGCGTGTGTGCGTGCGTACGCCCGCGCGCGTGTGTGTGTGTGTGTGTGATTGATGTACTTTGCCTTCCATCAACTTTACACGCCCAACACCACCACCACCAATACCTCTTGTCTCACCTCAGTCTGGGCTATCAAGGAAACATGAGGCCTTGAGAGATAGCAGCGTGCTCTCCCAGCCGGCCCTCAGCCCGCTCTGTCTCTTTTTCTCTTCCTTGTGCCAGTCACCTACTGCTGTGGGAAAAGCAGAGGAGATGAGGCCTTAAAAAACAGATCATTGTCCGCCTCCTAGATTAAAGCCAGAGAATGTGAGCATTGTCCACTGAATGGCTAAACCTTCCTGCTGTCACTCAAATGCTGCTCTGAGCACTACTTCATGTCTAAGAGGCTTATCTGCACTGAAAGGCCCCTAGCTGCTCTGGGGAGAGAGGACGTAATGAAGCGTGTTTTTTTTTCTTACTCTGTAGGGAGAAACCTGCTGCTGAGGGGGTGGTGGTGGGTGGTTTGGGGATTCAAGGGGTGGACATGGCCAGTGGGGCAGCTGCAGCAAGCCCCCCCCCCCCCCCCCCCCCCCCCCGACCATCACCCTAAAGCCCCCCACTTCTTCTAACTGCCCTGTTCGAAAGAATTGTCATTTATCTAGTCTCACATGAGAGAGAACGGCATATACACGGGCTACAGGCTTTAACCACTGCAAGTGGGACGGGGGGACATGAGGACATTATGTGGGGACGTGCCCAGGGACCTGCCTGTTGTCCGCGCTCAGCCGTCTGTGGGGATGATCAGCAGGCTACTGATGTGGTCCTCTCTTTGTGCTCTGCTGTTTGAAAAGGGGAAAGTTTAAGTGCTGCTCGTATTCAGGGATGAGGGCTGACGGCCAGGCTGCTAGGGTTAGCTAAGCCCCGAGGCCTCAGGGTGTGCATGTGTGTGTGCATTTGTGTGTTTGTGCATGTGTGCTTACACCATTACTAGCTTGGAATAACCTTTGAGTTTCTTTGTCAGTAACACTTAAATGTATAAAACTGTGGGTTTTACTGCTTGTGTTACCTGAGCACCACATTGGATATTTGAGGATCGTTTTATCGATATCTAATAAGTGGACACTGTTGTTTAAAGTTGACTCCCAAAATGGGGCCAAGCATAATTAATTAGCTTTAATTACGAGTTCAACACTAATGTGATAGGAGAGAAAAGGGAAATACAGACTTAGGAGGCTATAGCCTTTTTTTAATTATATTTTTTAATTATATATGAGGTTTTCTTTAGCTGATTCTGCTTAGTCTGGCATTAAACTTGGCTTTGGGTCTCCCACTTGTTGAGTTAAAGAGCATCAGTCATGATCTCTGCTACTATTGTAGCAGGGCACACGTGGGTTTCCCCCAGTGGGTCTAAATACTTGTTTCAGCATGATTTACAGTAGCCATCAGACCCTTAGCCCTGCTGTCCTTTTCTGTCTGCCTTCTGTTGCTCTGCTCATCAGTGTCTGTGTCATGACGGACACACCTGCATCCTAAGCTGCCTTCTCCAGCCCATAAACTTTGACTATTTCCTGTCAGCAGTTGGGCTTTATTTAACACAGGCCCTGTAACTTAAAAAAACCTGCAAGGTTCTAACATATGCAGTACACAGAGGTATGTTTGACTAACATGTTTTGAAAACTGACATTGCCATTGAATTTGATTATTGATTATGATTTTTTTTTTACCAACTATTCCTACTTTTTAGACATCGTTTGAGATGGACTAGCTCTTTCTTTAGCGCTGCTACTTCATTGCTGCAAGAGGGATGTTTAATGCATAACAGAACAATTTGCTTTATGGGCCCAGGAATGGTGTTTGCTCTCCATTCTCCACATCACTCCACAAGGCATGCGTACACTCTCTAAACGCAACCTCTGACCTGGGAATCTTGTGGGGTTAGTGCTGCCTGCGCCTTTTCTGTGCTGTGACGGGAAGTCGAGTGGGTTAGAGGGTCTCAGAGTAGACCAGAGGAGCTGTCGGCTGGAGGGGGAGAGGAGGAGGAAGCTAAGTGGCGTGGCCCAGCTGTGATGAGTAGCCCAGTGGTCCATTTAGAGCACCAACCTCAAGCTGGGAGATAGTACATCCCAACAACCTGAGTGGACTTCTTGTACCAGTGTACTTGTGGCTCTATCAAAAATGTGAAAATACGAAAGTAAAATTGTCGGAACATAAGTTGTGCAGCATGTTAAATTGGACGCTTCTTACGTCCTGTGGTGCTCTATCATTTGTGTGCGTCTCCGAGAGCTTCAGAGTACCAACTAAAGTAGACGCAGATCAACTGAGGGTTTAGATTTAAAGAGTGGTTTCATCTCACCTATGGTGTTCACTGTCCTGGTGATATTTCTAAGCAATTCCATGCAGTCCGTTTTGGAACAAAGTAACAGTATTAAAATGGTGTCCTTTATGTCACAAAATGTTTTTGTCCACGTCAAGAGGATGAAAATCGGATTCCTGAGAATCTGAATGTTAAATAGAAAATGATTCATGGGAATGATCGCTACATATCAATGATTCACATAGTACAATGTGCCCATGCACCCAAGAGTGATAGGTGCCACATTGTGAAGGAGATGGAGAGTGGATTTGAAGGTTCTTTTTCAGTAAACATTTAAAAGAGTGGAGAAGTGAACAAAAGCGTTAAGAAGGAGCTGTTTTGTTGCCCCTTTTTTAACCTAAATAGGCGGTCTGTCCGACCGAGGCCTTGGCTTCAAAGTATTATCCCACACATGCAATTACCATTTCTATCAACTGGGGAGAAAGATTATGCTTTTTGGGTGTTCTTCTGCGTTTCTTCCAGTGGATTCACTTGGTGAATGTGACACGTTTTGTGTCTCCCACCCCCTATTGAATTTAAAAGTTCTCTATTCTCCGAGTGAGCTGAGGAGAGTCCTACACGCGGGCTGAATAGACACTAAATCTTTCAAGGTTAGGACTTAACCTTCTCCCACTCCAATTCATCTTCAAACTTTAGTCTGAAACCAATCAATATCAGATGATTGGTAAACAATGTGCAGTGTCTGATAGGCAGGTACCAAGGGCCCTCAATGGGATTGCAAATGCTTTGTGCGTTCAGAGTCGCTTTTGCTCTAAAGCACTGTCACAAAAAGTAAAATTACCATTCGCTTGGAATGATGCCATTCATCTTTGTCAGAGCGCCAAGCTCAGCACGCAAGCCGCTCCCCTCAAATTAATTCCTTGTTTTGCATCAGCTGAATTTGCCCAAATCCAGGAGGATGGCTCAGGCTGCACCTCGCCTGCATTTTTAATGCAGCAATTCCAGCTGATTTTACTATGCACGGGGCCCCGTGGCTTTATTTACTTCCCAATCTAGAAAGAAAAGAAAATAGATATGAAAATAAGTTGAGAAAATGAGATAAATCTGGGTGTGAAATTTCAGACACGGCATGTTCCAACCTGGAGAGTTAGAGCAGTGTAATACACGCACGCTCTTGAGAGGCTGCTGCGATGCCGTTGTCGATTTGTCATTTCATGTTGCGAGAGCTCCTGCACAAAGGTAATGTCTTCCCAGAGGCTCTTACCCATGTAATATTAAGGCAAAACATCGGGAAATGAATGTCTGAGAAATTCATTTGTTATTCTGCATAATATATTCCACAATCTGCCAGAACATTTAAAGTATAATTTAGGGGTGGGAACTACAAAAACTACAAAATACAGTCATATATGTCCCTTATTTTATATATATATATATATATATATATATATATATATATATATATATATATATATATATAATTTATTTTTATTTTTTGTTGGCTGTACAGGCACTATGCAAACTGTGCATTTCTGCCAATTACTCCCCTAGTGGAAATGATTCTACTATTTTTTCTTTCTTTTTTCCTTTTTTCTTTTTTCTTTTTGCAAATATTAATTTCAGACATGATTCTGTTCCCAGAGTTGTATGTGAAAGTCTCTTGTTTGTCCTATGTCATAATGTGGAGTAATTGGCAGAAATGCACAGTTTGCATAGTGCCTGTACAGCCAACAAAAAATAAAAATAAATTATATATAAATTATATATATATATATATATATATATATATATATATATAAAATAAAAATAAATTATATATAAATTATATATATATATATATATATATATATATAAAATAAAAATAAATTATATATAAATTATATATATATATATATATATATATATATATATATATATATATATATATATATATATATATATAAAATAAAAATAAATTATATATAAATTATATATATATATATATAATTTATATATAATTTATTTTTATTTTATATATATATATATATATATATATATATATATATATATATATATATATATATATATATATATATATATATATATAAAATAAAAATAAATTATATATAAATTATATATATATATATATATATATAAAATAAAAATAAATTATATATAAATTATATATATATATATATAATTTATATATAATTTATTTTTATTTTTTGTTGGCTGTACAGGCACTATGCAAACTGTGCATTTCTGCCAATTACTCCACATTATGACATAGGACAAACAAGAGACTTTCACATACAACTCTGGGAACAGAATCATGTCTGAAATTAATATTTGCAAAAAGAAAAAAGAAAAAAGGAAAAAAGAAAGAAAAAATAGTAGAATCATTTCCACTAGGGGGCCTTGAGCAGTTCTTTCTTTGCATCTCTGCTGCTCCTCTTGCCTCTGTAGCTCATGCAGATACTATCCCAGTGTTGTTTCATGGTGCTGAACCCACAGCGACAGCAGTGATGAGATTTTAAGGAGTAGGTTGTTCTCTTCTTTCACTGTCCTCTCTGTCCAACTTAAATGCTAAAAATGGCCTCTGAGGCTAATTTATAGTTGTGGCGACTGTCACCGCTGATTTGTGATCCCCAATGTTTGTGTTTATGGAACATGCCTTATTTTCTTCATCTTATCTGCCTGCAGATGGACAGCATGGTTTGACAGGGTTTATTTAGATGTGTGCTTTTTCCGGCACAAAGTATGGTGGGGTGCAATTACCAAGGACATAGAGTGAAGCCCTGGGGTCAGAGGCCCTTTCCTGTCTCCCTCCCTGAAATGAGTAAGCGTAGCTGCAGCCAGATCTCTGGATAGGTATATGGCAAATCTAAGTACAGCGAAATAGCCATTTTAGACTTACATTTTAAGAATCTGGATGTGTTGTTTGGAGAAATGTGATGAAGAGAAGAGAAGAGAAGAGAAGAGAAGAGAAGAGAAGAGCTGAGCTGCTGGAGATAAGTAAGATAAGTGGGTCAAGCCTGAGAGACTGCTCTTCACCTCAGACACCTGCACCTCTCCACAGATCCCTCATCAAGGACTCGCATTGTCTGAGGCCTACGCCATTGTCTGCTTAAGGGCCCTCCAGATTTGCTGTGCTTCTCCAAGTGGACTCAGCCCACCTCTCCCCAAGAAACAGACAAAACAGTGGATTCCAAAGTGCCGGCCCCTTGGCATTCCCTTGCCTTTGGGAGATAAAGAGGGGAACTTTGGGCTGATTCACTTCTCCACTCTTCATCCCTCTCCACAGCCCACCAAAAAACTAGAAGATGAGGAGGAGGAGGAGGAGGAAGAGGAAAAGAAGAGACTTGCCAGGGGTAGTAGAGGGGTGGTCTTGGGGTCAGAGAGTGATTAGTGAGAAGCAGAGTGGCGCTCCTTTTCCCCTTTGGTCCTCCTCTTCTGTGGTCACTGAGAAATGACTTCCAGTGGGCTTACTGGTGTGGGTGGAGAGGGAAGTTGAGGAATTATTCCCTTCTGTCTGTCTGTCTGGACTATATTTAACCTGCCTGACAAGATGGATGTTTCCAAGGGAATTCCCCCCCCCCCCCCCTAACATAAATGAAGCCATTATACTGTGCTCCCTGGGCTTCTCCCTTGCTCTTTAGTTGTAAGTGGAGGTCTATAATGTCAGGAGGACATTCAAAATCAGGTTGATATACAACCTGAGCATTAATGCTGACATGCTGCAAAACTCGCTTATGAATGGGAGTGTACACCCAACAACGCTAACTTCACCACCTATTTAAAATCAGGCAGGTGTACATCTTTTCTCTTATTCATGCATTTAGACGTGGCTCAGCTTATGCGAACAGCAAAGGCACTCTCTGTCGACACACAGTGATCGCATACTTCTACCCACGCTCATGCACACAGACTCCCACTGTCGTTCCAGTGTGGCTCGCTGGTGCAGGCAATACGAGGAACTGGTGGAGGAGTTGGAAGTGATTAGGGAGAAATATGCCTGTCTTCCTGTAATGTCAGTAATAGGCAGCAGCACATCAAAGTCCAGGCCTGTCAGAATGATCCGGATCAAACCAGCCCCCATCTGGAAGCCATAACTGACTTTTCACTCATTTAAACACTCTTAAAACACACTGAACAGACATGGAGCTCCCGTCTCTGCTCGCCACTCACCACCACTCATATCAGCACCCTGTTCTTTCTGCGTCTGTGAGTGTGTGTGCGTGTGTGTGTTACTCTCTCACTACCTTAATATTGCCCGCCTCAGTGTGACATTTAATAAGCCCATATGTTTCACATTTATTTATTAGGCTGCTAATTTTTTGATTAATGTTTTCAGTCACACCTTTAGTCTCTCTTTTTTTGTGGAATGTGCAAGAAATAAAGTCCAAAGTGTGCCAATGATCTGACAGTAAAGGGGATATCTACATATGACCTAATGCACAAGCAGATATTTTTAAAGTAACATAAACATCTGCTGAACCATGAAATCAAAGAAAATATTATTCTTTCTGGAGGGGATAAAAAAGCTGGCATCAAGTGCACGCCTGTTTTTCTGCTTTGCCTCGAGTCAAAGATAAGTATCTTGTCCGTGCAAAAATGGCACAGTGCATTTTGAAACAATGATGCAGAGTGCTCCCCTCCTGCCTGCTTGCTTACGCTGTGTTGACTGGACTCCTGGACACATATTATCTTTCCAAACACAAGTCGGACACGACTCTAAGTGTATTTTAATTGGCTTTGAGCCGCCTTCCTAAAGCAAACAGCTGGTGGTGTAGCTGGTGGTGTGGTGTGCTTGGTGACTGACGGGTGGCTGGCTGTAAGGGTGGGGTAGAGTCCCACTGCCTCTCTGACCACTCCACCGGCAATCAGTCCAACGAAAGTGTTTGTGCATGTGCGTGTACGAGTGTTTCCCTAACTAGATGTCTGTACACGTGCTCACGTGTCACACTGTCTGTGGGTGAGACTTGCAGGGAATATGTGTGTACTCTAGGGTGTTTCTCATTTAAGCAGTGCACACTTGCTACTGTAAAAAGATCTTAACGGCTGACAGATAGCATCTTGAGCTGAAGTGCAAGTGATTTAATACTAACAATTAAAGTAGACGTGTCGGCAGGCAGCTTGGGTCCCTGCTGTGGCCGGACAGGGAGTGGGCTGTCTCCCTGTGTCAATAAGACAGGGAGACAGGCGTGCCTCTGATGCTCGTGCTGCTAACCTAGGCTACTCTACTTTTTATTCCTCCCTTCATTTCTGTTCGTGTTTATTTTTCTAATCTTGTAAAAATGAATCTTTCCTGGACCAGAAGTATTATCTCCTGTTAACATAATATGCAATATTTCCTTTAAAATATAGATTTTTGATTTGCGGTTGCTGGCCACTGTTGTTAGGGAGTTATGCCTGTTGTTGATTTTTGGCTTAACTGTCCAAAACAAGAGTGCACTTGGATACTTGCACAGAACGATAAGCGAAAATGGAGCAGAGCTCTTTCGAGTTAAGGAAGGAGTGAAGGCAAGCTGAAAAGAAAGTTTCATTCTGAGCTCAGCATATGGAGAAAAGCCCTGAAAACGACTCATTTTACAAGAACCAAGGATCTCGCTCTGAACATGGCCAACTCCGTTCTCATAAAATCTATAGACCATCCATTATAAAACACCCAGGCTCTTATGAACCCAGCAATAGGGCCTCCTGCCTCCAAATCCCCTCTGGAAGTGTTTGAAAAACAAAGCGAGGCTTCACTTCAACCTCATTAACTAGTTATAATAAACAAAACAATGTGTTTTTAATGGATGGCGAGCTCGTCTCCCCATCCCCTACTAGCTCTGGTCCAAAGCGACTGGCCAGTAGTGGGTTTCCCATGACTGCAGCTTATAGTGTCATGATGATGGATGGGCAAGGTTGGCGGGGGCTGCCTTTTGCCCTTCTCCTTTGGGATGTCCCACAGATTGACAGGCACATTGTGGTGCTCGAGTCCTGCTGACGTACTGCACCACCCGCTGGCACAGCCACAGAGAACACCAGATAATACCTGCTTTCCTACTTCCATATTCTGCGTGTTCACCTTAGCAATGCATGCAGAGGAACATGAAAGTATAAATATAAGCAGATGTCAAGGCAGTCTAAGTTTGACCCAAGATGATAAACCCGTAGTGAGGAAATAAAAGAGGCCAAATTTTCTCTTGACAATGTTTTAAGGGTAGTATGTTTCATTAGTTTATCTTTGCGTTAGCGTGCTGAACAACCACCTGAATCCAAGGACCCCTGCAGGACCTCAGCAGGGGAGACATTAGCTTCCTGATGAATAAATACCAACAGAAGCTCAGCGCCCACAACACAAACTCGGCTAATGTCGATAGGTTCAAGAGTGCCACACATGTGCATACACACGTCTCTCTCTGCATCCACTCTTTCTCTCTGTATCTGACTCATTCGAACGCACTCCACACCACACAGAGCGCCTCTGGAATAAAATTCTCCCAGCTAGTGTAAAACAATCCAATAACAGCCAGCACCTCTCAAAATAAAACAATAGCTCAGCTCACGCTGGTGTTGTAAAACAGCTCAGCCGATTACACGCACGTATGTGTAACTGTATTGTAAATTCGCCCTTTGGGTAATAGCACATTTTTCCTTCATTTGGTGATTCGGGGATTATAATAATAGTGGTGTGTGTGTGTGTGTGTGTGTGTGCGGTTGGGTTCATGCACATGTAGCGGTGTTTTTCAAATCTATTCTTACATTGTGTTTTATGCGAGTACATGCTTTTCGTTCCAGTTTTTTGCAGCGGCGCGGTGGAAGTTGAGCTACTCTTTGTTCTTGTTTTTTCTTTTTTGAAGTGTTCAGAGTTTTTGAAGAAGTAGCTACTTGCATCGCCTTATTAGTTCAAAGGTCATTTGAATAGATGGGGTCAGATATAAGACTCAGACAGAAGGAGCGAGAGGGAACGAGTGACCCTGGCCCCCACGATGCTGCTCAATGTGTTTGTAAACAGGATGTCATTAACACTGGGAACTGGCCAGCCTCACAATGACTTTTGTCTCCTTCTGTTGTGTGCATGTGTGAGACAGAGGCGTGTAAGGCTGGGAGGCAGAGAGAGAGTGTACGGTTGATACAATTTCCAATGAAACGCTTCGCATACTTCCACTGATAAATCAACACCCCACAAATGCCCTTGTACTTTTCTGTCCAAATAACATCCAGGTTGACTTTGTCACATCAGATAAGCACCAGCTAATGTGATGAAATTTATGGCTCGGCGTGGCTGCTGTACTAATACAGCAGCAGATTGTGTGAAGCTGTGCTAAGTGCACTCAACTGTCAGCTCTTATTGTGGTGTCAGTCCTTCCTTCTAATTAGTGTCCTCAGCGGGCAGGAAGTGGGCCTGGGCTGGACTAATCTGTCAGTGAGGCCAGACCATCCTCGCCCAAGCGACTGTTTCCTTAGATAAACCCAGAGGCCTTTATCTAAGAGAGTTGCGACACTCAGGGGGCCTGGGAAGCCCCTAGTGATTCTGTTATTAGTTCTCAGATCTACATTTTACACACTTAATCCAAAACAGATTTAATGTACAACACGTCTCAGCTTTCATCTAGGTATTTTTATACCTTACGGAAATGTGAAGTAGCATCTTTTGGTAATACTTTCGTATCGAACCACCGATCACCGTGGTGACAGGTGTTGATTGAGCATGAGAAGGAGGAAGTGTAGCGAAGGACACTTCCTGGCAGACAGTTTTATCAGTGAGGGAGCAAAGGGGTCAGAGAACGGCTGAACGAGGTTATCACACTCATGTAATCATGTCCTATATGCGAATGGTCCTCCAAGTGCCTGGCAGAAGCCGAGAGCTGCTGACCAAGGTAACTGTCTCTTTCATATAAACACTGTGTGAGTTATAACCGAATGCTGGGTCCATCAAGTGCAGAAGTTGTTTCTTTTGTTGTCTTCTTGTTTCTTGGTTCTCAGCGTGCCGCTGGAGTTCACAGAATAGTTGGAAAGGGTGTCCAAAGGACCTGAGGTTGCTTGTGTATTGTCTAAGGGCACTGACACATCCTGCAGGGAGATAGCGCTGCTTGTAAAGATTAGCAGGCTGTCTTTCTTGACTAATGTGTGAAGCAAACAGCCAACTTGAAGTGCAAGATATGTAGTTTAAAGACGTTTGTGGCTCATTGTCTCTCGGTGCGAAACAAAGTCACGCAACAGCCTGAGGCAGGAAAGGAGAAAGTGCAAAGCGAGAGTGAATGGGCTCCTTTTCCTTCCCTTGCTATGTTTCCTTCGCACCCTCCCTCTATCCATCCTTCGCTCCCGCCTTTCCTCTCCTCCTTTCCTCACCACCAGCGGGGTCCAATTCCTCCACTTGAACGCTCAGGGCCAGCAGCGGACTGATTAGACCCACACCCCCAGCCGCGCTTCTCTGAGGACTCTGCAGCGGGACGACTTCAAATGCACCTCGCTCCTGCCACCCCAAATAAAACCTGACTGGTCCTAATGGACATATTTTAATCTCCCTGGGTTATTTGAAGATTTCTTCAGCCCGCTGCTGGCCACAGCAGAAACAAATTCCTTTCGCTTTGTTGATTAAACTGCCGCCTCTCCACCGTTGCTTATCATACAGCAACGAGCCGCTCTTTTTAATTAAAAGTGAGACACCACAAGTGTGCAATTAACAGCTGGTAATTATAGAGCTCTTCAGAAGTGCAACACTCCACCTTCATTTTCAATTATATAATGGACAAGTGGCTTTTTGATCTCCAAATTAGTGAACTCTTGTAGTATTTGTTTTGTGGCAGATTTGGGGGGTTAATAGTGGCCTATGGTGGCCTGCCTCTTCCGTGATTGATGCAAGAGCAGAAAAAGGGATATTAAAAACTAAACAGTCCATCAGGAAATGCAAATCGCACCTTCATGTTAATGAGCAGGCAGCGGACCAGGCTGGCCAGCCGTGGCGTTTCATGTGGGAAAAGCAAGTGCCCACTCTGCCGCAAACTGATTAGTACATTTGAATTTGAAAGTTTAATTAAGTGCTTCTAATATAGATCGTTTTGGAGGGTGACACGTAACATTAAATGGTTTGATACTTAATTCAGCCGGCTTTTGATTGCAAAGCAAGCACGGGTAAATTTGTTGTGTGAGAGTGCTATCCCAAAGGAGGCAGAAGCCATGGACTTAATTTTAAACGTTTAACTGATAACTGATGAAAATGTTTTTTAATGACCGACGCAGTCTTTGAGTGTATAAAGCAGAACACTTGTACAGTTTTAATTACAATTGATTTCCATCTATGTACACGGTTGCGGTATTGTTAGTTGAGAGTTAGCCTTCTTTCACTCAGTCCATCAATATGAAAAAAGTAGACCCTGATTGATTTCCGACTTCATGGGTGCGTGCAGCGGGGTAAAATGAGGTGATTATTAATTGATGGAAACACTTTAATGTCTTTGGGGGACGCTTTCCAATGCCGGACCTTTTTTTTTTTTCCTTTTTTTTTTTTTTACCAGAAGTGAAAGTATCAAGTATTTCAAAAGTAAATTACCGTTTTGGCTGTTGTGATTTGTAATTGCTTTATTTCCCAAGTCAATAAAGTTCTTAAATCAATGCCCCTTTTTCACTATAGAAGCACAAACACCCCTGTTATATTGTCTTCATTTGCATGCTGACTCTGAAATCAAGCTCACATTTCTTTACATAAATATAATCAGATGTTAGAGATAATAAGATCTCCATATTAAACTGGTAAAATACGAGGAAGTTCAGCTGAGTATGACAACTGTCTTTTGATGAAGTTGAACTAAAATGTTTCAAGGATTTAAAGTGACTTATATGATACTATTATATTGAATTCATTCGTGTAACAGATTTCTGCTTTACTTTATACTTGCGGCTGCGTTCAGGCAATCTGTCATTAATTATACAGTCATGTCACTCCAAATATGTATGTAACCATAGAGGAGGGGAGGGGGGAAGCATGAAATCAACAGTCCCAAGTCACTCAAGCACTTTGGAATTTTGCATTGGTGAATATTGGCAGTTCAGTGTGAAATAAACACCAAGTATTTAAATTTAAACCAGGTCATTATGAATGGTTCTTAAACAAAATGTCAGTCATTAAGCAATGCCATGTGGCTCTGCTTAGATTTCCTGTTCAATTTAATTTAGCAAAAAAAGAAATGGGGGGGATTTCTTGTATCCCGTCTGCATGGAACGCTGAACACTTGTTACAAGTTGGCATTTCCCGTCTATTCCCCCTGAACGAGGAGATGGATTGTCAGTGATGTGTTTTTGATTGTGTGTATGTGTTGCTGTGTGCATGTGCATGTGTGTTCTCAGTCTAATCTGAGCTGCTGTTACTGTCATGTCCCTCTCCTTCCCTCATTGTCCCTCTGCATTCCCACCTTAATCTCACTGTCATTTGGCAGCTGTCACTCTGCATTTATGCCCACCTCCTACTCCACACACACGCACACACACACACACACACGCACACACACACACACACACACACACACACACACACACACACACACACACACACACACACACACGAACACTCCGATTCCCTCACCTGCATGAAACACCTTTCAAGTGAATTTGAATAAAGAAAAAAAGAAGCTTTTTGATGTATCATCAGATGTGTCATCTAAACAATTTAATTTACACCAAATTCTAGCTACACTTTAGAAACTTTTAATAAATTGTTTCTTATGATAATAATTTATGACACTTTTTTAAAAATACAATAAAAAATACAATAAAAAAAAGAGTTTCATATTCAAGAGGTAAATATGAGCCTCCCTCAGTCCTCACAGGGCCCGATAATGTTTATGCCTGGACTCCCATGCAGTGCTGTATAGTGTGTTACACAGGAAGACAACAATCCCCATACAAGACCAAAGTCCTACTGTATTGTCCAGTTAAATCACCTCCTAAATAGAGGGAAATTGACATCCATAACAAATAACATAACAGCTTCAGTGCTCCGAGGGGGATTTTGTTGCTCGGAGCACAGGGCTGAATGTTAGCCTTCCAGCAATCATTAAACAAACATCCTCTCCAGGACCTCTCCATGCCTGGGTCTATTCCACATGTCACACTGTGGTTTGGAAAGCCTCCGCATGCGCAGACATTATTGTATGTAACAAGTTCTGTAACAAAGTTAAGGTAGAATTGGCCTGCTGCTGCGTTAGTGGTCAAGGCAAGCAAAGTCTGAGAGTAGAAAAGCAGCCCTCAGACAAAGTCTATTCATATCCAGAAATATTAAATAGAGGATGTCAGGTGGGTAGTAGGTGGTCACCTTGTCACATTAAAAACACTCTCAGTTTTCTTTCCTTACCAAACAGAGACCTCACTCTGAATGAATTCAGCTCTTTAAGTGGGTATCGGGCCTGGTGTTTTGAACCTGTATCCGACATTTTTTTGAATAATCTGAGTTTGTATGTTCTCATGCTTCCGAATCCTTCCAGAAGGGGGAGGATCAGTAATTCATGTGGTCCATTGTGCATGTTTGAACAATGCTCACACTGATAACCTCTGACCCTCAACTGCAGTGGCATAACAGTTTCAAGAGGCTGCTTTATGTGAGAGAAATGAGAAATGGGAGCTGTGACCAGAAAAACAAACTCTTTGAAAGGGGTCGATGAGCAGGACAGGTTCAGTAGCACCAGGATTACACAGTGGTATTAAAATCGCCACATCCATAGAGAACACAGGGTGTACATGTCTCTGTTTCTTTCTCACTTTTTTCGGTTTGTTACTTTTGTGTGTGTGTGTGTGTGTGTGTGTGTGTGTGTGTGTGTGTGTGTGTGTGTGTGTGTGTGTGTGTGTGTGTGTGTGTGTGCGTTTCTCCAAGTGATGACTTTGAGTTTGTCACATGTCTCAGCCCTGTGTTGAAGGCCATTTGTCAATGGTGGAATCATTATACATGTTCCTGTCCCCCTCCCAGATGGGCATGGTGATCACCACTGACCCCCTGTGACAACCACAGCACCTTCATTATGTCACCACGGCCACCCTGTCACTACAGCAACTCTTTAACCGTCTGTGTGACACCCCTGGGTGAGACTCCAATCTCTCATCCGGAGGCCTGCCTGTCTCCGAGCTTGTCACTCTGTGCGCACACTGAGTCTGGATGTCTCTGTTGCCTGTGTGTTTACACCTTACTCCATCTGCCTTTTTTTAATCATTATATTGTATTAAACTTTGACAAATCAGCCCTGTAACTAACAGTAATATTAGTTACTGGTTCCCTAAACAGCTACAAACAACATCTTTCTATCATCTATTAGACAACTGACAACTAGACAACTGAACCGTCAATTAATAAAATAATTTCCTAGTGGGCACTATAGATATACATTTTGTCCTTCCCAGTGGGATTATTATAGATAACACACTGGACACTACACTATTACCTCTCCCCCTATTTTCTAATCAGCAATTATTCAATTATGTCCCAACAGTTGGAGGGTATTGCCAATGTCGGGTGGGAGGGACCCCGGGGCCCCGCAGAACGCCTGTGATTAGTGTTGCATCTGCAGAGAGGTGACAGAATCCCTCTTCAAATATTTTGTCTTCATTTTACGGCTCTGAGATGCAATTATGGAGCAGCAGTTCATTACAGCAGCACGCAGCGCTTCATGTTTTATGCATGTCGCCTCATTTAGGGCCTTTATTAATGAGCCAGGCCTGACCAGGCTGCTTGAGACTGTACTGCAGACTGTGCGATGGCCACCAATGGCTTGTGTTTGTGTAGGTGTTTGCGTGCTGGTGGTATGAGTAAGGAGGAGTAGGGAAACGGGGGGAAGGAAGGAGAGTGAACCAGAATGAAGGCTAGATGGAAAAACACAATAAAAAATGTCACTGAGAGAAAACTGAATGAAACAGAAAACGCGTGTGGTCAGTGCGGTGGTCACTTCGCCGCTGTGCCCTCTTTATACCCAGCAGCCGGCCTCGTAATGCGGCTCTAGTGTTGAGACTGGTGCAGACTGGTTTGGCTTTAAGTCAGTACATTGAAGGGGTGGGGGCAGCAGGGGTGACTAACCGCACCTCCCTCCGCAGAAGAAACTCCATCTGCATCCAACATTGAGACAGATGAGGCCAATTTGGGTCCTTAAATTTCTGGGCTGTGATGGATGTGGGGTGGCTGTGCACGCTGAGAGGTTTGCGAAGGGAATGGGCGAGAGAGAGGGGAGACAGGTGAGGAAAGTGAGAAAGAGGGGGACATTCAGTGTGACACAGAATGTGAGAACAGGGAAGGAAAGAAGGGTGAAGGAGACTCACCTCTGAGCATGAGTGGTTTGAATTTATTGCTTAAATTGGTGTATTTATTGGATTTTTATTTTACTCTTTGATGTACGGCGCAGACATAGAAAGTTTGGAGACATGGGGTCAAAATTGTTCATAAAGTTTAGAATTCTTCTGAGTGCACAGGACACACACACACACACACACACACACACACACACACACACACACACACACACACACACACACACACAGTGGAGTTATGGAGGTGATATAATGGGGTACTCGATCCAGACCCTTGACCTGACAAATTAAGCTATGAGGCTAACAGCAAACATCGGTATGTCTTTATGCTTGATGCCCACACACAGTATGTTTTGGCACTTTCTTTGCAGGTTTCAGCTGAAGCAAATCTGAAGCTAATGTGCCGGAAATGCGAGTAACCAAAAATGTCTTTGTTGGATTTTTTTGTTTGTTTTTTTCACCGCTGAGCTTCTCTTTTCTAAAGCAATCAGTGTTTGTACGGAAGGCAGAAATTCGAGGACAACATTACTGATTAACTGATACTCACTGATCTCATTTATTTGCATCTAATTATTGATATCTGACACTTAGATATTTTACGTATCTTCATGAGTTACAAACTACCTTCTTTAACATTGCAGATTTTGAGTAGGTACAGGCTGTATTTGCCCACAAATGTGCCCAGCTTTAACTGACTAATGGCCTTCTTACTGCAGACCAGGGCTCCCATCTGGACTGCAGATCAGCCCCCTTTGATAAGAACTACCATCCTCAGGCCTACATAAATATTTTATCAAGTATAATGGAAATTGTCAAATCAATCTAATTGTGTAATGCATTACGAAGACATCAAACTCAAACAAAGCACATATGCTATCATTTCTTTTAACGACCAGGCCAGACCGGGCCAGGCTGGGCCTGGTTGAGCTGGCGGTTTTGTACCCAGGGGGCCTTCCGCAAGGCTGGGGTGGCTGGCAGCAACCACTCTGGATATACATCTCTCGCAGACTGGCCTCACTCACATTTCATCAAAGGAATCAATTTCTCAAATGTGCACAACTGTGAGCCATAATTATATTAGGGCCCAATGGCAGTTAGCCATGACATGAAAGAGAAAGAAAGAGAGAGAGAGAGAGGAGGTAGAAAGAGAATGCTCATCTATGCAGGTTTGAACTGGAATCGTTGTTATTGTTAAAAATGGGCAATTTTTTAGGTCAAACATATTTTTTTAGCTTTGGTGAACGTAACTCTTCCACACATTTTTTTTTCTAGATTTTATAGGTTTGCTTTCATTTTTCTATAGCTTAGTGGAAGATTGCTGATGCTGCTGTCTAAAAGGAAGATAGAAGGATGAGGACACAGAAGCAGGAAGATAGATGAAAGGAATGGCGCAGGTGACCAGAGCAAACAAATCAAAAGCTTAGGGTGTGTGACATGCTGCAGGGCGCTGAGCTGGGGGTAATTTCAGAGGAAAACACGTAGGAGTTTAGGGGATTAATGACCTTTGTCAACATGTTCTTTACACATGTCACTTCAGAGGCAGGCACTTTTTAAAATCTTGTTTATTTGCACTTCTACTTCTAACTCAAGCAAGCAATCAGCAGGCACTCATTAGGAAATTAAGATCCGCGTCTCAACACAGGCATGCTCATGAGTTGTTGTTGATTACTTCTTTACTTCTGTCTGTGGCTTTACGATGGATCAGGCAGATTCCATAAACTTTGTATGGCCACAGTCTTAGCGTGAAGTATGCTATCCACTATTCCCCACCATAATCCCTTTTCACCTTATAGCTTTCCCCTTCTCTTTACATTTACTCCTGCTCGTTCTTCTCATCTCCTCTATCCCAGGGTCATTGTATAATGCAGAGGGCCCTCTCTCTGTGCACCAGCTGATGTATGGCTTGTGGAAACAATGTGAGTACTGGGCTGTTATTCTGTTTGCTTTACATTTGACAGGCTTGAGTTAGCGTCCGACTGGGATCCTATCTCATTAGGCCAAATGCTAGGCTAAAACAATCATAAAAATCATTTGGCAACTGGCATCCCACTTAGGAACACCTGTCAACATACAGGCGGAAGATAAACTTGTGAAATTGGAGTCAGGGCCCGGATTGAATCGGGATGCGGGATAGAGATGGAGGGAGGAGTGAGCAGGAGAGATGCCCATATGCTCCATGTTGTTAGCGACTTAATGGTATGAAGTGGCTGGGCTGATGCAGAGACTTCCTTGTTGATGATATTGATTGTGGTTTTAGGATGTAAAGTGTGTGTGTGTGTGTGTGTGTGTGTGTGTGTGTGTGTGTGTGTGTGTGTGTGTGTGTGTGTGTGTGTAGGGGTGTGTGTGTGCAGCACATCCATCTCTGTGTTCATCAAGATTTCATTCATTAGCGTTTCATTAATAATAAATGTGATTTGTTAATCATCCACGTTGATGTTCCAAGCAGAGTGAATTTTTTTTACAGCAAATTCATAAAGAAAAGGACTTTGTATATGCATGCGTGTCAGTCAGTAGCTCACAACTGCATGAAACGACACAAGCCTCCCCTCAATCTCAACATTTTTTTTTCTTTTATGCAAACACACATTTTCTCCCCCTCTCTCGATTCCTCGCACAGGCTTCTCTCTTTCCCTCTGCTGTTTCTTCCCCTCCTCTCCCTGTCTAAACATACATCTTTATCAAGCGGTTGTTGTCAGACAACATTAGATAATTAATAGGCCATTTGTCAAGCCTGTGAGAAACATGTTAAAATCCCCGAGCAGCTCGGCAGATAAATCCTGGCGCGTACACAGACTCCTTTGTTGTGTCAGCCTGCCATCGGAGCTGCAGATTTACCATTAAAGGACGCTCATTATTAATCACAACTAATGCTAATTAATTAGGTGTCTGTGTGTGTGTGTATGTGTATATGTGTGCGCACGCACAGGGGACCAGCTCAAAGTTTCAGTTTGTTCCACGGTGTTAATTGGTAACTTCGCCCACAGCCCTTAATGGAGTGTTTTCCATTTGGAATGAGGAGTCATTGACTAAGACAAGGGGGAAAAAACATGGACAATGCTCTCATTAATTAACACTGTGTTAAGAGCTCTGTTCCCGTTAGTGTGTGTTTATGTGTGTATGTGTGCATGTGTGTGTGTGTGTGTGTGTGTGCGTGTGTGCCAGCTTAAACATTTTGCATAATACAAATACCAATTTGTAATAATATGGAGTGAAGGCAGCTATATAAATGGTATTTATTTAAACATACAGTAACAGAGCATTACTTACACAAAACCATCTTTGATGTATTTTCTGGTCTCTCTGGGAGTAAGCATGAAAAGCATAAGAGAAATACAAACACATAAAGCCACTAGAACAAAATTTTACATTCACATATTTTTATATGATTTGTTTAGATTTTTACCACATTCTGTCTAACAAACCATATCTTGTTTTAAATGTGGAAATTCTTGGTGGTCTGAGAACCAAATGTTGACAGATAAACTGTGGACAATTGCCTAAAACTGTTGTTGTCGAGCTACCTACAGATTTGAATGTTTGTGCTTCGTATCAGTCAGTTCCACAGTCACCCCAATGGACCCACGGACCAAAAGACTCCCTAAAAGCGGTGTTAAGGCCTCCATTAAGCACAAAGACAGAGTTAATTAGGAAGCTTATTGCCTCTCCCGAGGCCATGGGGCTCCAAACGCTCTCCTATGCACCCTGCTGAGGGAATATAGCCGCACAGTGATGCACTGTAATTAACAGTACTTAGCAAATCTACAGCAGTCATTTTCTGATTGGCAGTAGCTGTGAGAGCGTTAAAATTAACCAAATGAAAGATAATTATTTTTATGTGTTTTGAATTCAGTCACAGTCTCTTGGGGTATCTTGTTTTTCAGGACAAAAGCAGAAACAACAGCAATCATGCTATGGCCCTTCAGTCGCTGCCACATATTTTGAGTATTTGTGTTTTCAGTGCTCATTTTTACTGCACAGATATTCTTTCTAAGTTCTTGGAACAGCAGAGCAAACTGATTTCCGTGGTGCTTGGATATAAAGCGAAAGCAGGGATGTGATGAAGTGTGCAGTTTTTAAATGTGGATGATGACAAATGGAGGAGATCATATGTGATAATGTTTGACCTGTAGTACAAGGGTAAGACCCCATACATCGCCTCATGCCTGGCTGTCTGTTATCACATGAGAAAAATGATGTCTACAGATAAGCACGAGGGCCGCTCCACATTAGGTGAGAAGTTAATTTCCATATTTCATGATCTAAGACCCCCATCAATCAAGTCTTCGAGCTCTTTCTCTGGTAAATGATTTGTACTCTGAATTGTCCTCAGGCTCAGTAGATGAATGATGTTTTCATCTCATTGTATACTATGAACAGACATACAGTGGAAAAACTCTTTTCCTAACTTCACCCACTGTCTACAAATAATAAAACTCATGCTTTAGCTGACAGATTATATATTTTTTTTAAGTCTTAATATTTTTGACTTCTCCAGCTCTTCCTCACCTGCTAACAACAAGACGCAGCCAAATAATTAAATAAAATACAGACAAAGAATAGAACTGGAAAAAAAGACACACAACAGCAGGAAAGACAGCGGATCAAAGAACCAAAAAAAAAAAAAAAACCACTCAGAGAGGAGGGGTCGAGTATGTCCACAGGTAGGTTATTCTCTCTGTAAACATATGTATCCATTTGTCCCGTGGGTGCGTCCTCTTGGCGTCCCGTCAGCACTGGCTGGGTCACACCTCCATTAGGGGCTTTGTCACAGTGATTAATAGCTCTTTCTATCATCTTTAATTCACTCCCTGATGATGGCGGCCGTGCTAGGGGTAATCATGTGATGTATGAGTTCGCCCAACACATTGTGGCAGAGGTGAAAATCATTCCACCCATGCAGATAGCAGGGCCGGGAACGAATGTTTTCCCTCTTAATAAAAATTAATGAATTTGGCATCAAGCTCAACCATTTGAATACATGATGTATAAGTATGTGTGTGCATATCTGTGTTTATTCAATAAGCCAATATGTGCTTTCCTGTGCTAATGGCTGATTCTGATGAGGAGATAATTTTGTTTCCCTCACTGTTTTGCTTTTTGTCTTTTGGATACATAAACATCAAAGTTTCTCAGGAGTGCACCCCCTCCCGTGCTTGCTGGTACTATCTTGATGTGCAATCTGTGTTATTAATGCAGTTGAAGTCATGAGCATGCTCTGAGATGGAGTTCCCCTTCTCAATCCAAAATTCTTTCAGAGCTCCCACTTTGATGAAGGGCGTCAGCTTGCAATGGTGAAGTAATGTCCATTACTGAACAAACAAACACGACCGTTTGCTGCATGTAGGCAGAGCATTAAAAATGCATGCACTCACACACACACACACACACTGATCTGATCATCCAACTGCAGTGTCACTGCTGTCCACACACCTAAGCAAAGCCCTAAGACTAAATTATCAGTCATCTACACACGAGACCACAATTTTCAAAACTCTGCACATAGCATATTTGTTTTCAGCAATCGTTTACTTTACAGAAACATATATGTTTATGAGCCGAAATGCTCTTGTGGGGTCCAGTGGACCAGAGGAATTCCTGGCCTGAATCAAATATAAACTTGGAGACCAGCGTGAGAGGGAAAATGTCAGAGGAGAAACAGCAATGGTGGGATACAGTTACCTTTAAAAGCTCTTGTCCCTCTACCATGTGGCAAACTTCACATCCAGGCCTCTAACCATGTTACACAGTCTCTGTGCTGAAAATCATTACCCTTACTCCCAGAGCCACATTGGGTTTCATGCCCGGCCCAGTCCAGTCGAGTCTTTGAAAGACGTCTCCTTTAAATTCCCTGGGCCCACACAGTGTGTATGTCAAACACAATAGTTGTACACCGTGTAGACACTGTGATCAGGTATTGCTGCAGGGAATGACTATCAGAACTGCTTTAGTTGTAAGTACGCCTTGACAAAACATGCACGCACAGGTGCACATGCTGGATTACACAGAAAATAATAATATAACAGAGAGCTGATTCAGCAAACTATGTTCATGCATAGATTTTTTTTTCTTTGCCACAGCAAACACACAGTTTGACAGGAATTATGATTCTTACTGACAGAGGAAAACATCTTATGTACTACTTATGCAGTACTTTACAGTTTTACATTCCTCTTCACCACAACTTGTGTTCTGACCTTGAGAAAAATGGAGTCTGCATATATTTACAAATGTGTAGCTCGCTGGTCTTGGCTTATCTTGTGTGTCGAGTAATGTAGCAGTGCTAAGTTGGAAGCATACAAATATTGAAGTGCATTGGTTTTGTTCAAGTCTTAAGTTAATTTCTCAGGTTAGTTCATGACCGCCTGTGGCCAATCACAATGCCCCATTTATTCAATCAGACACATGTTTAATTCAAGGCCAGTGAACAAGAAGTGCGTGTGTGTATCTGGGTGGATCAAAGGTTCCGTGGCTGACAGCGCTGAGGTACAGTGTCACACAGGAAGCCCTTCAGGAATGTTCCTCATCCCAGGGATGGGTTGTTGAGCCTCATTAGCAGAGCTCCTTCTCCCTGTGACCTGTCAGTGTGTGTTAGGCACAGCCCACCACAGAACAGCAGTTTCCTGTGGATCATTTCCGGCTTTTAGTGTCTTTCTGTCCCACCCTGCAACACCTGGCTAGCAGCCCGTTGCGTTCGCTGGCTCAATTACTGCCTTGCTGTGTCTTTGCTTGCTGGGCGACATCTCATATATGATGTTGTATTTAAAACGTCCTACCTGTACATATTTAGTATTTTAGTATTTATTTATTTATTGTCATTGTCAAGAACAATGAAATTGCGTTTGGGGCTTCCATACAACCCAAAAAAAAGAAGAAAATAATAAATACCCCTTAAAACCCAAGTGTACATATTTAACCCAGTGTGACTCCAATGCAATAAGACAATCCTTAGCAATAATGTTCGTAGAAATTCAGACAAAGACCTGAGAAACATGACAAAATACAACAATGCAACCCATTCAATATTATTGTACTGTGAGATATGATATCAGATATGATAGTTATCTATTTAAGAAAGAGGGGGGGGGGGGGGGGGGCAGGAGGGGGAAGAGAATAAAGATATGATTGTGAGTGACTTTGTATTTTAAATGCAACTGTTTTTCAAATTAATGTGCTTCTTTCAATCTACCTCTGTTTCAAAGACTTCACAGCATTGCAAGTTTATACCATCACAGATTGTTTCAACACTGGGAATAATTCAATCTTTATTTCACTATTAGGCTCAACAGCCACGTGTGCCATTCTAAAGAAGCCCAGTGTGGGTTGAGGGGTCGTGCTTCAATATCCTGTTTCACTCCACTCACAATAAACCTTAGTGTGTGTCTCTCTGTTCCCTCTGTTTTCACTGCACATTGAAGAAAGAGTTCAGGAAAAAGAATTATAAAACAGCCAGAATAGCACAATGCTGGGTCAACCCTTTGCCGTAGGGCCCAAAAACCTGTTTTTGACCTAATAGGTTTTATTTTAAAAATTAAATTTGCCTTGCTTAATTCCTAAGGCAGGAACATGCCAGGCGAGTACAAATTATAAACAAGAAGTGGGCTCACTTCAGGATCTCCTGTTTTTTACTACTAATTTCCACTGCAACAGAATGAAGGTCCCCTTGCATGATACATTTGCTGTTTCCAGACCCGAAGGCCCTTCTGTCTCCTACTGTTTATTTGAACTAATCAAGTTTTCATATGTTGTCCTTCATCTCTGAAGTAAGTTAAAGAGATGGGAACAATAACCCGTTGCCACTTTATGTCATTGGACATGACCCTCACATCAAGACTTCTTGTCTCTTGCAGGTGACGGAGATGATAAGATACCTCTTTATCCATCCGACATCTTAGACGACGTATGCGGCTCTGATGGGGATCCTACACCTTCTTCGGCCCTGCCAGAAGACCCGGGATCACCTTCACTCTCTGACGATGAGTCCTCTCCACAGGACCATCTGTCATTCCAACACCAAAGCATCTTTTTCCCCCAAGAAGATCTGAGCATTCCCTTTGACTTTGAATTGCGAGAGTCAACCGTCCCATCTGGAGGGCTGGGCATCTGGAGCCGCAGGAAGGTGAACGTCGGGGAGCGATTTGGACCATATGAAGGAGAGCACAGGCCTTGTCTCCAAGATCCTACTCAAGGCTGGGAGGTAGGAACATATACAAACTCCTGTATTTCATTATGTTATCTAGTGACAGGGAATAAAGCTGGGAAGAGAGATGTTTATAGGTGGCATCAAAGATCCTTTAGGCAACCAGGGTGTCCAGATTAAAACAAGAAGCGTTTATGTGCATTTATGTGACATAACTGCATTTCACTATGTTTTTTCTACAGCAGTAGTATCACACTTTTTGACGAGATGGAATTTCCTTCCCCTGTACACTGTGTAGCGTTCACATCAGTCCACTTTTTATTTCCTTCCATGTCGTCATGTTCACATTTAGCACAGTGACCACAAAGTTGTTGCTGCCGTTTGTTGCCCAATGATGTAATGTTAGGTCAGCGCGACTGAAAGAAAGTGAGTTGAGCTCGTGCTCTTAACTCAATTAAAATGAAAAGCCATAAATCCCTTCTTCATCCCGGTTAGGGACCCAGTGCGACCACTGGCAAATCACATATTGGTCAGGAGACACAAAAAAATCGAATGCAGGGTCACGGCACAAGGTCAAAGGTTAGATGTGGTCTCTGTCAGTGTCAGGCTAGTTCAGTTTTATGGAGCAGGACGGAGAGGCGCGGGGGAGTATTGGCTTCATTCAGACTCCCAAAATAGATCCTCTCTCATTTGAACGTGAGGATTTAGTCTTTGAAACTCAGGGATTTGTAGCGCAGAGCTTAAGAAAAGCCGACCATGCAGCTCACTGAAGTGAGAAGTCAAGGTATATAAAGAAAACGATGATTCAATACAGCATTTTTCCTCTTTGTAGAGTCTAACTACAGAGAACGTTTCCGTGCTGCACTTTATAGCTGACTGAGAGCATGTTGGTAAAATATTAACATTCAGCTCATATAAATAGTTTGGGATTTGGACTCGTCCTCAGTTGGTTTGCATCATACAGCATTAATCCAGCCCATCAGTTCAAACTTAGTGGTTTTTGGTTTGGAGAAAACCAAAATAAATTTCTGCTCCTTAGCTATTTTATTATTTCTTTTTAAGCTGAATTTCTCCAGGAAGCAACTTCTACCTCTTTATCAACTGCAGAGCGGGATGCAAATATAAATTTGCGTTAAATTGAAGTGATGAAATAGTCTTTATTTAAGCCAATTTTCATGATATAAAATCATAATATGAAGTCCCTGTCTCTCCCAAAGAGATTTACAGCTGGTTGAACAAGCTCTGGGTTATTCTTTTTCCCAGGGAAGGAAATAAAGAAAAAAGGTTTCATGAATTTTAATCCTGTGGTAATTTATGGGGAGCTTGAATAATAATATGTATTTAAGAAGCTGAGGAGCTTGGATGTGAGTGTGCATATGTGTGTGTCTTGGGGCAGGCGGATGGGGGAGTTGAGGGGAAAGATGGGATCCTGGCGAGGCAGCACTGTATCACAATGTTTAATTACCGCCCTGACAGCAAGCCATAACTCTTTCCATTAAGTAAATAAGTTGTAAAGAATTTATGATGAAATGCCACATTATTCAGAATGGATATTCAGTGATGACATCCCTCTGCATTAAATATGGTAAACACCATTAAGCCCTCCTGACCCTCCCCCTCTTCTCCCATGCCCACCCGTTTACTATCCCTCGGCCATCGCTCACCCCACTCCCTCCGCCTTCCTTTTGCCTGCAACCCGTCAATATGCCAATAACCCTGCGGAGGGTCTGTAAAAATAAAATTGATTTGGTAAATGTGAGCTAAGATAGATATGTTTGCTTTCATCATCAATCCCGCACAGCGCAGCAAGGTGATGTCACCGACCGGGGAGCGATAAAGTGGCGCTCCCATCTGGAGCTTTTGATCTAGGGCTCTGAAGCAGCTCAGGCCAGTGGTGACAGACTGGGGAAAGTTTGTCACCAGGGAGGCCACCACTTCTCAGCGCCATCACCATAAATTTGGGAGCTTTATTCATAAAGGGGAAGAATGAGTTATGACAACCATGATGCTTTATGAATACAGGAATGGTGACTTATGGGAAAGATAGCTTCTGTAAATAAAAGGCAGAGAAGCAGTGGCGAGGGATCTGTCAAGCTCACCTACGCTGTCGCATGCAGAACCAAAGTGCTGACCGTGCTAGCAGTTGTGTGCACAGTGTGAATGTATTTGTGTTTGTGTGCATGCTTAGGCAATTGTATTAGTTAGTTGTGTTGTTTTTTATGAGCGAATTGTGTTTGTGCTGAGGATTGTATAGATCTAATGATACCTGTGTCAGTCTGAAATCCTTCAATCAGACACTAGTTCAGAATGTGAGGAAGAGCTCTGCCTTATCACAAAGAAAAGTTAGAGCACTAGAGGAAGAAAGATAGAGAAATTGGGGTCCTGAAATAACTTTAAAGATATGTCAGAATTGAATTCTCAAAACACTGAAAGCAACAAAAACCTTTAAGAATTTATGTGTTATTCAATCTAATGCCTAAAATAAGCAAAAATATTTAAGTTGGAGTAGTAGTATGTATAGGTTGTCAATTAAATTTAAGCAAATATGTGGCAACGACTTCTTATTAAAGCTCAGATTTCTGATTCCCATCATTTGAAGCAGACATTCAGAGCCTTGAGAAAGTCCAGAAGGATCAGTAATCCAAAGTTTGTTCCATGAGACAAACCATCATCATACAGCAGCAGTTTAATGATCCAAAACGCACCTCAGAAATTTCCAAAACTACCAAGGAGACCGAGCTGTCATTTTTCACGTCACAATCCCGCTCAACGGCAAAGGGGGAGAATATCAAATACTAAAATATTTTGAAATGCATTTTTTAATTCAAATTCAATTCAATTTCTTTATTGTCCCACAAGGGGAAATTAGTTTAGCAGCAGGATAAAAATAAACAGAACAATACTATAAAATAATAATAACAATAATAATGATAGAAAGTTCAAGGACAATTATTTGCCATTAAGGAGACAAGACGCAGTAGGGATAAAAGAGACCTGGAGTCTTTTAGTCCTCCTCGGAGGTACTCTAAAACGGCGGCCGGAAGGCAACAACTCAAACTCACTGTGAAGTGGATGGTTCACACAATTAATAATAGAATGAGCCTTTCTAAACACATTTCTATTGTAAATGGCCAAAAGTCCATCTTGCCAACGTCCTGAAATTTTGCTAGCAGTTTTTACCAGAAGTCCCAACCGATTCTTATTCTTCACCGTCAGGTTACCAAACCAGGCAGCAATACAAAAAGACATCACAGATTCGATAAAACTTCTATAAAACAAGGACAACATCTCAGATGAGACATTAAAAGATCTAATTTTCCTTAAAAAGAACAGTCTTTGTTGAACTTTTTTAGTAGTGGCATCAGCATGAGATTCAAAACACAGTTTATGGTCAAGTACCACACCTAGATATTTATAACTCTCAACTATCCCAATATCTGCAGTTTTAATGATAGTAGGTGATGACCTATAAGACGACTTCCTAAAATCAATAATCATGTCTTTAGTTTTTGACACATTAAGTGAAAGGAAGGACTCATCACACCAATTCACAAAATCATCTACAACCTGTCCATGGCCTGACTCATCCCCCACTAGAAGACTGACGATCACTGTGTCGTCAGCAAACTTCAGGATGTGTCTGTTCGTGAAACTGCTGCGACACTCATTTGTGTACAGAATGAACAGAAGGGGAGAGAGGCAGCAACCCTGGGGTGATCCAGTAGAGGAGGAGAGCACAGATTGTCACAGATTTCACTCAAATATTGAAGTTAATATTATGGTGCGATGAAAGATGAATTAAATCTGAAAGAAATGTGGGTGTAAATGTTTTACATACCGATGGTGTAAGATTTATTCCTTTTTAACAAAAACAGAAACATAAATGCCGCTTTATGACTTAAGATTCATATTCAACTTTAGTGAACTAAATTTCATGACAACAAGAACAAATTTCAAATAAATCCAAATAGTGTTAAATATCTTCAGCTTTGAATATAATTGGGATCTTGTAAAACAAACAAAAATAACCGTATTGCATTCAGCCTTTCTTAGAATAAGGATGTTATGGCCTGCACTTGCCCACAGTATTTGCATGTGTTTCCCCATGGCCTCCTTGAAAATACTCTTAACGCCTGGATGCCCACCAGTCCATATTCTGCTGTCTCTTTCTCTGAGTCGTTAGCATTGAAATTCAAACTCCATTTGTGTCTGTCCTCTTCTCAGCAGCAGCAACAATAAGACAGACAGCTAAAGTCCCGGAGAGAGTTATCCGGCACTCAATGAGCCTTTGGGCTCACCCAAACTTGGAGCCCCACAGGATTATGGTTCCTGGGCTTAGAAAACTGGGTGCCTCCTGCTGGAGGAGCACTGGGCGGAGCAGGTTAGGGATACGAGAAGGGGTGGGATGGCGGGTGGGGCGGGACAGGGGCGCTTAGGGTCTTTGTGCACCTCTTGAGGGAGAAGTGGAGGTGGAGGTGGAGGCGATACTGTTGGTGGCAGTGGTGGTGGTGGGGAGGTGGTGTAGGAGATTAGCAGTGATGGTGAATGGGAGTAGAGGATTAAATGGCTGGGCAGGGCCTTTCCAGGCTCTGCCTGTCTTCTCAACCTCCCAGTCATGAGAGGATGGGAGGATGGAAGGAGGAGGAGTGGCAGATGCCTGACCAGGAGGAGGTTCATCTTTTCACTTAGTGTCAATTCAAAACGGTGTGCTTGTGATTAATTGCAACACAATAATAAATCTTAAAATTCAGGTTCGATTTGTTGATAAAACTTCATCCTAAAGAACCTTAAGCAGTCACATTGATCATATAAGGGAGGTGTCGGGTCATATTTACTTAACAGCAAAAATAAATAAATAAAAAAAAATTAAAAATCAATCTGAAGTGTTTTGCTACTTTAGCATTTTATAAATTTACTATAAACTAGGAAATGAAGCATTTGTGTGTCTGCATGCTGCATGTGTGTCAGTGTATGTTTTTATGTATGCATGCGTGAGACAGAGTGTGAGAGTGTAGATGGAGGGCGTTTCAAGAGGGCGTGTTTTTTGTGCACGGATAAGCTGCTGTCCTGAATGAATGCAGATGTCTCTGGCTGGCTGTCCGCCTGTCCTCTGTGCGCTGATGGCCTGTCACCTCTCTCTGTCACGAGGAGAAAGAGCCACTCTCAGTCCTGGCTAAAAGCCTCTTAATCCCCCAGCCCCTGCCACATCCCATCTACTGTCAGCATAGATGGCCCTGCCCACAGCAGCGCTTAGAAAGGCCAGCACTAGGGATGAACCTCTCTGTCACTCACGCGCTCCCTCAATGGGCACACATCTTCACATTTTCACACATTTACACACACGCGCGGGCGTAGTTTTCAGAAATTCAAAGTGAAAAAGTCTTGCATCTACAAAGGCAACGTGAACAGCGGTTGTCAATGCATTGTGCCGTGCGAACACAAGGCAGCGCTGACATCGTTGTGGGAACCTACGAGAAGCGCACCAACAAAAGCACCAACTGACCGCTGGGACACTGTGTGCAATAACACAGGAACACTATCACTGAGGTAGGCAAGTACAACCACCAAATGTGTCACCCAATAGACAGGATGTTCTGAACAAGACACCTTGTTATGGCTGTGCTGCAGAGGAAATATGCAATTTAATCACATATTAGTGGCAATTACAGGGATATAACTGAGATCTGTGTGTGTGTTACTACTAGTTAAATTTTCCTGATATCTGAGCCCCAGTCACTCCCAGGTTTATTTTTCAACTCCCATAATTAAACTATAATAAAACAAAAAACATTGCCATTGGAATGACACTCATGTTGGAAGATTCCACCACTCACCCTTTACATATCACACAAATGATTAGTGACAATGCAGAAAGTGTCGCTGCTGTATACAAGGTTCTGAATATGTTACGATGCTTTTATGCAGGAAAACAAATCTTGCACTTCAAATCGAAATTATAGCTGTCACCTGCAGTTTAACTCTGTAAATCATTTTCTCCTTATCTAATCAAACACTTCAGCCTTGCCTTGGCCAGCACTACCAGCAATGATAATGTCAAGATACCCTGACCCATTTAATATCTGAAGGTAAAAGCAGTTTAACCTTTGAAGAATTCTCCAACTTCACCATTCGTCTTCTCTGGTGACATTGCAGTACATACATGTTCAAGAGAAATGCTGCACAAGAGCAAAGCAGCCTTTTAAACAGTGTGCAAACAATATAAATTGCATTCTTTATGAGCTCAAATGCATCATATATGTCAATGTGATCAATCACAGTTTTGTTCTGCTATCCCAACCTGTCTGTCTACTATATTTAAATAACAGGAATTCATAGATGTCAGGAAAAAAAAGCATAACTTTGTAACAATTTACTTACTTCAGTTAGAAAACTAACTGAAGTAAGTAATTGTATTGTTATATTTCAGCTAAGTAAAAACTATGTGTTTTAACCTGCTAGGCAACAAAAACATCTGAGATGTTCAAATGTTGCTGTGTGTGTAGACTCCCATGAGTCAAAACAACCCCAGAAGTGCATTCACCCGTGTGTGTCAGCATCTTGCCCTTGTCTCTCCTGGTGTCTGTGAGGGAGATGGGCTTTTTGTCCTGTGTAACTGGATCTTGATTGTCTTGGACGGCAGTGATGCCCGTTCAAAACCCCCAAAGACAAAGCAAGCTGGGGGTCCATCTCCCTGCCTCTCAGCTGACTGATAATCCATTTCTTTGGGTTAATCTGTTGCTTGTTGGTGCTGGTCGAGGCCAGTGTGTGTCAGTTGATCTGGGTGTTCGAGAGGTGGCGGGTAACTGATGTTCTAATCTCATGTGAGAGGAGCGAGAGGAGACGAGACACATTCATACAGACCGAATATAAGACATTACGTGTGAGGGTATTTACCGAGAGGAGTGCTGGGTCAGCCAAATCCCCCACTTTCTCCAGAGGCTACTGTTCTCTTGTTAAAGAACATAAAAACTATACAGATTTCTTATCCCCCCTTCTCCACCTTCTCCTCTTGGTTCCCCCGCCTCCTGCCTTTCCTCCGTCTGAGTTCCCAGCAGGGAGAGGAAGCTAGGTTAACTAACTGAACAAAGTCAGAGTGAATTGCAGAAGGACAAAGGCAGGCGTGAGTGGGGGCTATGCCAGTTGGAAGGTGTAGCCAGCAGCACAATACCAGGTGAAGGAGGCTCTCACCAGGGATCCATCCAAGCAGGGCAAAGGTCACCAGCCTTATTAGATCTGAAGTGAATGGAAAAACCTGTTTGATTGAAGAAGGAGGTCAGAAAAAGCAGGGATGAGGACGGAGGAGTCCACGTATTTCAAAAGCTCAAGGCAGGGGGCATGTTTCTCTCCCTATTATACCTGACACATCTGCAAGCAAATGTTTGAGGAGCTGATAGTGCATGGTGGGAGTCAGAAAACACACATAAAATGCTCTGTTCTTAACAAAGGAGGCTCTGGAACGCATGCAGAGCAAGCTCAATAACGCAGTGACACATGTCTAGACAGCCACAGATATAATGGAATTTATATGCAGGTATATTAACTCACAGGGGAGATATAAACGCTGCTGCCTTGTAACACACATTTAGATCATCTATACTCGGCTATAGCATCTATAGCACTGTTAATACTTCTGATAGAAGAGGGAATCCTCAAAGTGAGCCTTAAAAGCTGTAACAGCTATTAGATCATTTACAGGTCGAAGTAAAAGCAGAAATGAGAAAAGTTTACCAGCTTGAGCTAATTCATTAGATCCATGAAGCTGGACGGCAATTAGAGAACGCTTGAGCTAACATCCTCTTGTTAATTTACAATTCTGTTGGTAGTAAATGTGGTGAAAGTTCTGAAGTAAATATAGAAAAAACAATTAAAAGAATGAACAATGACTCCACCCGTGTAAGGAGCAATCAAATCAAACGCATCTCATCATCTGCACAGATCCTTATGCAAAACAACAATACTACAAAATGCCATTATTCGCTTACACAGCAGCACTGCATGTTTGAATAGTTCATCCATTTTCACAGTTCACCAAACCCAGTGAAATAAATGCCACAGGTTTAACACCCAAACACAGACCCACAAAATGTGCCCTCTGCACTCTGCACAGATAGGAGTGAAAATGAGGGGACCGCTAAACAGCATACAGGAAGCCGAGGTGATGAATTCCGTGTGCGGAGCCATGGAGCTAGGCCCATAGATACCTTATCTAGGGGGATTGATAGGGGAAGCACCTTCCCTTAAAACACACCACTGATTGTTTCCAAATGTCTTCCCAATGGGGTGGGTTATAGTGAGGGGGTAGACGGGGACTCGGGGGCAGAGTTTGCAGGTTTTTTATTGGTCCAGTCTGAGGAAATAGAGATGGAATAGCAACTTTGTCCTGGCTTTCCTGCCCTGTGTTGCTGCTAGTGCTTAACTACCAGTCAGATCGCATTACCCAGGCAGTAAATCTAAGTACCGGTTAACGCAAATAATCAAGAGCTAATACTGCTCTACAAAACCACTTTCTCAGTGTCTGTGGTCAGAGCTGTGCAAACAGGCACAACCCAAGGCTTTCTGCCCTCTTAGCCTCTGCAGGACTCTCCCTCATACTCTCACAGCTATTATCACCTACACAGAATCATAATCTCCACATACATATATGCGTCCATGTATTCCTTATGAATCGTGCACATTTCTATATGTATTGTGTGGCTGGTGTGGTTTGAGTACCTATTATTTGGTTAAACATGGTAAAATCTTCAGACCAGACCAAATTTAGCACAGTAATGTGCTCCACCTTTCCCCAATTACTCTATATTCGTACTCCAATTACAATAGAGCACGTCTCAAACCAGAACTGTGAGCAGCCAGTTCTAGAGGGAGCGAAAGTAGAGGCCCAGGGTGGCAGTAATGAGGTCTTAACCCCGACTTTGCTCTATTATGTCATAATGCTTTAATTTGAGCCATATGATAGGCTGCTGTGCACTCTTGTGTTATTGGAAAGTCAATATTTGTGCGCTGGCCTTGTCTGTTCCCCTCAGATGTCGTCCCGGAGTGAATGAAAAAAGAAAAAAAGCCAAAAATCACGCAGGAGCAAATGATTGGCAGAAAAGAGGACCACACCAGGTTGTTCCAGGGTGTTGTATATACTGCTTGGTAACGCGAGTTATTAAAATGATAGGATCAATTAAGATGTCTCATCTACTCTGACTGCATGAATAAATATAGAGAATTATGTCACACGTGCCGCACTGGTCAATAGAACTGTGATTAAAAAAAACACCCTTTTAGTATAACTAGTATTGATAGAAGTATTACTGCTAGTACAAGTGTACAGAATAAATCAATGTTAGTTATTTCCTGCTCATTTCACAATTAATGTAAATGTTTGGTTTTACATTTACCTGAAAAAAATGTTCACTTTACCACTGTAGGTCCATATGTATTGTTCCTTTATATCTCCAGTCCACCATATTTCACTATATTTTCAGCAAAAAAACCTTTCAACCTTAGTAACTTATATATAAACATAAGTTAATTTTTGAGATTTGTGATTGTTTACTGTAAATGTTATGTTGGGAAAAAAAACTAGTGAATTTTGCTCTAGCTCATCTAGCTAAAAAGCTTGTTCACCATCCCAAACACAGGAAATCCCACTCGTCCCTTGATATATGTTAAATATATGCAGAGAACGCTGGGCTTTTAAATATAAATATTTTAATTGTCATATTGTCTAGTTTACTCAGTGCTGCACTTCTGCCCACACACCTTCGACCAGCCACTCATGTCTGCATCTCTTTCTAATCTAAGCAGTTCTTTGGCCTGCTAATACAGAGTGCCAATTAACAAACAGTGTATGAAATAGTTTGTACACTGTTTGAAGGTCACATTTTAAATTACTCTGGCGCTTGTATTTAATGGGGTTAATTACCTTGGTAATAACAAAGGACCACATCCTGGCCAATAATTGTTTTCAAATTGCTTTCAGGTTGCTTATTAATGATTTAGTCCATTAGTTATTGTCATTATGTAATTACAGTATGGGATGTTTAATTATATTCAGGATAAACATGCATTCCTTTAAAAACAAAAAAAGGGTTGATCGCTTCTTTTAAACGGGGTGAAGAATTTACTGCACCTGCTCATTAAGCAATGAATGATCGGATTCATTTGTAACTTTAAATGCCTTTGGGAAAATTGAAGGAAGGAAGGAATTATTGGCCAATGATATATAAGGGCTGCATTTAAAGTAACAGCAAGAATCTTTATTATACCTGTTGTTATGTATATAAGTGTTTTGGGGTTGTTTTGAGGATGTAAAATGAATACAGCTCGTGAGTTTATATATATACATGTTTTTGTTTTTGTTTTAAGTATGGAGCATGGAGCAGGCAATTAATGTCCCCTCATAGCTGTCACCCTTTGTCAGCAGATGAATGCAGCTTTGTCACCCAAAGATAGCGGTTAGCAGATAGTGCTTTTAGAAAAGGCAGTCCCTGAGTGACTAGGAGGAAACCTATGCATAACAACTGAGGGGCAGTCTGGAAGAAGATAGCATGGGCAAAAACTAGACAGGGTAAACAGAAGAGTGATAAATGAGGCAGAAGAGAACCAAAGACAGATAAAAGGGAGTGAAGGGTACAAGAGAAAGAGAAAATCAGCCAAAATGAATGAAAGAGAGACAAAATGAGCTGAGGAGGTGGAGAGGGAACTCGATGTCCTGTCTCTGGTACGTGCTGAGGGAGACAGATTTCCCGGTGGAGTGTTCCCAAGTGTCCCCCTGCAGTCTGTAATAGGATTTTCCAGGCTACAGCAGGTAGTCTGTGAAGGAACTTTGTTCATGGGAGCTCACAGATAAGGGTTAATGCAGCCCAAAGGTTCCTCCACTTCACACGGCGCTTTGGGAGTCTGTCGCTCCCTCCTCATCTGCCTGCAGTGTCAGCACCAATCCGTCACAAAGGATTTCTTCCCGCAAAACTCAGTGGCCATTTCTGACATCTCCAACAAACTAATTGTTGTCTCCTGCTCTGGCAAGTCCTGTGAAGTCCTAACGAGTTAGCGTCTTTTGCACAGATGAAAAAAAGTCTTGCAAAATCTATTTCTCAGCTGAATTACGCTCTGTCATCAGCCCAAAGTGGGAGAGGAGAGGAGGAGAGGATGCAAAAAAACAGATCCTGGTAGAGTGTCTTAGAGCAGAGTTTGGATCATCCACATTCCCTCCTCCAATTGTTCTCTTTCCTTAGGCCGTTTTATGGTTGCTTCCCTTCCCTCCAAGCTACTTTATGACATGCATTGTGAAGCTTTAGAGTTCTGGGCACCCTCTCATTGGGCCATGCAGTGCTTCTCCCCAGCCTGAGTGACAGTGGGATCAGGTCCAACTGCCACCCAGGACACTGAGCCATAAATCATCCTGCTGGCACCAGATTCTACTTCCTGAACAGCTACCAGTTCCTGCAGGGGACAAAAAGGCCTTTGTGGACTTTAGGAAGCAAAAAACCTCTCCTCTCTTTAAGGACTCTGATGTTTATGAGCGATGCTGAGAAAGAATTAGGGAAAAGAGTTTCCATTTCTTGTACTTTCTCTCTCATTAAGCACATTAATAAGGCAATGACTAAACCACTGTTAACTGAATGTGAACACCTGTTCAGTAAAAGGTCCAAATCAGATCAGCTACTGTTTGTTTACATGCATCGCCATAGAAACTACCCACTGAAATGACTTCACAGAGATAAAGTAATCAGCTTTCGGTTTCCCCATGAACCCAGCCTTCCAGTTTCATCTCTGTTAAAATAAAGAACTGCCCTCCCAGAGCTGCAGCGGGCTTCGTGGCCTCCCTTCACGCCTCCCTCACTGTTTTACATTCCTTATTTCCACCAGTCTCAGTCCTGCATGTGTGTTTGGATGGCTCCACCTCACTGTCAGGCTGTGAGGGACGGCTGTTTTCCTTGCAGGCCAGATCAAGACAGGGGATTGGCCCCAGGGGGCCCAAGGATGTGAAGCTTCTGGCATGTCCCGTAAATCTAGGGTTCCATCTCCATTGCTCGATCTGCACCCAGCAATGAGAACATCAATGAGGCGTGAGGATGAACATTCCTCAGACTGCTCTCGCACACAAACCCCCAGGTTTTGCTTGCAGAATAACACCTCGCCGCCCCTCTCTTCTGACTAGTGAGCTGTCCATCTCAGCAAAAAGTCAGTCTTTCCATCCCTGATGAAAGAAGCCCCAAACCCCAAATCTTCAGCCATGAAAAGTTTCACAAAGAGGCTGCCTGCTTCGTGTGTAACCTTGTATTAAATGATGATTATGAAAAGGCGTGTTATTCTAGAGTCTATGAGAAGTCTATGTTGATATATGTGCTTCCCGTAACCATCTGCCAATCCAACAGCATGAACCTGGCAAGGCTCTCCAAACACAAGGAGTTCAAGCCGTTCACAGTCCTTACACATTAACAGCTATGTGAGGGATGTTTTTTTAAAAACTCTTTTATATGTTGTTAAAGTGTCAAAAAGTTTAGATGGGACACCGCTTTCAGAATTTTTCTGAATCACTTTTTATATCTATTTTACTCTTTACCTTATTTTCATTTGTGTCTGATTCTTTTTCTACAGTACAGACAGGCAGTCTGTCTGTTATGTTCAGGGGTGAGAGGAACCAGGACAAAGGGGTAGACTGAAAAGTACACTGACCAATCAATAAGCATAGATGCACTGACCACATGGGCCCCAACCAGCTCATGCGGCCCTGTTTCTCCTCACCCAGCCAGCCATGTTAGCCACGTTAACCAGATTTTTCACCCAAATGGAAATGCAGCCTGTCACTTCCATGCAGCCTCCAACTGCTGTGTCTGTCCAATCCGTCACTGCGTGCTAGCGGCCGCACAAATAGGCCTGCCACTCTCACTGTCATCTGAGTAACGGATGTCCCATCGTTACCACGGGGTGGGACCAGGCAGCACTCAGGTCCACTTTCGCTCCTCCTTAATTTTTTTCTCCTTCCTCTTCCTCTCATGGGCTCCCATTGATGAGTGGACTAGGAGTTTAAGTATGAATATGTGTATGTGGGCGCTTTTCCGGGAACAGAGGCATGATTTTTTTTTTCTCTGTGCCGTGAATGCTCCCCCTCAATCTCCAACCCTCTGCTCAAATCTTCCATCAAGACTCAAAAGCATTGGTATAATAGGAGCAGGGGTTGGATGAAATAAATTGTGTCCTGGACTGGTAACCTAACAGCCATCATAAATAATGTAGACCTATTTGAAGGGGAAGATGGGGCATTAGAAGCTATTTACACTCCAGGAGCCATGCTATCGATCAGCATGGGACGTCCTATAGATAAGAATGGGATGATGTCATGGTTATTTATGATGATTCTTGATGGTAAGGCTACAAAAGGGATTTTGGGGCGACAGCATCATCAGTTTTTGGGATGTAGGGGGGGTATGATGCATTCTACCATCAATGGAGCAATCAGCGGGGTGGTTGAGGGAGATGCAATGGTGGATGCCTCTGACAAACGGACACCCTCACACAACCATATTCCCACACATAAAGAGGCACGGAGACACAAACAATCACAGCCGCACACAGAAACATGCCACATGCATGCAGACACACGCACACAGCTGTGATAAATGCCACCGGTGTGAATAGGGTCTATAAAGACCGGTGAGTGGAGATAGCTCAGAGGAGATCCAGTACATCTCCTTCTCCCTGCGCCGTATACACATCAACATACATATGTAGAGAGTGCAATAAAACACTACATTTCCACTGGTGTGCTGTGAAGTGAGCCAAAGGCTATATTCAATATGAGTCTGGGACAGAATTACCATTCAGGGATCACTTCACAGGTCAGACAAGTACACGAGACTCTGTTGTATTAGATCAAAATTTAGAAACTGTGAGAAGTCGAGGCCATGCGAGCTGTAGTGGAAGAGGAAATAGGAGGAAGACATCTTGAAGAAAAACTTTGAGTTTCAAGCGTAGGTACTGGTCACGTATCACACATGTCATAACGGTGATGTTTGAATAGCTTCAAGTCAAAAGAGTTCTATGGATGCCAGGATAATTTAATACATCAGCCGGTTTATTACTTTCAACGTAATAAAATATCATTATTCCATTCAACTTCAATAAAAAATTTTTTATCCAATGTACCATTTACACAACAACAAATACAAATGTTTAAGCTTAAATGTTAGAATGCAATCTCTCTCTATTAAAAGCACAGTGTCTTAATGATGAGTGACGTTTCAGTCTGTAATCATTATACCGTCATTCCGGCAACTGCAGCTTATTATAGTAAACATTAAGCACGCTTAGGCTTTAAATAGTTCACACGCAGCGCATATGCAAACATATTTCAGTATGCCATAGCTTTTAAAATGTTTAAATTAAAGGAGAAAAAGAAGGTGGAAAAACTACAGAAAGAGAAACTCCCGGTGGTGAGGGAGGTGTGGGGCAGTGGAAAGAGGAGAACAGGAGGGGAGAAAAAGCTGGCACGACTCCACAGTGTTTTCTGTCGCTGGCCCCTCGGAGCAGAAACATTATTGTGAATATTAGTTCAGAACTTCTGGCACCCATCCAGGCATCGGTCTCTGGCTGCGCAGGGTGGAGGCGGGGTGATTAGCAGCAGGGTTCGAGCCCCATCATACACACACAAGCAACTACTGCCATTAACCGCCACCACCCCCATCTCGTCATCACACTCAAGACTAGAAAGGCTCCACAACAACAAGATGTGTGGAGTCTAAAGTCCTGCCCAGCCCTGATAACAAGTTCCAGCTTTTTAAAAATAAGCAAACACATGTGGCTGTTTGATGTCCCCCTTATCTCTGCTAACTCTGAATTCTCAGAGAGTTTCTCCAGCGAGATCAAATTCAGTAATTAATCTGCTCGCCTTTTTTTATGAAATATTATTGAGAAAAACTTTTTGCTCAAACTCAAAAGCTCACAGCTGTGTCCGTGCACCACTGGAGTTTCCGCCAGGCTTCTTTCATGCTGCTAATGAGAAAGCAGCAGAGAAGCCTGCAAAAGTCTGCTGAGCGCCGTTAGAACTTGTTTTTCTTAGAAACATTAAAGTTGTGTGGTTGTTCTTTATAGAGCAGAGAGGGAGGAATACGCTGATTATTGTGTTAGCATTATTCACAGTTGTCTTTTTGCATCTTGGGCCTGAGTTTCAGGTTGGTCTTCGGTTCAGTTTTATTCTCCTGGAGTGAAGAAGAAAATTAAGAATAACAAGTATCATGTAAAATATCACAGATTGTGAAGCGTGTTTACTATCCAGGTAGAGTGTCAGGAGTCAGGAATCTAAATGCCCAGAGTCGAACAACAGTAGCACAAAGAAACTGCAGTAGAAGTTCGTAACCTCCTTTCTAGGGGAGGAGAGAACAGGGTCTATTCAAGAGGAATAAGGAGACACAATGTATCAGGGTCAAAGCTGGGTCAGCAAAGTCCATGAACTGCGGAATACAAGTAGTGGCAGGCAGCCGGTAGCCTGCAGAAGGGAGGCAGACAGGTGGGCTGTTGGTATTAGCCATTAGCTTGTTTAAGACCAGAGAAATATAGTGCAGAAAGATGTGCGGTCAAGGTCACTGAGGTGACAGTCCCCTTGTAGCAATATGTATATTTATAACTCCAGCTTTTATGTGCATTTGTGCCACTTACAAAAAAGTCTCTTTGAGTGAGTTTTTGGTGAAGACGTTCAAAGGTTTTGTTAAGCGCTTGTCGTGTATCATTTTGACCTTTCACCCATGACCCCTCAGCCAGCAAATACAACAAGGGAGGACTGTAGCCATGGCAACAATAGCAATGGGTCACAAAGAGGCCAGCTGAGGCATACGTAGAGCAAGCATACACTACGAATACCCCGTGATAAAAGGCACGGGTGTTTTCAGGTACTCGTTTCTACTATCCTGAGCAGTGCATTCAGAAACTTTTACCCTTTAAAAAACAGGAAACTCGCTCACAATGAAACAAGCCCAATGTGGGTGAGATGCTGGGCTCCCAGGTCTCTATCTCAGTGCCCAGGGATAGAGAGAGAAGAGGGAAGTCAGGGGTTTGTCTCTCACCCACCCTTTTGTTAGAGTACCCCCTCCGTAATAAATCTGGATCTGGTAAATAGCCCATGAATAAAGGGAGATTTTATCCTCTGTGGCACAGGGAAGATTTAGTGGGCAGAAGCAGTGTCCCCTCTCTTCTGAACAAGTACAAAGTGGTCACTCAGCGAGCCTTAAGAGGTATAAAAAGCCCGCGGTAGTTCATTAAATCTCCAGCGCGAAGATGGGACCGCTGCGATGGTGATTTACAGCAGTCAGGTGCATATATCGGCAGTGGCATTCAGCCCCACCTCTTATTCTCTGTCTGCCCCAACGAGGAAATAACTAAGCATGCTGTGCTATTTATTGGTTGCATAGTTGGGAGATACTGAGAGGTCTGGAGAATGGGAGGCAGACTCGAGTGGCATTTTATTCAACTTTCCTTTTGTCGCAGCCTAAATAGAAGCAAGAAATCATACCTGTGTCTTTTCACATCAGTGGAGGACACAGAGTGTAGCGGTCAGTTAGCGAGTGAAGCAAGTTTAAAGTTTGTTGACTTATCCTTACTGACTGTGTAGTTTTTTCCATTAACCTTACGAGGTCACCTTACTAAGAAATGACTGTGTCTATATTTGTGCAGTACCCCATGTGTATGGACAATATAGCTTCACTTCATATTTGGTTAATAGCTGCCTCATGGAAACATTTTCTCCTTAACTTATCACCATTAGAAAAATATATTGTTGCACAGGTGATATGCATATGCACATAAATCCCTGCCTCCCACTCTGAACATGCTATAATCACTTCACCCTATTATTTCTCAGATTGAATAATAAGCCAAACTCTGTCACCTTGAGGCATTTATTGCTGATGCACTTTGCGATAAGCAACATTAAATATTTGTTCCCAGATTCTTCTGTGCTTTCTCTCACTGATAGGGCCAACAGTTACTCAGTGTTGTGCTGGCAGGGACCTTAGATAAAAAGTGCACCGAGTGCATCATCGTCATCTCAAACACAAAGGATTTTGATAAAGCTGTCACAGAAATGAAAAATGTTTGAAATGTGTGATTTCTATCATATATGTCTCACAAAGGCACAACAATTGCCTGTCAGCAGATTAGTGATGCATTTGGGTGTATAGGTATGCGGTTTTCAACTAAAAACTTAGTAGTGTGCAAGTTAGACAGCATTTTAATTGTTTGTTCTTAGCGAGAATTTTATCTTATCATCTGAATGAAAGCTACTTATCATACTTTTTTTTTTTTTTAGTTTTTTTTGCTCATAATTTTCCTGACAGAATGTTTGTTGGTTTATAAATTAGATTTTAAAAAACTACCAAGAAAACTCATGGCTGTGTCTGATTCAGAAGGTCATGTTCTCTTGAACATTTTCCAAAGCTAATTTGTTAATCTCTTTACTGAAGGACAGTCTAAGGGCAGAAAAATGCCATTTACCAAGGGAGTGCTGCAGTAGAGCTCCCTAAATAGGATGATTTAGACCAGTATTAATCAAATTCAGAAATGTCAAGTTTCCCTCCATACTTAAGAGTCCCCCTTTTTTCTGCCTTTTATTTCGCTCCTCTGTCATTCTCATTCTCTTCTTCTCTTTTCTCGTCATCCACCTCTCTCTCTCACTTTCTGATGTCAGTATAAAGATGTAGCACCTGATCAGTGGAAGCTGATGTCCTAATAGAGAAGTAATGAGAATAGATCTGCTGGCTGCCGTGACGTCTGCGTGTCCCTGCGTGCCGCTGTGTTCAACCACTTATGAAAGACAGAAGAGGGAGAGAGTGATGTGCTCTGGCCCTTAGCACAAAGATAATATTCACTGTTTTATCCACCTCTGCCTGACAAATGACTGCCATTAATCAGAAAGTCCACCCACCGTCTATTCATGCGTGTGTGTGTGTGTGTGTGAGAGAGAGAGTGTATAAGTGTGGAAAAAAATGGAGTATAAATTAAAGAAAGGCATGTGCCTTTCTGGGTGTTTGCAAAAGGAAGAAATGCAAACACGGACACACACTGATGCACACACACACACCTTGGAGATCTCGCTATAGATAAAGATAAAGGACATTCACTTACTGACTGAAGAGGTTGTTACCTTCTTTAAACAGGTGTTTATACTGCAGCATTATTTAAAAGGGGTTGAATAAAAACAATATTTGGTTTGTGGAAAAAGAAGTAACAAGTAGAAAATTTCGAGAAAGCGAGAAGTGGGAGGGTGAGTGAATGCGGAGGTTAACGGACACAAAGGGCTGGCGTGAACACCAGTTGCCAGCCCTCTCAGCAGATGAGGTGGCAAAGAGAGAGGACCCAGGGAGGGCCTTTTGTGTGAATGAATGTGTCTCACCCTCCAGTGTTATCATGATGGTGAGTCATTAATCACAGCCCTGACAAAATACACAGTAACCAAGAAACACACACGGGGCAGCCAAGCATACACTCGTACACAAGCGCTCACTCACATCATATACAAGGGCACGCAGCCATCTCACACTCAGTGTGCGGGCACATTTGTGGTGTGTTTGTGTTTGAATTGCTCTCTAATTCACCTGCCTCGATTAGAGACGTACTGTACTTCACAGCTCCTTTGGAGTAGAGCACTGATTGGCAGATAAAAGCAGGTAACAGCCATAAGACTGAGTAAATAGAAAGACCTGTTGGAAAAGGCCCAATATTTGGCTCAGAGCAAATACGCTCGTTCAAATTGATTTTCAATTTTTGTTTTAATAAAATTGTCAAGGCCTGCTTTTATACTACTGCGTACAGAATAGCTCACCTATTCACATTAAGTACAAGCTACTTGAAGTAGTACAAGCTATATAAACTTCTTTATTAAATCAAATTGCTGTAAAGGAGGTCTAAGTAGATTGCTGATAGAAGTTGGCAACCAAGAGCTGAGAGCTGTTGCCCTGCAGAGCCGGTGTCCCGCACAGAGGCTTCGCTCTCAGAGTTGGCTCTCAGCCCCGGTCCTTCCCTCTGGCCTCAGTTTGGCCTTAGTTTGGGCCCGCTTGTCCCTGGCTCAGCCAAACCTCTACCACATCCCCTAGGAGCATCATTGCATCTCTGATCTGCGCCACTCTTTCTGTGCTTTGCCAAGTACACACTCCAACTGCCCAACCAAATCCAGGCATGACCCGACAGGCACACTGCCCTAACTGTGAGGAGAGGCTAACCCCAAACACAACCCACCTCCTCCAGTGACTCTCTTTCTTCTTGCATTTCAAGGCCAGATGCTCATATTTGCATTTTGCCCGTATATGTTGATGTTTCTGACGCTGTTTAGCTTACAGATTCAGTCCAAAATCATTTGACACTCTCACATGAGCTCCTGCCAGTAACAGAACAAATTACTCTATGTTGTGTTGCATGTTGTCATAGAGAACTCTCTTACACTCTTCATTTACAACTCCCTTTTTTTTCTCTTTTGCTTGGTGTCCAAGTGAGTGAAGAGAACTCTTTCACTGCTTGTTTCCCAGTAATGGCAAAGGTTGCACCTTTCCCATATTTCAACTTATTTTTCCATCCTCTTAGAAACGAAACTAAATTGTGATTTATGCAAAACTGTGAAAAACTATGCATTCTTGAAAAGTCATTCCAGATAATTATAGGCACACATATTATAACCCTTGCAATTTTTGTTTCTTTCTTTTTTCTTTTTTGTTCTAGGTCTGTTAAGTTCAACTACCTCAAAAAAACTATTTTCTGTATGCCTCCCTCTGCTTCTCCACCCTACTTGTTCCTCTCATAGTCTGAGATCACATAAACAACAGCAAATCCAAATCGAGTAAGCCCCCAGCTAGGATATGCCCACCAGGGAGCAGCCTCTTTCTGGAGCAGTGCCACAGCAGCTAAGCTGTTTAGCTTTAGGAAGCCGCTAAGTTAACTGTGGTCACTCACAGGAGGTCGTTCACAGTCGAGCAGCATATAGAGGAAGCCATTGAAAAACAGAGGAAGAAAGAAAAGTAAAACAGAAGCAGAGAAAACTAGGGGTGGGGAACTAGCAGTTGTATAATAACACACAGTGGCGTATGTGTGCTGTTTCTCTATGACGCCTCATTCGGTTTGTTGCAATCAACTGTCTGCCCCTCATCTCTGGTTGTTTATGTCCACATGTCACCTAGTGTCCTAAGAAAAATGTGAGGCCTTTGCATATGAGAGCATTTAACAAGGCTGTAGCCATCGTGTTTAATAGTTCTGGTGATGATAATTGTGGGCTGCGTGATGGCTTGCTCGTTAAAGCCACTGCAGTAAGAGTGAATTTCAGGGCTGTAATTGCAGCTTGTTAGGATAATGCCAATCAGAAGCTTTTGGCCTGACTCAACACCCATGTGCACTCACTGTGGCCTCTTCCTGAAGGCCTTCTTGTGGACCGTCTGTAGTACAGCAGCCGGAGCATGGTCTAGCAAGCGGAACCATATAGTAGACACATTTTGCAAAGCATGATGTTTTGATTTTATTCTACCATGTGGGTTTCATGAGAGTCATTTCTGAGGTTTTAGTAATATTTAGTAATAGTTTTTGTTTCCCAGTTGCCAGGGGATTCTCGGGATTTTGCTTTACTGGCCCACTTAGCAAAGTACCTAAATTTTAGTTAACTCTTACGCACTCAAAAATGAGATTTAGTACGCTTGTTTGATTCAGTATTAGTGCTTTACTTACACTTTACAATGACACAAAAAGCCCATATTTCTTCATGCTGACACAAGTGTGGTAAAATCCCACAGTCTTTAACAGATTTAAACATCTCCTCTAAATTTTCTTATTTACTTCATTCCAAATTAAATTTGTATTTGGGCTGGCATTCCCTGACAAAGCGTGCCGTGTTTTCCGAGTTGGATTCCGAGCCAGCTTTGCCCGGGCCTGTAAGTGGAAGCTCTGATGTGGAGTCTGTCCCTGTGCAGGGGATGCATATAGCCACACATGGCTAATGTATAATTTAAGATTTCTGGTGAGCTAAATAGCACTCTAGCTCAATAGCCATCAATATAGCCGCTTGTAAAATGTGACTGAGACCAGTTGGAGGCTGGCTGGCTAGTTAGGTGCTGGGAATGTTTGAGGCAGGTGGTGGAGGGCCAAGGCCAAGATCCATATGGATCTGATAACAGAACAGTAGGAACAGCTTATGGGGTTTTGTTGCTTTATTCGAGCATATGGTGTCTCTCTAGTTCCTGAAGTCAGTAGCTCTGTTTCAGAGTACGTCTTGATGTCTTTTTGTCTCTCTTTACCGTTACGTCTCACTGAGTTTACACATCTGACTTACTCTTTCTCCTTCTCTGTGTATCCTTTCTAATAACGCTTCAATTGGCTTCTAGACTTTTAGCTTCGGATGGAAAAAAATCTGTCGATTTATGTGTTGTTTATGTTACACGGCTTTAATGTTCTGTTTGCTGACCTGGGTTTAATGTGTAGGGGGAACATTTACAGCTTAGGGAAGTAAAGAATGAAGCTATCTTCCTTTCCAGACCGCTTGGCTTTTAATCACAATGTCCTGTTTTCAAACGAGCTAAATGAATCCCTTCTCCCGTCTTTGTCTCTAACCTCAAATATTTACTGTTGGTGTTGTCTGTTGGCGGCGGCTGAGGGAGCAGGCGGGTGGAGGGCTGGAGGAGCACAGTACTCTGCAGTGTGCCTTGGCCATGGAGGCAGAATGTGGGCCCAGCTCAACCCAGCCCCGAGGGCCAGAGAGTGTAGCCGAGCTGCTTAATTGAGATCTCAACGTGACACTGAGTGCTTGTAAATTACAATGTGCTAGCCAGACAAGCTAGAGAAGCCTTGAACTTCGCAGCAGCAGCGGCAGCACCACAAACATATGGTATGTGTGGTTGTGTGTGTTTCTGTGTGTCTCTGTGTACGTCTTCTGCACGTGTGGCTGCTCTTACTTTTTTAAGAGCTATTTGTGCATCATCATTATTCACGTCTCCTTTAGTATTTGATATGTCTGTAAAAAAAAAAAAGTTCAAAAATGATTGTGCCAGCTTCAGTTACTTCAGTCGTCTTTTTCAGCTGCTTCCCTCGGCCACACTATCAAATCAGTCCTCCTGCCACTTACTGCCGCTCCCCTTTTCAGGCCTGTGTTAACACACGCTCGATGTTCTAAACAGCTTGTCTTTCTAACTTTGTTTTTCAGTAAAGCCGATTTCTATGACGGTCCAGCATCCAAAGACATGATGTTCATCAGGTGCTGTAGAGACTGGGTTGCTAAGAATGCCTGGTAATGATTGCAAAAACAAGTAACAGAACAGGGTAATTTAAAAAAAAGAGTGACGATCACGCTCGGTTAAAGGCATCCTGAGCAGGTACGAGACAATTATCACACATCGACACGCACTTTCAGAATCTAAACACATTGTAGAAACCACAAACATGCACACAGGCGCACATGCATGTATACAGACTTGTCAGTCAAGCAGTCCAACTGCTTATATTTAGGAGCTGTAATGAGCGTGATGTCATTTCTCCATGCTCTTGAGAACAATCTGGCAATCTGGATACTGTCAATCACTCCATGCCTGCGGGCGTTACGGGGCCGTAGTGGGTGCTTTTTGTACATGTGTGTGTGCAAAGAGGGAGGGGAGTGGGTTTGAATGTGTCTGCTTGTGTGTTCGTGTGTTAGTTTAGGGTTTTGATGAGCAACTCTTCAACAAAGACCCAACATATGAGCCGCACATGGTGCCTTATTTAAGGAATGGGCTTCATCATTCTCACCTCATCACCGTTGCGACTCCAAGCTAACATGCGCGTTAACTCACACCCACATGTAGCAACCAAACACACACACGTGCATGCTTTCCCCTTTATGAAAATGCGTAGGTCTACGCCGTCATTCATGTGCACAGCTGCACGCTCACAACGCGGCACATATTCTTTAAAACCGCAGTGCCCCTTTTCCCTGTGCGGCCATTGGAGAGGATGGAAACTTGTTTTCAGTTTTCAGTTTTCCCAAGCTGTGGAAAGGAAGCAAAGGAATGAGCACTTGTAACATTAGCACCCAGTATATGTGTAAATGTGCTGATCAAGAAGACAGCAAAATAGGTGATACTTTTTGTTGTGTTTGGCAACTATCTGATGGCTGAATCACTCTCACTCTGCAGTGTCTCATTTGGTGTAAGACTCATGATTATTACCACAGTGAACAGGCCCTGCTGATGGCTTTCCATGGAAGTTTGGGGTAGGACACAAGTAGGAAAACTGTTGACTGGGCAGGGAAAGCCTGTAAGGCAAGTGGGCGACTACAAAGTGACCAGCCAAGCGACCGCCACTGTGTCTCCGTCCTTGCTCTTTTGTCAAGTGCATGTTAATGTATTAATGAAATGCAAAAGAGGGGTGGGGGCTGACATCGGTGTTGGGGGGGATCCATATAAACGGCTAATTAAAATAATGAGGAAGGAAAAAGCATGTAGTGCAGTGTCACTACTGATTAATTCATTCATAAAGAACGGGCGGGCACAGCGGGCGTAGCCCCCTGACAGCCCTTCCACTTCACAGTGTTCCCAGAGCCACTCAAAGAAAAGGAGGCTGGCGGGAAACAGAGGCAGACAGACAGGTACATTGTACAGTGCTCAACTGTCAACACAGCGTTTTATTCACCTACCACTTAGGGCCAAGAAACTAACAATGGATTGTGAGCCGAACAGGTCAAAAATGCATCACGCAAAGGTGCCCAGATGGTAACAGTCTGAAGTAACAAGTAAACACTGCTAACATTTTCTCAACTTTTCCAATATTTCTGGTTTTAGGCCACAAACTTGGCACCGGGACGAGACTCTTTCGTGTCTTTTGAAGGTTTGATGTGGGGGGCCTTCTTTAGATAAAGCTGTTGTTATCAAAAGGACTTGTGGGAAAACACCAGCTCTTTATTTCACTTTTTCTTTTGCTGTGTTTGCATTTCAAATACTCATACAGCATTCCCAGGTGGTCTGATATAGGCTAAATGTGTACACAGTTACTTAGCATTTAAGCACTTCCATTACGGTGACTTTGAAAGTTGAACATCGGTTTGAGTGTGTGTGTGTGTGTGTGCTGTGTGTGTGTGTGTTTTAATCAGGTCAGTTGTCTCAGTGTTTGAGTTCTCTTGTATAGAGATTAAATTCTGATTGCCCTGTGTTAAGTTCCCCATGCCACATCCTTGCAGTGAACAATGCTGCATCATACTTGATTACATCCCCATATCAGATTACTTTGCTGAAATTTCACTCTTTTTCTCATGCTTCTCAAATAACAGTTTATCTGTGCTGTGAAACGTGATTGTGCGGTTGAAATTGAAATTTTGTATCATGTGTGATGTGACGCTGTGCGCTCAAAAACATTGTAAGGAAGGAGCAAATCCTATGGTCATAGGTCCAATTTTTGTTTTTTTTGTTTTTTTAGATTTCCTGTGAAAGTCTGAAATGGTTCATATTTCCATTTCCTCCCCTCTCTCTTTCCCTCTGTTTCATTCCCTGAATCTTTCTTTGTGTGTCAGTCTGTGTGCAGGCAGCAGCAGCAGGGCAGCTTGAGTGCAGACAGACGTTCCACGCTCCCTGCAGAATCATAGCCCATCAATCATGTTAACATGTTAATTAGTGGGATTTATTTTATTCAGCAGAAATAACAGTGAGGATCCCATTACAGAGACTGGCCTAAGGGCAGAATGTGTATGTGTGTGTAAATGTATGAGTTGGGGGGAGACCCTCTGGGGAAGACCCCTTTCTCTTCTTGTGCAACATCCAATCTCTCTCAGTGGCACAGTGTGAGAAATAATGATATGTAACAAAGACGTAATGAATCACAAAAGTCAATCGTTTTACTTTGTTGTTTTTTTAAAGTCACTGAGTCGTTGTCAAACTTGCGATCTACTGCAGCGGATTTCCAGTATGTCAGGTTCGAGTCACCTAAAAAAAACAAACTTATATTCAAATCACTGGCTCCTTGTTATCGAGAGAAGTTAGAGTATTAGCAGCAACTTACATGTGCGAATTGGAAGCCTGCTCAGATGCGACCAGAGCTTTACACTTCACTGCTCACTTTCAGAGTGTAAATAAGATTAGCAAATAATACCAGGCGTTCAACTTACCACACCTGACAGCATATGATAGGTTTCGTGTTGCCTGAATCGCAGAGGCATGTATTACAGTCTGGATGGGATGCATACACTGACTGTGGTTTTGCTTGCATTTGTTCTCTGTGCATGCTCACGGGTGATGGGCAACGTAGGTATAAGTATGAAGTAAAGGTGATGCTGATATAAGAATGAGCAGAATCTCATAGATATGCCCATAAAAGTTTGTATTTCCAATGTCCTTTCTTCTTCTTTCAGTCTTCTGACACATCAAATTTGATGTAAAATAACCATGTTGATATAAGCACAATATTCCAGTTATGACTTTCACCAGGGCTGAAAGTTTCAGGTTACACAAAATCAAAGGTATATCCTTAAACTGATATGTTTTGCACTTTATGTGTCAGCTGCAATTTAAATCTTTTTTGTTTCTATAGATATCAAAGAGGAGCCACTGCAGGAACAAAACCAACCCTGTGGCACGTATCTTTAAGACCCCCTCCTGATGGCCTTTCCTTTTTAGATATATAGCTGTGCACTTTTCCAATCAGTACTCCATCACAGAGGCAGGGCGTGTGCCGCTGACACATAAAAAAGGAAGGTGAAAGGTAGAAAAAGGGGAACAGGAGCCGGGAACCTGATCCGCCTTGTCTTTATCTGGTCCAGTAAAATACTGGACTCCATAGTAATTCAGCTGGCACGCACGTGCAGGCTTCTGTGTGTGCATGTGTGTCTCCACATGTATGTTTTCATACATGCCTGAGTGCAAAGTGTGGCTAATTAAACGGGTTTGCTTGTTGCCATTTTCATTTCCATGTCTAAGCGTTTTTGTATATGTGTGTGTGACCGAGCTTTGTGTATCTCTGTGGGTGATATAAGTTTAGGGCTGTTTGATTGTTTCACCACCTGTGCCCGACATGTCCGCAGATTAGTGCCTCCCACCCTGACACTCAAATCAAACACGGCTCAAGTTTCCTGAGCTGTCTTTTGTGTGGAGCGTGTTAAGCGATTTTTAAAGTGGCCCTATCCGGTTTCTCCTCCAGGGCTGAGGGGGCACACTCCCTCTGGCTCGCTCTATCTCTAACTTTCTCTCAGTTTTGTTTTCCCTTTGTCAGTTGCAGCTTCTCTCCATGTATCTACCTATCTTTTCTGTGTGTGTGAGGAATTACCACAGTGAAGAGAAAAAGAAGAATTTATTTTTGAAAGTTTTTGAATTAAAAAAAAAATGTTTCCTTGAATCTTCAGTGGCTACAATAAGATGCATTTGCCTTTTAGCAGGTAGTTCTGTCCATTCCACAGATGGTTCAAATGCTCATATCTCACTTCTCATTAAGTATTTAGCTGGCATCCTATTTGCATAGCTGAGAATAGAGGGGAGAACCGTGTAGATGTGTATGGGGTGGCTAACGAAGTGGCCTGGAGAGTGCATGGATGGATTCTTGCCAAGCAACGCCCCACCTGCTTGCACCCGCCGCTTACTCCCAGTCGTGACTGCCCCCAACCCCCTAGCTCATTGATGAGTGTGCCCACTCTAAAAGCTCACAAATTCTGCTCCCTTTGACAATGGTTAGGTCAGCCTAGATAAAGCACGTCCATTAGAGGCAATCGAGCCGGGGGGACAGAGTGACAGAGACAGACAGGAGGGCAAAACAGGAGGGGAAGGAGTGGGAAGGCTTTGACAAATACCAAAGGTGGCCATAACTCTGCTTGTCTTCCTGGGAAATTTTTGCATGCTTTTTTTTCCTTAGAGCTTGATAAGTGTCTCTGAATCAAATGGGTTTTAATTAGCAGTTCCTAAGTGGTGATAGTCATTAAGAAGTTCATTAGCATATTGCCCGGCTGTTTGGCTGTTTCGATGGCGATGATGGCGCTGCTCTCTGGGGCTCGCTCTGTCTTTTTACCGCGGCAGTAGTGCGTTTGGGTTTAAAGGAGAGGAAGCAGACATTTAAAGAGAGAGGGTGGATTTAAAAAGGAGAGAAAGCACAAGAGAGGGAAAAATCTGATCTGGACACTTTGCACTTGTTTCTCATTTCTTCTGACCTTCCGACCTCCTCTCATCCTGCACCTTTTTCTCTCTCACTTCTTCATCCTCCCCATTTTTCCCCCATCTCTCTCTCTCTCTCTCTCACTTTCAGTGGTTAGTTTGTGGTTGTGTGGTGATGGAAGTTGATAGCTGGCAGTTGAATGCTGTTCTGTAGGGGCTTAAGAAGAATCCATCTGTGACTGTGCGGTTGCGGTTTAGTCAGACGGTGCAGACTGGCCTGCTGCGGTGGCGTTACAGAGCGGTACTCGAGATGAAAGCATGGGACATGGACAACAAAAGCCATGATAGCAGCACAGTTATGGAAGCAGATAGTATTTGGTGGCTAGGCTGTTGTTTTTACACTGCTGGAGAAATTGTGTGGAAATATAGCAAGACAAGTGCCTGTGTGTGTGTGTGAGGGTGTTTCATGGAGACAAAAAAAAGCTTCTTATTTGTTTCTTTACTTATGGTTGTGGTTCACTCATGTCATAACTGCTGCTGTTTCTTTAATTCATTACTGTAAAATTGTATACAAAAGTACACAAAATATTTAGTCTTAGTTACTTATTATTAGTCCTAAATAATGATATAAAGAATATACAAATACACCAATTGTGCTCACCTTGATAAAAGCTTTGGTCACATTCTCACACAGATAACCAGACCTATCAACATACACCAATATCTTTAAGGAGAATGATTACAGTTTGGAAATAAGGGGGAAAAGAGCAGCACAGAGACAAAACAATGAATCGAAATCCACATTTGAATAGTTTATGCTCGTTTTTTTCACGCGCTGGCTTCCCTCTACATGAAGACATGTACAAATTAACCTTCCTTTACTCTCTTTCTCACTGCTGAACATACATGAATGCAAAGACACACCGAGCAAGATAAGTAGTGCTAAAGGAATATATTTGTTGTGATTTGAATTGCATATGTGAGTACTGTGAGGGATCAATAGCTCTATGTGGAATGGCGGGAGATGTCGATGCCTTAGCAGAAGGGACTGAGTAATGAGCAAGGCGTTTAATGGTGAAGAAAGAAGGAGGAGGGGGCTGAAGTTTCCCCTCCATATCACCTATCCCGCATCCTCCTCTTCTTTCTTTACCTCTTTAAATCTGTCTTTTCAGCTCTGTTTTGATCTTTGCCTTTATTTACGCTATCGTTTCCTTATTTGTGCATTACACTTTCCTTTTTCATCTCCTCCATCTTGCCTTGTTTTTTTTCCTCCCCCTTTTCTATCCCTCATTTCTTACTGACATCATTCCTTGCCTGTGTGGTAATGCGTAATGTTCTAAAGTTGGCTCGGCTCATGGCAGACTGCTGCCGATACAGACTGATTAACTATAAATCTTGCCTCAGTGACCAGTTACCTCATAGGGATCAGACAGACAGAAAGACACACATGAGAGGAGGCTGAGCGAGCGAGTGTGTTTGTGTTATGCTGTGTGTGGGTAGAGCCAACATAGATCTGTCTGACTTACCGAGCCTTATTAATACAGCGATGACTGATAACACTCACTTTCAATCCATCGCGCACCCAGTTTAAATATTAAGCTATAACCAAAAGCCAGGCCGATGACCTGAGCTTTTCCAGGGATCTGTTCTCGAGCCTGTTTGAATGGGAAACACTTGTGCTCATAATCTTTTGACTAATCCCACAGGAATGTGTCTGTGCGTCTGTGTGTTTGCGTGTGTGTGTCTTTACTCTCTTTGCTCTTCTTTCACCTGCTCGTGCACAATTAGATCTGTCAACATCATTAGCTGAGGCGTACGGTTTTCACATCAAAGTTAACAACAAGCTAACATTTTGTACATCGAGAGAGTTTAACCGGACATTATCGGGACTATTGCTTAAAGGCGTTTGACGTGTTGCTGGTTGTTTTATGAGATTTTATTAGTTAAATGATTAATTCATCAAAATGAATGAGGGGTCCATCAATATACCGGTCCTCTGAACCATTCTCTAATTCGTTAAAATGCTCAATTTGAAATGTGAAGTGTCTGACACATCTTTGGATTGTGGGAGGAAGGTGGAGTCCTCAGAGGGAAACCCCTGTGAAAATGGGAAGAGTGTCCAAACTCCACACAGAAATGGCCAGCACACAAATTATGTGCAATTGGAGATTGACCTATATGGAAGATTTCCCTAAGTAGCTCTGCAAAATCACAAGAATGCACAAGTATGCACAAACCACCCAGCCCTTTTCATAAACTTTTAAACACTAGTGCTGACTATATTTGGCTCCCGCCTCTTAATTTTGGAACATAATTGATATATTTTCTGTTGAGACAAGGGAGGCGGCGATGAGAACTATGAGCAGACAGCTTGACCTTGGCAGTCGGACTCCACAGCTTTGCTCTGTTGAGCCCAGAGAATGGTCTTAAGCTACTCCCACAAGTGGTGCGATTGTCAAACGGACAGACAAGGAATCTGAATTATTTTCTACTTTTATCAGACCTTCCATGTGTATTACACCATCACAGCTAATATTTAATACGTTTCATGATTTATAGTACTTGCAAAAAAAAGGAAGTAGCTATTTCCTCTTAATAATGCCTTCGTGCACATGACGATCTGAGAAGACGTTCACAATTAAGGCATTTCCTTTAGGATTAGGCCATAATCACGCTCTGTATTGATATACTTATCAGTCCTCCAGATACATGTTTTCTTGCTACTGCTAATGCATACACATTAAAAAATATTACTATATCAACAGCTTCAGGTGCAAGAGGGCACAACCGGATTCTATAACTATTTTGCAATAGTTTTTTCACTTCCTGTTAACTCGAGAACGTTTAATCATATTTGATGGATTTTATCAGTGAGGAGATCAAACAGATGAAATCCTTGTTTTAACTTACAGTGTTTTTACTGCCGTGTATTCCCACCCACTTTTAATTAGATCTGTTTTATTTCAAAGCACAGCGCACATCATAAGAATCCCAAAGTTAAACTGTCAGGCCCCCGGTGTGATAGGCAGCATGCAAACTTTCAAGTTATTAAATAATTGGCCAACAATAGCTAATAAAATATATTACATTACACTGTAAAGTTCATGCAAATACAATGCCATGACCCATGCAAAATCATATTGTGTATTGGTAACAGATTGAAACCCTGTGGTGAAGTGACAATGTATGAAAAGGGCCTGTCTCGGGGAATGCAGTCTCGCACGAGAGCTGTGGGTTGGAAGCATGTTTGAACTGTGAGGGCATGCTGTTCCACTCAGCGCACACAAGCCCCTCTTCACCCAGTGTGTCTCCGTGTCTGTTTCTTTTTCAAATTGCATTAATATTAACACATGATAATGAAGGTCCAGACACAGACAGAGAGGCCTTTTCTCTCCCTCACTCGCACTCACTCTTTCCCCCTGTATGTCTCTGTCTCTCTCTTCCTGTGACAATTTAAACCAGATGCTATGGGTCAAGGAGTTAAGAAAGAGGGTGATGGTGGTAGCGATGTGCATGCGCGTACATGTGCGTTTCCAGTGTCTCGATATCCAGATATGTGTGTGTCGGTGCATGCATGATTTGGTAAGTACCAAAAGTCGGGACGAGGAGGGGGAAGAGGGAGGGAGGCTAGGAGGAAAGGAAAGGACATGCCAAGCCAGGAGTCAATCGTCAGGGATTGAGGCTAGGGTTGTCGGGGGGAGATGGGGGTGGTGGGGGGCACGGGTCATTAATTTGCTGTCCTTTGTTTTGTCAGTTTGTTTTCACGAGGCCCTAGACAGGACGAAAGTAAAAGCAGTCAGCCTGAAAATTGTCTGCCTGCTCTGCAGCATGTTCTCCCCTCAGGGCTGACCAAGCCACCCCTGGGATGAGCGGGGTGCAGAGCAAGGAGGGGAGGTGGATTTGAGAAGGGGCGGCTGAAAGGGCACAGAGGTCGACCCCACTTCCCTTTCATACCAGCCACTTCGGCCAAGATTGATCACAGATTACAGATAGCAATTCTGCCCACTCCAGTGACTCCTGTGTCTCGGCTGCTTGTGTCTCTGCTTTGCTTTGCCTCCAGCCAGGCAATGTGCCAGAGATAAGAACCTACCGTGGTAATTGCTATCAGGAAATGAGTATAAGCATTAAAGCACTAATCAATGCACACTCATGAACGCACATGTATTGCTAATTTGTGAAATAGCTTCACTTCAGTGTTGTAGAACTTGAGGAAACCTTGTGGTTTTCAGCTTTTTAGGATGCATATGTTTCAACAGTAGCTACCTTAAAATTTTAGTTTATCTTTTCTCATCATCAGTCAGGTAATAAAACATTGCTGTTTTATTACCTGACTTTTTTTTTTGTTTTAGACTGAAGACATTACAGTGTCTCAGCCTGTTGAAAAGACCTGTTTAATTAATATGTTGGGCGGAAAATGATTTCAGTTGCTGGCAAAAGTTGTAATTGTAAGCACTTAATTTAACTGAATTTCTCTAGTCAGTGATGACTGTGCACATGAAAAATATAAAAGGATTATATTTTACCTTACCTCTCTCTGCCCAAGAAGATATGAACAATTGCTTGGGAAAAAAACCTTTTGAAGAACAACAATGTCCTTCTGCATCGTCTGTGGGGGCAGCAGTACTTGCAGATCTTATATATCGCGATATATAAAGCAAACTACGAACATAATCAGTTTAATTTCTTAAACATATGTGATGGGACTATAAGGCACATGGAGGTAACCTGGTCTTGATGAAGACAGGAAAATGCAGCTAAGGTGCCCTAATGAACGGAAAAAGACTAAAAACCACATATCGAACTGTCATTCTTCTATAACAGTCAGTTTATCGGAAACAAGTGTATGCGCCAGAGAGTGAGAGAGAGAGAGAGAGAGAGAGTGTGTGTGTGTGTGTGTGTGTGTGTGTGTGTGTGTGTGTGTGTGTGTGTGTGTGTGTGTGTGTGAGTGAGTGACTAGCACACTGTACACTGAGCCAATAAAACTGAAAATTGGTGGAGTAAAACACTTTTGTTCTCTGGTTACACCACCAACCCCCTCCTCACCCCCCCCCCCCCCCCCCCCCCCCCCCCCCCCCACACACACACACACACACACACACCCCATGTGCCCCCCAATGGTTTTCAACTGCGTGCTGGAATTTACACCTCTGTACCCCGAGGTCCACCTAGCCTTCCCACAATGCATCGCTTGGGGGTACATATTCCCCTCACTCTCTGACTATAGGTGAGAGAGAGCGAGAGAGAAATGGAGGAGGAAAAAAGAAGTCAGTAGTGAGAATAAGTAAATGACTCGAGACGTCTGGAGACGTTTTCTGAGGTGTTGCCACTGCTCAAATTCTGTCAAGGTGGGTACGAAGGTTACGCGGCACGGACACTGAACTTTGTGGGTGAAGAGGAAGGGGGATGAAAGGTTGCGCAAAAGTGTGACTGCCAGATGGCATTCCCCATCCACCAAGTCAGCACACCAAAAATCACATACGAACCCCACACCCACAGTAGCCTCAAAGGTGATATGTTCCTTAAGAAGTATGAAGTGTTTGTGTGCAAAAAGAGCAGCATGTGCACATGCATCTAATGTGTCTGGGGAGGGGGGCTGGGGGGTCGGGGCAGTATGCTTTTGAAATAGCTCACCGTTGGTCTTGTTTAATGCAGCCTCATGGCTAAAGAAGCTCAGTGTCTGTGTGTGTGTGTGTGTGTGTGTGTGTGTGTGTGTGTGTGTGTGTGTGTGTGTGTGTGTGTGTGTGTGTGTGTGTGTGTGTGTGTATTGGATGGGAAGTTTAGCAGTATTGTGGATGGAGGATATTAAGAAAAAAAGAGGGGCGGGTGCAGCGGGGCATATTTCACAGTGGCACCCCTGCTGAGTGCTGTATACCCACATTGTTATGAGTGCACAGATCTTTAGGCCCGTAAAAATACCAGGGCTCCACTCAGCAGCAGCGTACAAAGGAGAGCCCTTGCGCTTTGTTACTCTCTCTCAAAAACGCCAAATGACATCAACCTCCCTTCCTTCTCGATCCCTTACTCTTTCTTTAATTCCTCCCCCCCTCATCCTCCCCTCGCTCCCCTCTCCACTCACTCTCTGTGTCTCTCTTTAAAGTGTGTGTAATGGTGTTGTAATTTCTCTGTCTGTCTATGCTCCGGGAGGCCCAGTGAATCGAGATGACTGTGCGCCGACTAAAGTTTCACAACATGTAATTAGGGCCTAAGTAGCAAGGTCAGTGCTGCCTGGTCCCGCGACTAGCCCTCTCACCTCTCCTGCCCTGCCCTGCTTACAGCTATATCTCTCATCTGTCTTTCTGTTCAATTCACTTTTTAATTATGTCCCCCTGTTTTTGTTCCTTCCACATTACTTCTCTTTTTCTCTCTCTCTACCTGTGTTTTTTTCTTCCTCCCTCATATCCTTTCCCTTAAACGAGGCTCCCCACACCAGCTGTTTCAGATATCCACGCCTTCTCATTTAGATAAAGCCTGCCATCTTCCAAAAAAGAATGGAAATGATGTGACAGCCTCTTTATAGAAACTTTTTAATTTAATTGTATTTTTCTTCTCTTATAAATGGTTAATTGAAGTGCCGGAGGGCAGCATAGCTCGAAAGTCAATAAAACGTCCTCAGAATAGAAGTTTATAGGGGTTGTCTATGTATATAATTAAACCCTTCAGGCACTTTAGGGGGAAAAAAAATCTGTAAAATAAATGGTTATGCAAGACCGGGGCTGGTGAGAGAGCAGATCCAGAGAGACAGAGGAGAGAAAGATAAAGAAAGGGCAGGAGACGGGGGGCTATTAGGACAGTGGAGCACACAAATCAGCGGGCTTACCGACACCTCAGGGATGCCTTCACAGTGGCTGACAAGAGCAATACTCCACAGCGCTGTGCCTCCCCAAAAAAACAACAATCCAGGAAGGAGAAAGCCTCCATTGACATGTTTTTTCATTAAATGATGAAAGAGACACCTTAAAGGATTTTTTTTAAGTTGCCTGTTTTCTATGTGTGATGTCACTTGCTTCGTTAGTTTTGTTGTTTAGGCGCATTATGACATGCAAGGATATACAGTGCATTTTAAAAATCACCTCAGGAGACTGTCCTGTTCAATCATTTGTGTTTGACTTGTTACTGAAAATATGCACACTGCTGGATTCCCGAGGGGAACTGGTCGAAAACATCGGTAGCGGGCTGCAGTGACTGGTTTAGGGTTACGCACACATAGACATCGAAAAAGACAACTTATATTTTAATGGTTACACCATACTTTAGAGAACAAGAGAACCCATTAAGACACCACTGGTGTGTTGCTCTAACACAGGGAGGTCCCGGCGATCACAACTTTGTTTGCGTATGCTCAGAAAGCATATAGTTCTTTCCACATGGGTTTTATGACTTTGTCGAGTGTCACTTTTAATGACATTCATATATCCACCACATGTATTTTACTGCTGCACACCGCTACTGTCAACCATGTACGGTTGAATGTGTTTTCATTCTCCTCGCACATCCATATGTGTGTTCTCCTGACACATCTGTTTGCATGTCTGTGGATGTGTGTGCGCGTGTGTCTACTGCACTGGCCAAAGAGGTGGCCCTGCTTCTCCTGACTGATGATAAATGACAGCGCCAGGAGCAGATAACCCTCCAGGAGTTTTCACAGCGGTGTAGAACATTCTGAAACTCCCCGCTGACCTGACACACACTGCAGCCTCTGTCCTGTTTGTTTTCTCTGACTGGCTCTCTCTCTCTCTCTCTCCGTTTCCTTCTCTCTTTCTAACATCTCCGCAATTGCTCCCTCTTCCCTTCACCCCATCACTTTCTCCCTCCGCTCTGGTCAGTGATAGAGGAAGGGCCCAGAGCGACCTTCTCACTGTGGGCAGTACACTGTTCTTGGCGCCAGTCAGTCGCAGGAGCACCCCCCCAACACACACGAATCTCTAGCGAGGGGTTGGGGGGGGTGTTTGGGGGGGGGGGGGGGGGGGGGTCCTGTTGCTTCTCATTCGCCAGTGTCTTGTAAAGAGGGGAGAGGGGAAAATCTAAAAAGAGTAGCTGATCTGTTATCAGGTAGCTGTGGCGCGGCTTGTGCCAGAGCTCCTGTCGTCCTTCTGTACATTGGGGTCTTTGTTCACAGATGTGCCATTTGGGCGTGTGTGCAAGCGTGGTTACAGTAGATCTGTGTTTTTTAGGTTGTTTTTTTTTTTAAGAGAGATGTGGGTGGACAAGAGGATGCATGCACAGTAGCCTAAATCTGGAGATCATCAACGGCCCATTCACTTCTTAAATCAGATTCTTAAATGTCGGGGGGACGAGGGGGAGTGTGGAGGGCTGCAGGTAGGGTTATTATTGGGTAGGAGAGAAGGAGAGGGTTAAGAGGAGGAGGAAGAAGAGGAGAAGGGGAGGTGGGCTGCTTTTTTACAGCCAGGCAGCAGCAGGCTCTGTTTAAAATGAAGTAAAGAACAGATCCAACTGCGTCATTAACTCTCAATTACAGCCATAAGGCTAGCAGGCCAAGCTGAGCTTAACTGGTGTGTGTCCGTGTGTGTGTCTGTGTGTTTGTGGGGTATCTGTGTAGGTTAGAAGCATTAATCCATGGTGATGGGAGCTCATCACAATGCGTGTCTTACGTCATGTAAAATGCAGACTGCACACAGCACACACTGACATAGCAGCCATATTAATTTATGCTTGACAGTATGCGTGCCACATTTGCAGGGTTTTGTGTGGAAGTTCATTTAAAATGCATTTTAAAAGATGATCCTACATTAGTAAAAGTATTCTGCACTATTATAGAATTGCCCTTGTTTGCCTATAATAGAGTACGTAGACAGGGAATTTATTTACATACATATCGAAATTCATCACAAAATATATTTTAATGGCACTTTTTTCCCTGAGCCAACAATAACTCTAACCAGCTGATTAAGATTTACAATTTAGAGTTTTAATGTTGCTGTTAAACTCTCCAAGTGTCAGCCAGGCTCCTGGCAGAAGACAGAAGTCATAGGAAGTGCTGAGTGTATGAGGAGACAATTGTAAAATCTATAAATCTGAGACAGCCTGAATAAAGTGGAAATGGATTTCCCACACGCAATAAAGGCAAAAGCAAGAGAGGGGAGCACAGCTGTAACCTGTTAGGATCATTTTGCTTAATTAAATGTTTCTATTAAAACAAACAAAAAAAACAGATTTCGTTTCCTTGGAACGCTGTCATTTAAGACGCCGAAGCACAAACACTTAAATAGTCATCTCTGCGTCTGAGCCTTTCCCAGCCTTGCCTCTCTTGTAGATGAGCAGCTGGTGATCCAGATGACACGCATTGCCCGCACTGGACTGAGATGAATGTGTGTGTGTTTGGTTTTATATACAGGCTTTTCTATTTTGCAAAAAACTGAGTGTCAGCATGTATACAAACAACCACTGAATATTTAGGGTCCTTAGCTTTTAGATTAAATTACTTTAGAGCTGTCCTTTATTAAATGTTGACAGGTGTACAGATATGACAGACACTGAGTCAGACAAGCAGATGCACAAATAGACAGGACGGGAAGAGCATTTACAGATAAACCACACAAAGAGGGAAAGACCAGATGTGTTGGGGTTTCAAAACAGTTGCTTGTGAAGGGTATTTTTAGGTTATCGTTGCATGTAAACCATGCAATGTAAACCATCTAATTCAGTCAAGGCTAGATGTATACGCTACAAAGTGGATTTTAAAAGTCCCTCTTGAACTGTCTGGTCTCTGGGATGCCACAATGACAGTCTTGTTTTATTGGTTTTCTTTGAGGACATTCACATTCGGACTGGCTCCCTGTCAGTGTTTTAGGTTACATGGAGTTCTTCTTGGCACCCAAAAGAGAGGTTGGACCTGACTCATATTATGCTCTCCTCTGGCATGCCTGGAAGGGTTACAACGCCAGGCAGTTTTTGGCTTGGCAGAGCACAGCTTGGCTTGGCGCTGCTCAGATTGGCGTTTCCATCAATACTGAATTGTGATGAATGGCAGCTACATTCGCAGTGCTCATCAGTGGCTTCAGTGACAGTGATCTCTGCGCGGATGAAAAATTTGTATGAGAAGCTTCTTGAAGCTGGTCGAGCATTGAACAAAAAGGAGGAAGAATATGCATGTGAGATGTACATAAAAGTCCATCTTAACCCAAAACACAAGTTGTTAAAGGAGCATCATACAAACCCAGTGCAGCTGCCATGACCATTATCAGTTACTGGCAACGGACGCTCTCCCAGTACAATGACTGTAGTATTATGTGTGTCATGTTTCTCATTTCCACGCTGTCTTTCAGAGCTTCCCTCTACCCCCTCTATTGTAGTGCTTCACTGTCTAATCATCTCATCCTCCCACTGTGTTTGTGTGAAGAAGCTTGTCCCCCTGCTGGGCCAGGGTGCTGGGATGCCAGGCTGAAAGGACCCAGGAAAGAACACTTTTGAACCCCTCTTGTCCCCCTGGTTTGATGCAGTGCATCTCTCTGTTGTTGAGTTCTTTGTCAGACACTCCAGGAGGTCCATCACTTCAGACCCTTCCAACAACAATGTATGAGCCTCCCACCCTCCATAAAATCCTCTCTTCCTTTGAGTGCTTCTATCCTGTCCTGAACATTGGAGAGAACAAGATGGGAACTCAGTCTCCCCGAGCATGTTCTGTTTGTAATTAGGGACAACTGGAATGCATCCTTGCATTCATGTCAGAGCAGACAAGAGAGACGGTCAGGTGAACTGTGCTTCAAATGAGCTGAGTCCAGTCACTGAATGAGTACAGTTAAAGTGATTACCCTATCCGGAAAAAAAACTGATGACAGTTAAATCAGCATTGCCAGGATAAATGTCTGATTCCTTCCTGTTTTAGTTTTGCTTTTGCAGAGATCCAGATGTATCACATATAGAATGTACAGAGAGAAAACTGGAACTTATCCCATAGGATCACACAAGCTGCATCACCAATGAGTTTTTGATGATTCTTGTCTAGCCTAATATGTAGTTACAAATACACTGAAGTAATTGTGGGTAAACTGTGAGTAAACTGGGTATACTTGTGTATACTCAACTACACACCTGTAGTGTTTCAATACTGTTTTGCTTTTTTTGTTTGATTTTTTTCACAGTAGTGACAAAAAATAATGTCCACAGAAACCAGACACTCATACAAAATGTTCAAAGCCCCCAAAGGAAATATTACTGATGGGCATCACTTTGGAATGTCCCTACTTTGAAAAGACTGATTCAGCTGTAGATCAAACTCGCATCTATTCTGCACTGAGGGTTTCTAGCTTTCCTAAAGCCATGTATATGAAACTTTCAGAGGGACTGCACATGTGAGAACCAGGGCAAAGACAGACTGGTGTGCTTTTCAGGGCTTTTCCCTGGGTACCTACTAGTGACTCTGATTGTTTGGATTGGTGATTTGGGATGTCCAGTGGGTCAGAGGGCACAATTATACACAGAGGCCAGGGTCATCGTTGGACTGCCTTTCTGACAACTCTTCTCAGATTAGTCATCTTGCTGGGCCCCCATCCCCCTTGTCACCATTACACTGACCACATTAGATACCTTTGGCTATCTGATCAGGGGTTTTGTTAATACAACCAAAAACTTAAAAAAGCAGAAGCCCTTTATAGAAACATATATTACAAATCGACATAAAGATGTTTGAAAAGCCCACAAAGTTTCCCACAAGATATGCAGTACTATTTATGCAGTAAGATTTGATTAAGCCTGGGAAAAAATATGAAATTGTCAACTTTTAAGACAAAATCAGAGTTTAGGGACCTCGGATAACACTAGATGTTATGAAAGTGCAACAGCTTGCAGAATCACCTGTACTAAGTCCATGTCCGTAAATTTTGACTATTATTTACATTTTTGTGAAATTGTTGTGCACAAATCACCTCCTCTGCAAACAATTGAAGGAGTTATATCATTTACATTTTACTGTAAGCATTTGATTCTTTTTGGATGTTTGAAAAGCCTTGAAAATTAAGCCTGTGAATCAGCACTGGAGAAAAGCATTAGAAATTACAATCACCTGGTAAATTCATTCGGTACCCCTGTTAAACTGCTCGTTATCACAAATATCTAATCAATCAGTCACATGTCAGGAACTCATTACAATTAGGCATGCAGAGATGGTCAAGATGACCAGCTGAAATTCAAACTGAATATCATTTAAGTGACTTGGCCATGGCGTGGCTGTTGGTGCCAGACAGGCTGGTCTGAGTATTTCAGAAACTGCTGACCTGCTGGGATTTTCCCACAGAACCATCCCTAGGGTTTACAGAGAATGGTCTGAAAAAAGAAAATATTCAGAGAGTGGCAGTTCTCTGGGGCTTGTTGATTTTCGAAAGGTCAGAGGAGAGTTCCAGATAGCCTCAAGGAAGGCAGACTATAGTAAGGCAATAGTTACTCAAAAAACCATTCGATAGAACCAAGATATGCAGAAGAGCATTTCTGAACACGGAACACGTTGAAGCCTTAAAGCACACGGTCAGCAGCAGCAGAAGACCACACCAAAAATGTATACAGATTCACCAAAATTGTTAATAGAAGACTGGGAAAAAACAATGCCTAATCTGATGACTGTTTGTCAGAATTTGACAAAAAAGGCCATGAAAGCCGGCTTATATGAAAAGTTCAGGCTGATGGTAGTTTAATGGTATGGGGGATATTTTCTTGAAACACTTTGAGCTATTCAGTGCCAGTTTAAACACCGCATCTTACCTTAGTATTGTTGGTGACCATGTCCATTCCTTTGTAGCCACAGTCTACCCATCTTCTGATGGCTGCTTGCAGCAGGATAACATACCATCTCACAAAGCTCTAATCATCCCAAACTGGTTTTCTAAGGTGACAGTGCAATCTACAGTCACTGGATCTCTGTCAAATACCATACTTTTGGGATGTGGTAGAACAGGAGATTCACATCACGAATGTGCAGCTGACAAATCTTCAGCAACTGAGTGATGCCATCATATGGACCACAGTCTCAGAGGAACTGGTCCAGCATCTTACTGAATCTATGCCACAAAGAATTAATGCAGCCCTGATGCCAAATAAAACCTTGTACTTGCAAGATGTAACTAATGAGGTGGCTGATGAGTTTCTATACTGAGCAGAGTAGCACTCTTTTTAGTAGTTTTAATATTGCATGTGCAGTTATGTCAAATGGTACATGCATTTCTTAACTTGGCTTAGCGTTGCATGCAGTTGTGACACACTATAACAACAGAAAAGAATTTACCACTCAGTGACCTCCAAATTTGAGTCATTTACCATGACTTTTTTTTCAGAAATTGTGGGTCTTTCCCTGCGTGACCACTGACAGGCCTTTACCGTAAGGAGCTGGAAAGGCTGAAAGGCTGCGTGTGTGCAGGAACACCCTGACTCCCCGGCTCTCTTCATGTGAATACATTAATTCATTTACCACTTTCGAGGTCGCCAAACCCAAATATTTGCCTCTGCACATATTTAATATTTATGATGACGAAAGCAAATATTGCCTGTTGGATTGAGTGACACAGAAAGGTCAAGCTCTGGGCTTGGCCAGAGAGGGCAGGAAGGAATGTTACTGGTGTGTGTGCGAGGGTGTAAATGTGTGTGTGTGATCCCCCGAGAGAGCCAATCCACATCATAGGAGCAGTACACACTGCCCTGTTTGCCTTGAAACACACATGCAAATATGACACGGGTCAGTAAACAATTTACTTGAATTTGCACATTATAGATTTGCAAGCTTAAAATTTCAACTTCTCTCCTAACAGGCCGTGTTGGTGAGAGCGCACATGTGGGTTTAAACGAAGGGGGAGCGTGTTAGCCTTTGGTTATATGGTTGTATTACGTGTTTACGTGTATTCGGATACACTGTGCTGTCTGTGTGAACGTGAGTCTACATCTTTGCATCTATGCTGTGCGAGTGCATGCGTTCCAATGAGGTGATCCATTAGGGAGGACAGTTTTACGAGCTGGTCTCTGATCTGGATCACCTCAGATGAGATCCTGTTTCCTTTGGAATGATCTCCCTCACAACTGATTCCGGCTCAAGGACTGCATGACTAAATAGTGCATATCTAATCTCTTTTGAACTGCAGCCTCATAGAAACGGCCTCAAATTCGAATATCAAGTTTGCCAACAAGCTCTACTTTCCGATTAAGTTGCACGTATATTTTGTAAATTTATAGCACCTTGCTTTGGAGCAGATTTGCAAGTTGAGCAAGCTGGCATGTAATAAAGACTTCAAGGGGCACTTCTAAATGTATCCGCTCAATTTCTTCTCTTCTAAATATTAACAGACGCACACCCATTCATTTTAGGCGTGCAATGGATGGATGTTAACTCAGCACACACCAAGTTTGTTGACAACTATCGAGAAACCTCACGTTGACCTCGAAGACCAAGAGGGATTGAGGAAGCCAAATCAGCAGATCCCTTATACACACAGATCACCTCTTCACCTCCTTACCCCTATCTCCTCACATTTTTGCCTTTTATCCTTTCTTTCATATGTGCTTTCTTTCTTTTTGCCCTTCCTTCTTTCGCCTCTGATAAGTTATTGTTCAAATTTGTGGAATGTACACAGACCAGTGGTCTCAATGAAGTTTTGGTTTTTGAAAGGCACTCGGCTCTCTTTTTTTTTTCCGCTCTTTCGGATATGAGTAAAGGAAGAAAGGGCCTTCATGGTAGGAGTGATAAGAGTCATTTACTGACAAAGAGACAAGAAGAAGAAGAAAGAAAGAGAGAAAATCTTGAGACAATATTTGACAGTGATTCACCCACAGTTTACACCACCAAGGAGAGATATGGACTTAGTGACCTAGTCAAGGGGAAAGCAGGTGTGAGGGCTCACCAAATTCTGTGTGTTTGAGAGTGTTCATGTGCGTGCCAGAAAGAGATAAAGAGGACAGAGGATATTTTTTTTTCCTGCCTCGTAGCCTGTACCTGATAATTCCAACACACTTACCTCACTTGCGTGCAATTACATCTCAGATATAACAAGTCTTATGTGATAATAGCGGAAGAAAAGCAGCCACTTCTGCAGCCACTGTGACAACCCAGGGGACCAATAGCAAAGAGTAATGGAGACAGAGACAGCAAATGACTGAGCCGTGCTTGGACTCAAAGGACTCATCATATTAAAGCCCTTCATATTGGTAAAGATGGATGGACAGATGAACAAGTGGATGGATAAATGGGTGGATGGACTGATTGATGGATAGTTGCACTGGGTAATTCCAAAAAGGAGGAAGGCATAAAGCAACAGAGGAGCATGACTGTGCACGACATGCAAAAGAACAAGAACAACTATTGATGGGGTAAGAAGTGAAAAAGAATGGACATTACATATTTGATTAACAGACACAAGAGAGATTATATAACTTATAAAGGTATGTTTTTTCAGGTTTTGTCTCAGTAACGCGTTGCACAAACAAACAGATAAAAATCAGAAGAAGAAAAAACCCAGACTGACTCCACCTTCAGTACAGGAACAGAAGAAGCCTATTCCAAAGTACATGAAAAAAGGACACCAATCCTCATGTTCTTCACAGGACGACAGCTGAAAAAATATGGAGCTGTGGATATGTTGAGTGGGTTTTTTGAAAAAAAATAAAACTATTTTAGTCAACTTGTGTTTATTAGTAAAATAAAATAGCTGTTTTTGAAGGTCAATGGCATGCTCATAGTAGTGGGGTGTACCATGGTGGCCATAGTCTGGCAGCTGGCAGCACTCCCTCTCTTCTTTTGTCCACTCGAGCCATTTGATGCCATTGAAACAGGGCAAAGGCAAAGAGTTTGAGAGAGCAATAGCAAAGTGTTAGTGTTAAGGTGTAGGGCAGCGTGATGCAATGTGAGACAGAAGCTAAACGAGCTCTCTTCGGTTTGTATGTGGACTCCACTTCCTAAACTCTCACCCAGTTATTAACTTATCTTACACCCTCCTCTTCATTATCATCATCATCATCATCCATTGATCCTTCAGGTCACTTCTTTTATTTTAAAAGAAAGCTTAGGAGGAGAGGGAGGGGGTAGTGGGGCGGGGGACTAAATCACGTTTTTAATGCTTTAAAAGTTCCACACCTGCGAGTGCAAAGACAGTTTGAAACCTTATCTCCTGCGCTTTGTGTATCTCCCTTTTCTTTGGTGCGGGATATGAACAAATTGTGCATTGTGTTTAGGCAGGGGCCAGAAGGATTTCGAAGGAAGGAAGCCAGCGAGTCCAGGCTCTGCACAGCAGTAGCCTGAGACGGGAGCTCAGGAGTGATTCCATGTGTAAGATTCCTTCCTTCTCACGGACAGTGCTAATGAAGTGTGTGCACCCTTTGTTAGGCGGGCTTAGCATTATGGCAAGCATTTACTGCACAGACTCTAGGCTAGAAAGATATTATTTTTTTAAAAAGAACAAAAAGAACATAAAACATGGAAGGGATGAATCTCAGCTAAGGCCATGAAATAAATTTTGAAGTATGTTTTTTTTCTGTAATTTTTCAAAGTTTGATACATTTCCTATATATAAAAGTATGCAAGTGGGAGTACATCACCATAAAGTTATCAGAGTCTTTATCAGAGTCCATATCCACTGTCATGCTCTCTTGTCTCTGCTCTGCTGAATGCAGATGAGGGAGGAAATTAGCCAGTGTGGGAATATCAGAAGAGACAGATACCCATGTCACCATGTAGCCTAATAGAAAGACTCCTGTTTTCAATTATAGCCAACTGTAATGATGATGCGATGTGAGCAGCAAGACAATAGTACAACTGCTGCTCTACAAAGTCGCTGTCTAGTGCCTGAGAGGGAGTGTGGGGAGGGAGACGGGAGAACAGAGGGGAGGGGGTGTTGAGCTAAAGAGTTGAGGAGGAGGCAGAATGATGGGAAGGGATGCATTGGAGGAGCAAAGTAGTAAAGTGCGAGGAATAAACCTTGTTTTTTAACATCTTTTTAAGGACATTCACACACTGTCATGTGAGAAGAAGGAGGGGGAGCAAACCTAAATCAAACATGCACAAAGATCTAAATAATGGCTTAAAATGTACTTTAGCAAGTAGTGTTGCTGTGTCTTGTCTGACAGAACACAGACAAATCACAAATGAGGCACTCCAGCTGTTGCTTTTTTGTTTCCTTTTCTCAAATCTACTGTGTTGACTTCTGTTATTACTGCTGCCAAAGTCTTCATTGCAGTTCTCCAAGGGACTGGAGAAGCTACCAAGTAGATTCAAACACAGCAAGCTTCCAGCTCTCTCGACCTATTTTACTCCCACTCCACACTCTATCTGTCTTGCTAACCCTAGCGTGACCCAAACATGCAGCCAGTGAGTTCGATGTGTTTTCTATGGACATACAGAGAAGGTATGGAGGCTCCAAACCAAACCTCAACCATGCCAGCCCTATGAGGGAAGGAGGGGCCCCTTTTTGAGGAAGTCATCACAGAGTCCAAATAACAGGGCCATCTCTGCCTGGGGCCCGCTGTCAGGCCAATGATCGATGGCCTCAGCCTCAGATGCCTGCCTTAACTGGCCAGTGGTGAACAAAGAGGGGCAAATATAGAGACAGAGAAGGGGTCATCCCTTCCACTGAGGGACTGACAGTCAGCCAGAGAGAAGGATGGAGGGAGGACAAGAATGAAGGAGGGAGGGAGGTAGTGTAAACCCCAGCATGTTGATTGCTAGTCTCCTCTTTGATTCAAAAAACAGACATGTCGTGCTGTTTTATTTCGTTTGTAACATGTCCAGAAATCTCCAGCACTGAGACAGCGCTACATTTTAGTGATTGCAGCTCCCACAGCTGTGGCCACAGGAATGTAGCCGGCGCTCCTCGCCTCCTTCCTTTCCTCTCCATCTTGCTGTCTATCTCTTATTAAAGTCATCTCTCGTTTCCTCACCTCTGTGCCTACCCTCATTCTCTCAGTCTTTCTGTCCTGAGGTGATGACTCTGGCTCTTGTGAAGTCTCTGATTAACACTGAGAGCCATTTTACCAAGAAGGCCTTCTTCCTCTTCACGTTCCTCTTCTCTCCTCTTTCCATTCTTCAACTTAGCTAGCATCTGTCTGAAGGGGGCAAAGCCCAGGCTAAGAGCACAACCCGAGCTATAAGCTTTGCCAATGGCCTGTTTTTGACAAACCAACTGCAGTGGCCAATGTCTCCCTTTAGCAAAGTCCCATCAGTAAATGAGAGGGGGGAAAAAAACGATTTTCAGCCAGTCTGCTGTCCCCTTCCAGTTGACAGTGGATAGCTTATTTTAAAGGGTTTTAACAATCGCTACTTTCCTTCAGCTGTGCCAAATGAGATTGACGAGACCCAAGCCCGACTCCAGATGTGCACAATGAGAAATAGGCAGTGTTATTGTGTCATCTGGCAATTTGGATTCTTTGAACAGTTTATGAACACGTCTCACAGGAAAGCCATGAAAATTGTCAATTAAATACAGTTTTGAGAGAATGAGGGGCATTGTTGGTAACAAGTGAGAGCTGAAGCCCTGCTTTTGAGTGAGAGGGAGGCCAGTATGAGAGCAGATGAGCTTTTCTGCATTTGCTATATATAAGTCAAATTAAGCTGAGTGAATGTATTTGACCTTTCACCCAGTGACTCTTTTCTATCACACTCTCCAACTTATTCCTCGTCTGGTTGTAGTATGCCTTTAACTACCCGTCTGTGGAACTGTTCCACATCTCCACCAACATAATTGAATGCAGTTTCACATATGCATTCCTGTTTGTTTCTCCCTGAGAATGAAGACTTAATTTTTCTCTTATTTGTGTCTTTGAGATTGTCACCTCTCAACTGTTCATGCATACAGCCCATTCTCCCTTGACTCTTCTTTAATACCCAGGCTGTTAATCCTCATACAGGTCAGAATAAGGAGCATGAAAAACTTGATTTTTCAGAGGTTTATGTACAAAAACCAACCTGTTATCACAAAACTACAGGCATATGTTAAAGGTGTAGAGGTCTAGCTTTAGGTTTAAGAAAAGGTCTTATTTTAACTTAAAATAGAGTATCCTAAGATTAACCCAACATCTTGAAAAAGAAATCCTATTAGGGTGCACTGTATTGAAATTCCTGATCAGGCATCCATATATGACACGTTGGTGATGGGTTGAGTTTTAATATTACCTCACACTGTGTGTCAAAGCACCACCACCACAACTTTCATCTAATTAGTCAAAATTATCATGTCAGGAGAGCAACAGAGAGCAAACTGATGAACTAAAAACACTGAATTTCTGTCAGTAAGTGCAGTTAATCTTAACTTAAGCCATTTTATTCTAGCAGAGGTGCATGTAAGAACATCAAGCTAAAGTCACACAGCGCTGCAGACTGGTCAGTAACCCCCTGGCAACCAGCAGTCGCTAGGGAAAATGTGCATTCACTAAATCCAAACCAACTTACCAATGAAAGTTTTAATTTCATACATCTGAATTTCAGACTGTAGCGGTTGCTGAAGGTCACAAGGACTTTTGCCTAAACCACACAGACAATTTCCAGCAGTTTGAATGTTTCTAAGGCGCACTGTGTGTTTCCTGCTGTGTGCTGTCTGTGAGAAAGAAAATCTACACATTATATCCGGATTCTCCCAGGATGGGATATAAAGGCCTCAGTGTAATAACATTAAAAATTCATCACTTTCATTCAAATGCACAATAAACTCAGTTTATGCTTTTATTGTTGAGTTTTGCTGTTTGGGATTACAAAGAATTAATTAATTAGAATTCATTGTTTAAAGAGGACGTTACCTTAAAAACTCATAAGGGAAAAAAAGTCACTCGTCGGTGTAAAGTACATAATGATAAATGAACCTGTCTCTAGTTTACTTTACAGGCCTTTAATCTGGTTTAGACACTCTGAATAAGCACCTTAAGGACTTCAACTTTAATTAATGATTCTCTGGAGAGGTGACCAGGGCAGCCAATAATTAAAGCTGTTTTTCCTCACCGTGTACCTCACAAAGATCCCAATCATTTATGTCCTCCTCCTCATGTTCTTGTAGCCCTTATTTCTTTGCGGGTAGCATTATCTTTGGTCATTGTATAACTTTGTTTAATAATGACGAACATACTGCACTGCAATACGTGTGGTATCTTCCTAACTAGTTCAACAAGTTGTAGTGTATCTTCTTTCTCTCAGACGTCCAGACAGAGATAATTAACAGGAAGGAAATGATTCAAGTCTGTGCAACAGTGAGGATGATGTCTAGAGGAAATGACCACCGATGACCAACAGGAGAAGAGAGATGACTGAGTTCGAAAGGTCCTGTGTACGTGTTTGTGAGGTTGATGCCTAAGCATGTCTGGCAAAATACAAGCTTTGCTCTTGACTTTATTCCATTCAGGTAAATGATATAATTTAATGAGCAGTGTGCACTGAAGCATGTGATGACCACGTCTGAATTCCATCATAGAAACATGATGCCTTCAAGAACCAACGGTGTAAAAACAGGATGTGTGGTGAAATCATAGACTATGCCTCTATGCTGAGTCCCACCCCACAACGGCAGTACATTTTTAAGAAAATACTCTTATCACCTGAATTTAGCACCCTTGGTTATTTAAAAGTGTAGACCAATCACACGGTACACTGTGAGAGTCAAAATGTTTGGTGAAAATGATTCCTGATGCCTGATCCATTGACATAACTACGTCGCATCTACATCTCGTGCATTCTTAACTGTGGAACCAAATGTACTTTCGGATCATTCGGTGTATCTAAGATATTATCTGATTTTCCTGAAAGAACTTGGAATCCAGTTTCAGGTCAAGGTACATGGTTGTTTAGCCCTTTATTGTTTTCTGTCTCTCTCCATTGCAACTGCTTACATTACATTCATCTGTGTAGCTACAAAGCTGCAGGTGGGCAGCATTAGAATGCTGAAGGAGGACTGCTGATCAGATTAGATTTTGCACTCGGTCGATGCATTCATCAGTTGGTGCGTGTTTGTGTGTGGCAGATCATTTGGTCCGCTGCTTTAAGACAAAGGGGGCCCTGGTCCAGTTTACTCCCATGGGTAGGGTACCTTTTACCTAAAGACAGAAAGACAGAAAGAGAAAATGACACCACGCAGCTTGTCGGGCTCTCCAACATTCACTCCTCCACACTACTTTATGGGAGGGTCAAGGTAGTTAACCAGTGGCAGGCGTTCAGATGGGTTCTGCTCTGACTTCAAACAGGGAACATTATGGGCGTGTGCGCTCACAGGATATTGCACTGTAAGGCCACTGAACACGGCTGGGTTTGAGAGAGGAGGCTTTGTATTGAGCCCATTAGAGTCCTAAACCGATACTAATGAAGCCGTTTCCTGTACAAACGGGGCGGCTCGAGGGAAACTGGTTCGAGTTTTTAATAAGACCTCTCCAATCCCAGTTAAGATGCTGAAATTTTTTATCTGGGTACTGAGTGGGTTAGTACTGGTTCCAAGCCGAACCTCCCTTTGGAAAAGTTAATTACACATGATTAATGGAGCGTTTTCCTTCCAATGATATCTGTGACAGCACAAAGCTGTCGTAAGGCTTGTCAGGCCCAATTCGAGCTGAATAAGTATTTATGTGATCGCATGTGATGGGCCTCCTCTCACCAGCACCAGCCCTCATCAATCAAGCCCTGCTGCTCGCAGTAGTGGGAAATTGGTCTATCAGCGCGGCTACCCCCTCCACCCCCGCTGCCACCACTGCCACCGCCACCTCCCTCCCTCCCCATTCAATCAGGCCTGAGGCTACAATGCTTCTTTAGCTCTTACTTCTGACCAACGCAGGGGTCACAGGGGGGAAAGTGGGAGCTAGAGCTGAGCCCATCCATTACAGCTCTTGTTTCTCTCGGTGGCAGCCGGACGACGGGATTCTATTAAGAGCTCCGTCTATTCAGCACTGAGATTACACCAGGGCCCTCTCTCCAAGCACACCTCACCACCAACCCCCGAGCCCTCACCAAAACCCTATACCCACCCTCGGGGCCTTATAGCCCTCCCCACCACCACCACTGCCACCAACCCACCTCAGCTCTGTCGTGCTTCCCCTCCCCAGTTCCACCCCCCTTCTACACTTCCCCCTGCTAGTGTTTTTTCTTTCTTTTTTTCTCTTTTTTTTTAAACAACCACAATGACAATAATCACAGAGAGAAAGATAGAAAAGAGAAAGAGACAGAAAGACAGGAGGAAAAGCTTGGGGTAGAATCAGAGCAGACACCCTAACATGAACCTGCTCCTGCTTGGGATGTGGACAAACACACCGTCTGCCTGTCTGAACAGGATTTGGCCTAGGAGCCGCACACACTTAAAGGGAATGTACACACACACATCCAGAAGGCATAAGCATACCCTCCATCTCAAACAGACACAGAGCTTCAGCACCTGGCTTGAAGATCGGGACAATCTTCCCTTCAGTATAAACACACTTAGATGGGTAACATCACAAACGCAACTCTGCTGCAGTTACGTCGTAAACACCCACCAGCACCAGATCAAACTGCCACTCCTAAAATGTTTAAGAAGCTCGTTTATCTCCCGCTGGCCTGAAGAGACTCTTCATTTACTTAATATGTGTTAGCTCTTGAGAGAGAGAAAGAGGGGGGAGTGCTGCTGGGGTCGCGCCCCGGCTTGGATGGATGGGGGTCTTCCTGTCAAGGAGAAGGAGAGAGACAGCGCTCCTGTCAAACAAACAGAAATTTAATACGTTGCTTTCTATCAGGATGTCCACAGTGTGTACATACTCTCTTGGGCTTGATTATGAATAACCCCTTCTATCTTATAAACAAGTGGAGTGAAGACATTCATCAGGGATAGAGAGGTAAGGGTGTGAAGGTGGAATGTTCCCTCCTCCTACGAGAGCCAACTGCTGTATTTCTGCAATGAAGGGGATGATAGAGCGCAAAGTACATCAGAGAGGAGACAAAAAAAAAAGCTGAAAAAAGAATGGATGTAGAAAGATCTAGGACAGAAGAAGCAAAGGATTATCATTAAAAAAGCGAAAGGAAAGAACAGACAAGAGGAGGAAATGTTTTTTGTGTGCATGGAGAGGGCGTGTGCTAAGTGCGGTTTCACTGCATGGTTTGGAGTTTGGCAGCTCACATAGGGGTTAACAGGATCGGAATGCTTCTTCAGTGGCAGCGTAATCAGCACCAACTTCCTCTAATTCAGAAACCCTAGGCCTCGCTCTCCGCCTCTTTTGTTTCAGCCGGTGCTGTGCTGACAGCGTGGAGGAAGCAGCCGTCTGACAGTCAGGGGAGATGTTGAATGTGCATAAACATGGTTTCCAGGGAAGCAGAAAGAGAGAGTTAAACTGACAAACTTCTGGGTGATTATTGTGTCTGTGTGTTGATGGCCGCTCGAGCCGTCTGTGCACCTAGATATACGTGGACTTGTCAGTATGTTTTGGCGGTGTTTTGCCCACATTGCCGGCCTCTCCCAGGGGGGAAAAAAAAAGAAAAAGAAAAAGCAAGACGTGAGTGAAGGAGGCCGTGTGAGGGATACTCTGCACACTAGCTGCCAGGCCAGTCATCTCCAGCTGCCAGCCGGAGACTTTTGTCTTTGTTAAATGTTCTGTGACAATGAGATTTTCCAAAGTGCCACCAAGATAAAGAAGTGGATCGAGAAGGGTGGAGGTGGGAGGAATGGGTGGTTTGGGGGGTGGGGGCTCTGATAAGAGCTGAGATGGTCTGGTCATAGTCCAGCAGCCCTTCATCACTGCTGCAGCCCCAGATATATCTCCTCTGTGTCTCCGAAGCACTCACATACACACCTTCATCATTATGTCTCTCTCACGCCTTCACAAACTAATACACATACCCAACAAATGCACCCAATTTCAACACACACACGAATACACCTCTATTCCATCACTACAGCTCTAGATCCTCAATCGATCCTCACAGCCCCTCGGCCCCTGCCAGACACCTGCAGGTGATTGATCCCCAAATCAGTCCCTCACAACCCCAGTGCCATAAAAACCATAACAACCCATCATAAAAGCTGATTTATCTTCACCTAGTGCCGGGCCTCACAGTTAGAATATTAACCCAAAAGTGTATGACACCGGGATGATTGGTTTGGAATTGAATGAACTTGGGGAGTATCGACGAGCTTGTCTGATGGGTCATATCAAGTCTGACTACTGAAATGTGCCAAGTGAGATTGCAATCTCTCAAGCCCAGGCCTTCTAGAGACTTATACACAAACAGGAGGAGTTTTGTTGGACTCTTTGCATTTATTCATGTAAGTCTGGCTCTGTGTCTGGATGACTTTCGATAAAATCACAGATGTATTCAAATGTATTAAAGCAGACTGATTAATTATGCTCCTGTTCACGTTTATCATGAAGCAATGTGTCAGTATAAACTAGAGCTCATATGATTTTACAGCATTTTGAAATTTTAAGTATATTATATATGAGCATGGTGGCTCAGGGGTTTGCACTATTAGACCCTGCAGTCAAACCCCAGTAGGTCCCTTCGGTGCAGATGTTCTCCCCTTGCTTGGCTTCTGGAGCTGGGTTTTTTTTTCTTCTCATCCCAGGGCCCACACATAAAAACAAAAAAGATTCTTAAACTTTAAAGGTTCACTTCTTAAATAAAGGTTTAACACCGATAGGTCAACTACATCACTTTCCTCCAGCCTTGTAGATATTTTATCGTAAAAGCGAGCGACAGAAAGGTTGCATACAATATGAACGACGCGTCACTGAGTCTGCTCGACAAGACAATCGTTTTTTTTCCTCCGTTGTTTTTGTTTTTGACTTTTTCTGTGTTGTTTCCGTGTGTGTCCGTCCATGTGTGTGTTCCTGCAGAAAATTGTGCCCAAGCCACATTTTAATGAAAGCTCTGGATCAGAGCGGTGCCAGAAGCATGGTGTTCTGGCAGCAGCATCAGCATGTGCCCTGTACTCCGCAGTGCAACAAGCTCCTGGGTTAAATATAATCCCAGTCTAACTCAGGGGCCTCTTTGATGCTACTGAAAGCCAGTGAAGCCTTTAATGGGAGCCACTCTGTGTTCCTGTGTTATGTGTGAGCCGCTCAGCTTTCCTTCATTTTAAGGTTGTTGCAACTGATTTGTTGTTTTCCGAGCTAATTCTGACTTTAATCATGTCCACGTACGCTGTACTGGGTAGCAGATTCCTATGCCTGCATGTGCGTGTGGTCCAGGTATTCCTGTTGGGAGGGGGTCTAAATGTGTTTAGAAAGCCACATTACTGGGACATGTCTTCCTTACAGGGACTAAGTTAACCTGAAAATATAAGTCTTTTGCTTTTTTTTAGATGAATAGAGGTTTTAAGGTTAGGTTAGAGTGAAGCAGCAGTTATATTAAAGGTTAGTGAAAATCTCCAGGAAATGTAAATCAGTGTAATATCCTCTTGAGTCACAACTATGTGGGTTTCTTTATATGTCATGATGAACAGACTGAACACACTTCCACAGTCTGCTTACACAAGAATACTTTCCTCCTTTCTCACTTTTCAGTTTTGACTACTTGCAAAGTTGAATATAAAAATAGCCATTATACACTCATGTTCCCCTCTTTTTTTTCTCTACGACACAACAAGCGCTTCCCCCCCCCCCCCCCCCCCCCCCCCCCTTCAGTTTGAGAAAAAAAACTTCCAATAAAAGCGAATACGCAGAAGAAACAGAGTGCCTGTGTTTGATCTGCTGCTGGGTTTTTTATTTAGATTTCTGAGAAGTATCAACCTATTTTCAGTTGTTTCCTGTTCAGAATCAAGTTAGCTGTTATCACAAGGCTGCCGGGATCATTTTCTTCGGTCGCAGCGAAAAGCTGTAACGTCCTTGTCTGATATCCACCAACATTAAAATATTAGCCTTCCAATTGGACACGGTGTGTCAAAGGCAGCTTGTCACAGTGTTACAGCTGAGTCCTGACTTTAAACGTGAGAAGAGAGCTCAATAAATGTAATGAATGTGTGACACTTGGACATCTGAAGTGCCGTGTTCAGTTCCATACCACTTTTACCTCTTGTACATAAAAAGCCTCTTTTAAAGATGATATCTATGAGCGTTTTAGAGCCAATTTGTTCTCCCTGCGGCAAAAGGCAACATGCTCTAATTACCTCCCCCCACCTTCTCCACTGAGGCTGGAGGTGGAGGTGGTGGGGAGGTGTTTAAGTTTCCAGTCTGTCCAATGCGTATGGGAGCTGTGTGCCCACTGAATTTATGTTTCACAAACCTGACCTTTGACACTTGTGCAGCTTTATCACACCCAATAGCCCAAATACAGTGTGTCCCTATATGCCGAGGCTCTGTGGAGGAAGTGTCTGTGATTACCACAATCTGTACTACTTTGTGTACATCACTGCCAGCCCTCAGCCCCGTCTCCACTTCTCTTCCGCCTGACAGACTCTCAAGTCACTTAGGCCGCCATTGCTTCCTTCAGACAACACCATCAGGTTGCCTAAACCCAGTTAGCTTTGCATCTTATCTAATCTCACATTCGCCCTCTCCTCAGATTGTCTGAAACAGTTTAGTCCCTTACTGTCCCTTGTAGCACTTCAGCTTCTGCAGCAGAGATTGCCTCTCAGTTTGTTTGTTTTTTTCACGTTTTGTGGTAATTCTGTTGTTTTTGCATTTTGGAAATGATTTTTCTTTCATTTAATGTTTCGACTGAGAAATCCGTGAGTAATCCCACTCAGGGCATCGTGTCACTGAGTGGGTCACTCAGGGCATGAGGCTTGGTGTTACTTCCCAGTTTTGACACTTTCAAACTTTAAAGTGTCGACTTCAAAACGATTAAAAAGTACACCTACCCACAAGGACACAAATGAAAGAATCCTCTACTCTTAAAAAAAGAGGAGAAAAAAGAGTGCGCCCTGGATTATGAGCTCAAAGGGAAGCAAAGACAGTGCCAAAGCGAAAAAGACCATGTGCTAATTCAGCAAACACACCGGGCTTGTTCCTCGCAGGCCGCAGAATTTGTCAAGAAATCATCCCTCGCTCTCTCTGCCGGAATGCCTGCCTGACCCCCGGCAAATGAAAATAATCCAAAGTAATTAGAAGTGAGCCGGTCTGGTCCTGAGAGCCCCCGGGCGGCCGGGTAAACATGGCGGAGGGTCCGGGAGGGGCCAGTAGAGAGAGATGGAGGTGGGGGTGTGGAGGAGGGAGGGTGCTGACCTTGTCCACATAAAGCAGTGATTTATGAAGTGCAGGGCACAGCAGCAGGGCTTCTGTCTTCTCCCGCAGAACCAAATTACTGAGGTGGAGATTAACACGCCGCTCACAACGGGCCTACTTCCAGGCCCAAGGAAAAAATTTTATTTACATTTTCTCCTTTCATTTCCTTCGCCGTGTTTTAATGCTAATTGGCACCGTGCACATCCTCTATTAATAAAGACTCTTGAAACTGCGCCACTCATTCTCCTGCGCGCACCTATTGCCTGATGAATGCGCTAATTAAAAGACAAAGCCGCAGAGTGTTGTGCCGCCTGGAGCCTGACGTCTCTTTGAGCCCCGGGTGACTTTTTTTAACCACTTGATTGAATCGCCCCACATTTAGGCAGAAATAAAAAGCGAGGGGAAAAGGTGGTTGTGTGTGTGTGTGTGTGGGGGGGGGGGGGGGGGTATATAAAGTCACGATGGAGACTTAATGCAGCTTTTCGCCGTGTCAATAGGAGGTCTCGTCATGAACAGTGGAACTATTTCATGTGGATTTGGCCGCGATATTTTCTTTCTCTCCCCTCTCTCTCGCTCTCTCCTGAAGGATGTGCTGGAATGCACCACACAGGCCTTCCCAGTGTTTCCATGTGGCCCCTCGGCTGCAGCGGGTATAGGCTCTCCAAGTTCGCTTGCTGCTGGAGTCAGTTTGCAACCCACACGGGAATCCCCCCCTCTTCTCCAGCATGTCCCATCTGACTTTGCAGAGCACCGAAACTTAAATCACTTTTCTTTTTTTTTTTCTAAATAGAAGAAAATGCTTAAAAGATATTTAATGGATTTTTTTTAAGAAGAAGAAGGAAGTGTGTTAGCTCATGAAGCCGAATCTCAGATAATATATGAAGCTGATTGATCTTATAAACAAATAAAAAGTGTCTACATGCATGTGTGAATTTGTCTTTGCGTGACCGAACTCCTAAAAACAAACAAGAAAGCCGCAAGCAAAAAAAGGGGCCTGTTTGAGCAATTTGAGACTCCTTTTCAAGAATTTCACAGCACTTTAAACATTATCCGGATGCTGTACGTTTTAATCCTCCCCAATCAAATAAGTATGAAACGCTGTGTTGCATGATATAGTCGGAACTAACATACCCTGAAGCCTGCGTGTGTTTGGTTTGTAATTTGTTGATAAACAGCTTTTCCACCTCGCCATCCCACCGTTTGTCACAATCATTATGACAAAGGCGTGGAAATAATTCTGATAAAACGGGTCTATTAAATCCGGGCACATCAGAACGGCGTTTACGGCAAACAAAATATAAATTAGAGCAACGACTCGCAAATCATTCTCGCGGTTTATTAAAGGAACAAGTGTTTTAAATTCACCCCCATCGGTCTGTTCAGCGCGGACTCGAGAGCTTTTTATGGCAGCTCGTTCAGGTGATTATATATTCAAGTCGTACACATCTTTCATGGCCCACCTAGCATCTACACGCCTTGTTGTGTAGATGTTTTGCGCACAAGATTGAAAGTCAACAAAAAAAAGTAGACTTATAGCAAAGTAGGCTCGTTGCTGGGCACTTTTTTATTATTATTTGTAATGGATTTTTTTTATTGTGTTATTATTTTGTCGCGTGACAGCTGGAGTCTGTTTTCCCTTTGCTAAAATATCCACACAAACTTAGATCGCTCGTGTGTGTAGAGATGACGCAGTGCAGCTGCTCAGCGCTGTCATAAATAGACATTCAAATCACCAAATTATACGTCACAAATGTGCAGGGTTTTATTCTGAATTTGTTTGTGTCGTGCGGGATTTTATTATGAAATGACAAAAGTCCGTGCTGGGTTTAGCTCACTTGACAGCAGCAACAAATCGAATCACCTAATTAGTTGGGGTTTTTTTTTAACTCTCAAGTCTCCACTCACACTTCTTTAGTGAGGTTCAGTTCAGCTGAGCACGCCATCTCCTGACTGGAAAAAGAATTGTAGCTTTTCCTTCACGTGCCCGTGCATGGAGATGGGGAGTGTTGGTAGGTGGGTCTGTGTGTGTGAGAGGGGGTTGGTGCGGGGGTCATACCACCGTTACCCCAATTTACCCCCGGTGATACCACAAACCCCGAGAGTTTATCCTCTTTTTCTCACATTTCCTCCTTTTCACAAAACCCCTCGCACTTCTCTCTCTATCAGGATCCTCGATCAGGACTCGGAGAGGCTGTGAAGCAATCACTTTCCCAGATTACTTGTATTTAATACACAATGCATCATAAAACAAATCCCTCATCCTGACAGGAAGAAAATAGAACAGCTCATTCGACTTGAGCTTTCCCAATTTATGGCTAAATTAAAAAGGGTTCCAACAATGGACAAGTCGAGGAGAGGCAGGAAATCAATGACCGGGCGGACCGGGGTCTCTCCTCGGTTCTCAAGGCGCGCGAGACGATGGGAATCGGTGGCCGGGTCCTGCCTTATTTACACATGATTTTTCCTGTCCTTCCTGCACATTTGCTCCGCGATTTCGCAAAACAATGGGTATTATCTGGGATGGAAGGTCAATGTCACAGTGTAAGGAGTTATCCATCATCATCTGCTCTCATCAGCCAAAGCCCCGCTCTCTCTGACTTTATAAGCTGCCTAATAAACTCCGCTCACTGACAACAAGGACGTTTCTGTGTTATTCTCTACCCTTGTCAGATTGTTCACGGTATCAGTTTCAGCTTTAAACTGAGAGATTAAAACACACACACACTCAAGAAATACAATGTCCAACATTTGGTCTCATCTTGATGGCAAAGCAGATGCACGAAGGCGCACGCGGAGCTAAAAGGTTCTTTTTTTTCTTTTCTTTTTTAACGCAGATTCAGAAATAACTAACCCAAGCTGATGTTGAAAAGTAAATGTGTTGTGTTGTATGTAGAGGTGAGCTTTGGAAAGCAGGTGAGTAGGCCAGGGTCGTAAGATGTGGCGCATGGGCATCAAATGGCCCGTATAGAGATTCCCAGATCTCAGTGTGTGAGAACAATTAGGCTGTTTATTATCATTACTACTATTATTACTAATATTATTATTATTATCACTCGTCCCCCCTGGCATACAGCTCAAGTCTGAATGATAAGATAGCTCAAATAAGAAACGTGTAACACACTGCAGCCCCTTTAAATTCAATTCTTAATAACGACAAAAAAATGTCGAGAGGTTTAAGAAAAGGTGGATAATAATTCACGACTTTGATGCGTATGTTCCTTCATTAAATTGTGCAGACTATGTGTGTGTGTGTGTGTGTGTGTGTGTGTGTGTGTGTGTAGTTCATCCCTTTATAAGCCCCCATCCCGACCTCTCCCTGACCCCGCTCACCCTTTCCAACCCCGGGCCTCTGTCACTTTAAAATTTACTGCGGAGAGTAGTCTCTGCTTTCCGGGGACATACATGTGTAAAGACAGTCTCCCTGCTTGGAGTCCCCTCTCCTTTTTTCTTTTTTTATAATAAGGATGGATCATCCTTTATTTTTTCTTTTCTCTCTTTTTTTTTTTTTTTTTTTTTTTTTTTTTGAATGAGAAACATCACACACAAGTATCCGCGAGGCGCAAAGTAGGGAGGCGATGCCTGAAATCTCCCCTCCACCCCCCACCCCGAATATCTCCGCTATCACACAGACGACACATCCCGACTGGCTGAAGAGGAGGAGGAGGAGGTGGTGGAGGGGGGGAGGAAGAGAAAAATGAAAAGTTGAATGGCTACTAGAAGACACCTGGTTGCGTCAGGACAGGAGGGGTGACAAGAGAGGAGCGGACGAGCCTTTCGAAGCGCACCGCTGCGAGAGAAAAAAAAGTTAGGATCAAGTTGATGCACCGGAGGGGATTTCAGTTCCGACGTCTGCGGGACAGCGAGGGGAGAAGCGCGGAGTCGGCGCTGTCTGTGAGACAGTGTAGTGAGAAGGGATTTACCTTTACCGAGCGAGCCGTGTGTGAGAGACAGCACACAGACACACACACAGACAGCGAGACAAGTCGACTCGTCCCGCGGATTGGAGACCTGAAGAGACCGAAAAACAACCGCACAGCGATCTTTTTTTTTCTTTTAATGTGTCAAAAAATCTGGAGAAGTCGTCATTAGCAAAAAAAATATTTTTCTACTTTTATTTTTAATTCCCAGGGCGATGTTTTTGTATTTTTATTTTTTTTTACGGTGTCACTTTTTACTCAGTTAACCACCGCTGTTATTATCCCAAGAGGCTCAAAGTGTGGCACGCCAGTTTAAAAAAAAACGAGTCACCACGGTAAGAACACGCAGACTTTTATAAATAAAAACTGCTTCACTGAGGTTTTATTTTTATTTTTTTACTTTCTTTTTTCTTACACGCAGAGAAAGAAAAAGCACATCTAGGAGTTTATTCGCTCATCCATCTTGCTGAACTAAGTTTGACGTTTAAATTATTAGTTAAAAGACTGCGGTGTAGTTTACAGAATACACGACTAGGTGCTCTCTTAGCGCGGACAAAGGGCTTTATGTAACCTAAATATTTATTCAGCAGCAGGTTACACAAAGACATAAAGACAGATTTGTGACCCTGAGAGAGAGATTCCGTTTTGCATCCCAACAATCGGCTTGTCTTCATAATTCTTATCACTCGCGGTTTCCTGCAGTTGATTTGTTCCCCAGTAAAGTTTACAGCCGCGCCATGAAAAATGTCAGAGCGCTCGCGATTCGTTCGAGTGGAAATGCTGCGCGAATATTTTGTAAACGATAAAAGTCCACCGATGATATGATTTGCATGATAATTCACTTCTATTGTGTTTGTTGCTCTTCTGTTGATTTCGCCAATGAGAGGAACAAAGCTGTCCCCCTGGTTTATTATTGTCACAGCCATTGTGTGTGTAGTTTATTATCTTTTACTGTTCTTGTTGCAGTTAAAATGAGTAACGTTTGGTTCATTTATTCGTTGCAACTACATTTAAAGAAACGAATTTAAACGTCAGCTAGAATCAGGTTAAATGCAAATAGATTTTTTTTAGGGATGTATTTCATTTTGTGGCAGATTTTTACATTTCTTTTTTTTTCTTCCTTTCTGTAACAAAATAATAAAGGAGCGATCGGTCCAAAGTGAAACTGAAAGAAACCTTTGCTAATATGAAATGAATGCATATAATAATTCATGTTTTTATTTGTTACTGAACCTACTATTTGGCTTTTTTGTCTTCCTTATGTACTGACTTATTGACGTCACTTAGCATCTTAAGAATATTTATGAATATGATTTCCATTTTTATTACTTAAATGGTAATGACATCATTCTTCAACAGGCCTCTGAAGCTTTAAAAAGGTCTCAGATATATAATGAAATTACTTTGGTACTGAATGCTTTTTTCTCTTTCTTTTCATTTATATACAATGTTCACTGTCTTATATTCAAAACAATACAAATAATAATAATATTAAAAGTGTGTGTGTGTGTGTGTGTGTGTGTGTGTGTGTCAGAGAGAGAGAGAGAGAGAGAGAGACCTGCTCCTAACATTTGAGTTCTTTTCTCTGTGGGAGGTATGTGGTTAGTCAGTGTTTGGACACAGTAACCTGGACTGATACTGATCAAAGTCTGATCTCTTGCTCTCTCTCTGTCTTTCATTCCTTGCAGATCTTGGATGGGTCAGGCCATGTAAAATTCTGCGTGGATGCCAGCAAACCAGATATCGGGAGCTGGCTGAAGCACATCCAGTTTGCCCCTGCAGCCAAGCAGCACAACCTGACAGCGTGCCAGATAGATGATCAGGTACGAGGAGACGGGTCACTCGCAGCCCACCTGGCAAAACAACCTCAACAAAGTGCGAGATAAATAGGATGTGAAGGAAAGAGAGAGGGAGAAAACATCTGCATGACTCGATTTTGAACTCCCAAATGCTGATGTGTCTTTTAAATGTCTGGCAGGATGAATCAAGCATTTAAAATGCACTCAGCCTTTTTCTAAAGCCAGAAGGCTTCCCTGTATTTTCCGACGGCTGTCTCGTCTGCGTGCTGCTGTGTTAAAAGGTGTTATTGTGATCTAAGTCAGATAGCCCCGAGAGCCGCTGGCCCACCCTGCCTTTAGTTTACTCACACACGCACAGGTCTTATGTGACGTTGCACCATAGAGACTCCTCGCTATCTGCGTGTGTTTTCCTTCTGTAATTGTGCACTGGCTTCTGCCGTGCGAGGACCACAGGGCCGGATCAGAGGCGGCCCGCCAAGATGATAGTTCCACACACTTCCTAGTCACGCTTGCGATATAAACTCCTAGATATGCCAGGAATGTCACCATCCTTTTGCTGCTCACCTGGCTGTGCAGAGGTGCGTGCTGTATACATGGGGGCCTGTTCAGCTCAGCAAAGCCATGGCTGGGGCTCCTCCCACACAGAAACACACACACACATACACACATTGGGACAGGAACACAAGAGGCTAAACTTTATTTGACGCGTGTGCGCAGCATACCATCGCATGACCCGAATAAAAACCATAATCTAGCTGGCGTGTTTGTCATCACTTCTCACTGGTGGTCCATTTAAATTTTCTGCTTAACGTCGCCCATTGAAATTTCTGCAGAATCTCCATTATAGTGCTTGGTAACATGCTCTAAATACAGCACTCGCAATTAGTGGTAATTAGATGCAGAAATTTCTCACAGTGGAAAAGATGCACCGAGTTTGCCTTTTCCCTGAAAAAAAAAGAAAAAAAAGGTGATCGACATCTTCCAAGAAAGATCTGGCCTGTTCTTCTGTCAGACATGTATGTTTTTGTTCTGTTCTCTTCCTCACAAGGACGAGAGAAAGGTGTATCACTTCTCTTAGAGGGATAGAAGGAGAAGGCTTCCAGAAGTACTTAGCCACTCTTTTTTAAAAAGACACAGAGAGACAAACAAGCAGAGGAGAGCTTTCCTGAGCTGCCCTCTGCACGAGGTGTGACTCGCTGTCAACACTGTGGTTCTGCTTGGGTGGCTGTGTAAGGCACCGACAGGTCACGGACATGGCTATGATGAGGTGATTGTTAAGTATTACACACTGTCACAACACAGCACAATGTGCTGTCTTTAAGCCTTCCGGCCAACATCGGTGTTTTTGAAAACACAGTGTAGCGTCTCACAATGCCTGTCTGTATCTGTAAAATGAATAGACTGAATAGGGTGGTCAAAGCTGCTGTCAGTTTTTGGTACTGACTGTGTGCGAGTGTGTGTGTCTGTGTGTGTGCTGGTGCTCATGAGGGCTTTTTTTGTGTCCCTGTGTGCACAGACGTTTATGTTCATTGACTTGCTGTGAGTGTGTCAAGTGTTTTATTGTGTCTCTGAAGTGTGTGCCCACACCTGTAAGTGCCTGTGTTTCCTACATGTATGCATGTACGATAGTGTGTTTTTTGTGTGTGTGTGTTTTGTGTGTGTGTACCCACACGCACACTCTGCAAGGACTGTGAATTGTTCACTGCGGTTCAGATGACTCCCCGCGCTCCTCATTCTGAGCTGGAAACGCTAAAACACACAGTACCTGATTCCAACAGGTTTTTACTGCCACAGAGAAGTGCTGACTCCAAACGCAGCCTGAAACCACACATTACACAGTCGCCACATAACGTGTAGCATCACCAGATTTCCACAGAAGAGCCTGACTAAGCTGCCCCGGGCTCATACATTTCTTGTTCTGTAAAGTCGTCCTTCAAAACCAAGTTTAAACAAATCGTCCCTTGCCATGCGCTCAACAGAGATGATTTGTTGTACGGCCTGATTTTAAGGCAGTGTCATACAGCGACAGCAATTTCCAGGCGTGTTGGTCGTTATTTGGGCCTGGTTCTTTTCAAGCCTCAATTTAGCCCTGCCAGCGTGAGTAAAACTGGCCTCCGTCTTCTTATTTCTGACCCAGTTCTGGTTATCATAAAACTTTATGAGCAATCTCAGGAGAACGTGGGAGCGAGAGAGGAATGAATGAGGGAGCAGAGAGAGAGAACAACGTCTGTTTATTTCTTACTAGAGGAACTGTTCGCAAGTCCACTTCCCCTTTCTCTTCTCTTTTTCTCTCTCAATTCATTTGTTACTCATCTGCCATCCTCCATCAGGATAAACGTCTTTATTTTTACCCCTTTGCATGGAAAACTTGAGCGGACTGTGCAGGAAGTAATAGAGGACCTGCAAAGGAATACATTGAATATTTTTAAGTTTAAAGATATTGCGCACTGTGTGTTCAGCTGTTGAAATATAAAAAGCTAAAGTTGTTCTTTAATAATAATATTAGCTGGACTTTGAGCATTCTAAAAGAAATGAACAAGGACAGCCTTTATTTGGGTGACCTTTCTGCTTTACTACTTTATATATTTGACACGTCAGAGTGGAAAGCAACAGGAAAGAGCGGAGAGGGAAGGCGATGGCAGGTGTCACAGTCTGTGAGTCACACTGAAATCTGTAATTAATCCAGCATGCTTCAGCTCACAGGTTTGAATTTATTTAGAAATAAGAAGAGCTGTATTAAGAGAGCCAAGTATGCAAGTATGCATGCAGGTTCTCATTTTATTCTAAATGAATGTGAAACTCTTTAAAGTTGGCCGGTTATATAGTTTTTTGATGTTTGAAAATTCCTACCCCAGTGCGCAAGACATCCTCGCTCGCACGCTAACGCACACGCAGAGACGATGCAGCCTTAGCGCCGCTTCCACAGATCCATCCACGACCAGCACGTTTTGTTGTTAATATAATCAGGGGAATTAGCGCTTACAAACCCTCCGCTGTGCTCCTGACTCTACTGAGTCAATTGAAGGGAAAATTGATTAAAAGTGTAATTAACATCATCCAACGAGGCCCGAAGAGCCTTTTATAAGACAGTGCAGAGGGATATGAGCGTTAATCTCATTCGCTCTATTGATTCTCACTCAGTATTGAGTGGGATGGAGTGGCTTTGGGGCATATTAGCAAAACACTGACGGCCATTCACTATGTAAATACACTGGAGGTGATTGCAGCTCAGTGAGATAAAGGTATTGGACCACATTCAGCTAAAAAGAAGAGATCAGATCGTGCAATTCCACACGATTTAATGCTTCATATGACAACTTTAGAAGATTTACAGCCTTTTTTTAATTCACAGATGTAACTTTTTTTTACCTGACATTGATGCTATGCCACTAAAGAGGTACCAAAACAATTTTTGCTTTTGCTTTGCTTCCTTTGCATGTAAGGAAGCCAGCATGTTCATCCAAATTGCTGGAAGCAGCTGCACATTGTGTGCTCATACTCTTTATTGCTATCTAAGTCACGAAATGGTTTCATTTAGAAGCCAAGCGATGGTAACTGCCAAACATACTGTACATGTAGCATGACCCCGCTGGAGAGGCCACAACACATGTGGACATGTTGCTGTTATGCAACTGCTGACTAAGCACAATGTTGTGGTCGATCTTCTATATTGTAATTATCCTTTGCACTTTTTTTCCCCTTCTTTGCTTAAAAATAAACAGCGTTGGGGAAATGTTTGAACCGAATGCTCGTATCCGATGTTGCTTCTTTAATTTAGTGTGGCCCCGTGTTAAAGTAGCCTGAGACTTTAAGGGATTTTTTTGTTTTTGTACTAAAACAAACAGCCGGACTGAGAGTTTACTGGGACGGGACAGCGTAGGTTAACATACCTGTTGAATGCGGTCTGTGTGCAAGAGGGCGAGAGGAATCCGCCAACAGGGTGTGGACACAGAAAATGTGACTGTGTTTACTCTGCTAATGACTAATGGTGTCAAGGTAATAACTTATCCAATTATAGCCTCTGATCCTCGTGTGGTTTTAACCTTTGACAGGGAGAGTGTATGACAGAGAGAGGAAGATAAGCAGTGACCTAATAAACTAACGCATACAGACAAAAAAGGCAACATATCCTTTAAAAAAAAAACATGCGGAGCTCTTTGTATTGATATAAAATAAAATGTTTAAGAGAAGATCGGGGTGTTTTTGGATAAAACATGAACTAGAATCTCAACACTTTTTATGGTTTTCGGTGTGAACTCAAACACCCTGACTATCTTATCTCTAGCATTATCTTAAGCCACTGTTTGACTGCTGGAAAAAGAAATGTTTGTGTGTGTGCATGTGTGTGGCCATGACATGCTAAGGATGACCCCAAGAGTCAAAGACGGTGTGTCCTGTTTGGGACACACAGTGACTCGCTGCCTCTTTGTTTACGTGTGTGTGTTTTCACTGTTTATCTGTGGCGACCCTCAGGGAAGGGGTGGAGCCGCTGGGGAGAAATCCCCCTCCTGTTCGTAATCACCCTCTTGAGTGTGCTTACGCTGCTCCAAGAATACACGTTCTTGTGTAAAGAGTACAGAGTGGGTCTAATCGAGAGAGGTCAGAGGTCAGATTCAGAGCCAGGAGTGCTTCTTGCTGACAGAGACTTCGGTATGGCTGTTGTCTGCTGTTTGCTGCCGTTCTTTGTGGACTTTTTTTTTGTGTATTTTTTATGAACAAATGTGAAGAAATTCAACAGTGTCCGTTAATTTTTATGTTCTAAGGCTATCGTCCAGGGATGTCAAACTAATTTAACATCGTCAGCCTTAAGTTAGCCAGACCAGCGAAACACCCCTCTCTGTCAGTGTAAATACATTTAGCTGAATGCATAATCCCTGACATGTCTCAATATAAGAAAAAGAAGTGGGATTCTAAAGAACATCTCAGTTTTCGACATGATAAAGGTATAAAAAACATTCCATAGCAGATATAGTCGATACTGGGAAAACCAGGAACTTCTCTCTTGTCTTTCAATTATTTATCTATAACCTATTTATTTGCTGTAGTATGAATGGCAACCGAGGAGGTCTTTATCAATAGAATCAGAGCTGTAAATCAATTGAAAATACAATTAAAAGTTCAAATTCTGTGCCCTCCTTCACATTTTCCAAAGCTTTCCAATTGGAGTGATTCTGGCTCTTGGGCCTTATGTTTGGCACTTTAAACGGCGCTCTGGTGACTTTCCAAAGAGCCTTCCTGCTCAGTCTCAGTATCAGTCTCTCAGAGCGGAACCCCTACAGTCCCTCGAGTCTGTTTGCGCCGATGTCTGATTGTTTCTGAATCACAATATTTTTGTGCCCTTTGAGGCCCTTTGAGAGCCCCTTTGTCTGTGCGCCCATGTGCGATCTACAAAAAAACGATCCAGATTCATGCACATGCATCTCTGGTACAGAGGGCAGAGTAGGGTATGACAGAGATTATAGTTTTGGGACCCTCACAGTTCACTTCTCTTTATTCATACTAGATCTGCTTCCTTCAACATAGCAGGAAAAACATTCCCCAACTTTTAACTTTAACTACTGGCCTTCCTTGTTAAATGAAGGCAAATCAAAAAAAATTCTCAAATACTAAAAAATAAATAAATAAATCATAAAAATGGATTCCATTTGGTGGTTATTATGTAATATGTCTCCCCTGGTCTGGATAACTGTAATGACTCCGGTTCAGCCCTGTAATGGGAGTCAGACTTCCAGGCCCTGTTGCCCTCCCACTGATTTTCTTGGCAGGTCATATTCATTTAATGCCTGAATTTAAGTCATACTTTAATGCTACCACAGAACTACATGAGTTACGATGCATCAATCACTCCTAGGTTATTGACACACAAGAGCTCTGCCTTGGTCCGGCCGACTTACTTAAGCTCCCTGTACTCCAGCGACTCAGTAGTGTCACATTTAGTATTATATCAGTTGCCAGAAGTAAGAACAATGACACAAATAATTATAGTCTGAAGCATACCTCATGATCTTTATTGTGACCGAGATGTTTATCTTAACTCTCTCAGGAGCCACGGCGGCTCTTGTGTTCCCCCAGTCAGGAATTCCCTTCATAAGCGGCGTATCGTGACCTGCGCCTTCCCAGAAGCAACTCTCTCCACCCCCCTGTCGCATTTCTAATAAATTCCTCTATCATCATTGTCATGTTGACACAGCAAAGGAAGGTAATATGTTAAACGTCCAAAGCGTGCCAAATATAACTCCATGTGTGATTGTTTCACAAAGAAAGCCTATTGTGTGTCCAGGGGAAGCACCACAGTCCCAGGGACTCTCATCTGATTCTTAAATATGACTTGCCCCACTCAAAGTGCACGGTCCCATATTTAGCCGTAGCAAAACTATTTATGTACAAATGCTGTACACGTAAGCCAGTATAGGTGCATTAAATAACACAAACTGATCACACAGCTGGAAGTTTCTCCTATTGGGAAAATGGTCAATCAACACAATGCTGATTTTATAATAGTTCGTTATGCTGGCTGTTTGTTTAATTAGCTTTCTCTCCACATAGTCGTTCCCACTTCCTGCCCACTACAAGCATTACTGTGTAGAGTATTTACAGACGAGTATATTTATTCAGCAGTTGTTTGTGTTTTCTTTTTGTATTCATGAAGATGGATGCCTTACAGGATGAGTAATTACAACTTAATGACCGTGTGTATTTTCATGTATACGTCTCTTCTGCGTGTGCGGTGGTGCTATGACAATCATGTGTGTATGCTCATGCCTGTACAGTACAGCTACCTCACGTGACCTCTGCAACGCTTGCCTCGTGCTGTTATCGGCAACCTAGAAGAGACAAGTTAACACAAAGTGACTGACGCAACATTTTTACTATAAAACAAAGGACTGAAGCAAATTCTTTGATACGTATCTGCGGGGCTCTTTTGATTCAAGGGTTGATTTGAAAACTTCTGCTTAAGTCATAAAAATATTTTGTGTCTTACAGATATTCTACAAAGTCACCAGAGAGATTTTTCCTGGCCAGGAGCTGCTACTTTTCATGAAGGCTGAAGAGTATTCATGTGATACGATGGCTCCTGATATTCATGGTCGGCACCTCACGCATGCACAGACACAAATATTTTGGTTTTTTTCTCTCTCTGCTGTAAACATATCTCACAAATGTTTTTTTTTCTATGTTAATTCCCCCCCTCCCGCCCCGACACCTTGCACTACGCAGAGGAGAGGCAGTACCGCTGTGAGGATTGTGACCAGCACTTTGAGTCCCGAAACCAGCTGCTGGACCACCAGAAGAAGCCGTGTGGGATGCCCCCCTCCTCCTTCCTGAACCCAGGTTTGAATTTTCATTATTATTACTTTTTTTCTACCACCATAAAAATAGAGTTGTACAGAGTGTCGAGAAACATGTGTTGCTGAACTGGGACCAAGACACTAATGATCTAAGTGCTTTGTCTCTCATCGGAGCAACTGAAAATGAGATCATAGAGTAGTGCTCTGTGGAAAAGGTGAATCTGATCTACGCTTTAGCCATGAGGACGACTTTAAAACCTTCCACTTTCGAGTGAATGAAGCTTTTTTTGAGCTGCTTGTATAACTTCTTATGTAATCTAGGAGGCGACAATGACCTGAAAGCCCAAGAACCTCAAGACTTGCGACCCCTCCACATGTCCCAAGGACTACACGAATGTAAAGAGTGTGACCAGGTCTTCCCTGATGTTCAGAGGTAACTGGATGGACACATTTCATCCCATAATTTATTCGAGCAAGTGCTGACAAACAAACATGTGATTCAAGACAAATCCTTCCAATCTCATTGTCTTTTTTTCTTTTTTCTTTTCTGCAGCCTGGAGGCCCACAGCTTGTCCCACAGTGAGGAGAGAGAATATAAGTGTGACCAGTGTCCCAAGGCCTTCAACTGGAAATCGAACCTGATCCGACATCAGATGTCGCACGACAGTGGCAAGCACTACGAATGTGAAAACTGCTCAAAGGTAAAGTGATGACTGTTGAAGGGAATATTTCATGATTTGGGATGCAGATATTTGTGCACATGTGTCCCCTCTGCACATTTTTTTAGAAGCAGATAGTAACCCTCCCGTGTGTCTGTGTGGTTCCTCCCCCCAGCAGGTGTTCACAGACCCCAGTAACCTCCAAAGGCACATTCGCTCGCAGCACGTCGGGGCGCGTGCTCATGCCTGTTCTGAGTGTGGCAAGACGTTTGCAACGTCTTCAGGCCTCAAACAGCATAAGCACATCCACAGCAGTGTCAAGCCCTTCATGTGTAAGTCACTAAGACCCTACCTATGTAAGTCTACTCAGTACATTATAAGAATAACAGTAATGACATGCTTTGGCTTGCCTTCTAATGTGTTTTTTGGGGGGGGAAAAATCACTTCATCCTTCTGCAGGTCTTTTTCTCCAGAACTAATCTTGTAATGTTCTACAGGGTTTACACGTGATAATATACTGCAGCGAAGCAAAGACGTTTCTTTAGAAAGGCCCATGCAGTCTGTTTTCTGCACCAAGCCTCACACACTGCTGACATAATAATAACAGCATTTTAACGAGCATGTAATTCAGTTTGAATCGTTGAATCTTTGTCTAACCTTGATTTTGCTTGTAACTGTGATTTAATCTAATGTTTTGTTGACATACATCTTGCAGGCTTTTTTGTCTCGTGTCTTGGTTTCTTTATTTCTTGAGCACATACTTTCTTTTTTCTTATTTTTTGGGGTCCTCGCTAACTCCTGCAGGATCCAAAAACCTTTGACCTTTCACACTTTCACCACCTCACACAAGAGATCTGATCTCCATATCCCCTGAAGCATTATGACCTCCACCCTCTGCCCCTTTCCTCTTTCCCCTGTTTTATTTTTTATTGTTTTTTTGTTTTTTTAAGTGGGCTCATACAAATCTGTGCACATTAAATACATACTATCTTTTTCTTTTGTCATGAAAACACACAGACAAACACATATAAATAAATATCCATATACTTAAGCAGGAGTGACGGCATCTCCAGTGAAGACTTCAGATTTCCCTATCTCGTCTTTTGCCTCCAGAACACGCACCATTCCTCACAAATAGCAACCACATGTACAGCCCCTCTTCCCTGCGCTTCCTCTGAATTGGAGTCCATTTGCTATAATCAGCAGAAACTATGCAGGTTTAAAAACAACTAATAGCTGTCTAAAAAAAGAGAGAGAGACAAAGCAGCCTCCAACATGATGGCTGCCTGGGAGAAATCATATGCGAAGTGCCTTTTTGTGTGAGTGCTCTTGTAGGGTCTGTATGCATGTGCTTGTGTGTGCATACTAGTATTCGTGATTTAGTGCACGCAGTGTGTCAAGGATGCGTGCATACAAGCTTTTGTATGAACGGGAAGCACCCAGAGGTGCTGGGTTGTTAATTCCCACACTCAAGTGAACATTATTTATCTGCTGCACTTTTCACAGGAGCATGTTTATAATATTTTGTTTTTCAGTTTATTAAGCGCTGAAGAATACGCACATGTGGTGAATCCTGCCCCACAGTGTGAGTGTGATGCGTATGTTCTCAGGATGTAAATGTCACAAGAACTAAACTGAGTCAAAGGGCTTTTTTCTTCCAGTCTGCTCAGGCTATGTGGGCGTACTTGTATTTAAAAAAATATAGTCACAAGGAGAGATCATTAATAGCTCTTGTTCCTTCTTTTTTTGGCTAAAATTTAAAATTTCAAGCAAATTTAAAATACAAATTCTTTAGTGTTCTTTTAAACAGTTTAAAATGGCCTAACACACCCATGGTGATGATTAGGTAACGCTTAGAGAAACTGAGAAACTGCTGTTTCATGTCACAGTGCTAGACGTCAGCTTCATTGGTTAAATTGACTGAAAGGTCTGGGCTCAGGGAATTTTTTTTCTTCTCCTTCTCCTTCCTCTGCTGCTGCTTCTTCTTCTTCTTCTTCATTAGCCTGGCTGTGTCCAAAAAAGCTTAGCCACAAATACCCTTATTTTAATTTATTTTTCTGGTTCCTGAAAATTCACCTTTTTTTTTTTCTTTTTTTAAAATATAGGATTACATTCACTCCTGGCTTGAACTTTCCCATTTGGAGTTCCTCTGGGATGTTTATTCAAATGTGCTTCCAAAATGCTTTTTTTTCCTGTTCTCCCTCTCCATCTCCTTGAATTGCCTCTTGTGCACCTTGAGGCTGGAAAGCATCCAAAGTATGCAGAAGTGAAACCACAGTGTGAGCCTAACCACTTCCTTATCCTCGTTTAGAAGATCTAATAACAATATGAGCTAAATCAATCATCCAGAAATCCTTCTTACTGCTTTCCTAAAAGTGTAGGGTGAACACAAGCTGCAATCCACAAAATCCATAGTGTGGGAGGGGTGTGACAAAGAGGGACATCTTCTGCATGACAGAAGTTCAGAGACACAAAACTGAAAAGCACAACCAAAATAGCATATGATGGGTTACTATTCCCACTATTAAATCATCCATTTACAATAGAAATAGCTGACAGATTAATACTGACCAACAGATACCATCAGATGGTGGATTTTTTGTTGGGTGTTGTCATTGTACGTCTCCGGAGACAGACTGACTGACAGGCAGGCATAGAGAGTGTAGCTGTTGACTGTGGGAAGGTCAGTAAGCGCAGGATGACAGAGCCAACTATGGGGACAAGGTGAGGGGGCTGAGGGGGTGACTAGAGAGGCCCAGAGAGAGGGGGGGTGGGGGGGAAGCAGCAGAGGACGTGAGACCTGTCCCTGGGAACCGGACTGCAGGATAGGATTCATTCAACTCCACTTCCTTCTCAAACTTAAAATAGAGCCATTGTACTGAATGAGGCTGAGAATGTGTGTGCGTTTGTGTGTGTGTGTAGCTTTATGCCTGTGTGTGTCTGTGTGTGTGATTACAATTTCGTTGCGGTGTGTGTGGATATTTTGTGAATGTGACTGCATGTACACATGTGTGTCTCTGTGTGATTGTTTATGGACTCCCTGGGAGCGTCCCTGGAAGGACAATGGGGCTGGAGATGCCTGGGAATTTGGTTTGATGTGCAGCTGATGAGTGGCAGCGAGTGACTCACACCATCAACCAAATAGATTCTCTGACAATTCCAGGATCTGGACACACCTCTTCTTTTCTGTTCTGCTGGAACATTGTCAGAGTATTGATGGGAACACAAGTGTATCACTCATGCTGCATTTCCTCTGCCTTTGCTTCAGCCGGCCTGAAGCATAGAAATGTCATATTAAATTATGTAATTTTGGTGTGTATGTGCATGAGGAGTTGGGAGGGGTGGAGGGGTGGGGGTTCAGTTCATGTCAGAGGCTGATGCAATCTATGCTTGTCTCTGTTTCCCTACAGGTGAAGTCTGCCACAAGTCCTACACCCAGTTCTCTAACCTTTGCCGCCACAAACGCATGCACGCTGACTGCCGCACACAGATCAAATGTAAGGACTGTGGGCAAATGTTCAGCACCACCTCTTCCCTCAACAAGCACCGGCGCTTCTGTGAAGGGAAGAACCACTTCACAGCAGGAGGGCTGTTTGCCCAGGGTATGCCACTCCCTGGGGCCCCCGGCTTGGACAAATCAGCTCTTGCAATGGGTCACAGCAGTGCAGGACTTGCTGATTATTTTGGGGCTAGCCGACATCACAGCGGACTTACGTTCCCTGCTGCCCCAGCATTTCCTTTCAGCTTCCCTGGCCTGTTCCCCTCTGGACTTTATCACCGGCCGCCACTCATTCCTGCCACAACTTCTCCTGTCAGACAGCCATCCCACGCACCTGTTGCTGGACCTGGAGTAGAGCTGAGCAAGAGTCCTTTGCTGCCTCCAAGCCCTGGTGCTCAGGAGTCTCAAGAACTTCTCAAAGCTCTCCGCAAAGACGGCGGTTCACCTGGAAGTCAAATGCCAGTGTCAGACAGCCAGGGCTCATCCTATACCAAGCAAAAGAACAAGCAGAGTGACCAGTCTGAAAGCAGCGACCTGGATGATGTCAGCACACCCAGTGGAAGTGATCTAGAGAGCACGTCAGGCTCCGAGCTCGAAAGCGACATGGACAGTGAGAGGGAGAGGGGGGCTGCTCGAGAAAACGGAAAAGGTCCAAAGAGGAAGGCCAGTGAAGGAGGCCCTCAAAGCCCCGGCCTGATGGGCAGCAGCGCTGCTAAAGACTTTCCAGGCCCTTCCCTCATCCCGTCCCCGCTGGACGAACACACAGCTGTAACAGGAGCTGTGAATGACTCTATTAAGGCCATTGCCTCAATTGCCGAGAAGTATTTTGGCTCCACTGGGCTAGCTGGCCTACAGGACAAGAAGGTTGGGTCTCTTCCCTATCCTTCTATGTTTCCACTGCCTTTCTTCCCAGCGTTCTCCCCTCCGGTTTACCCCTTCCCAGACAGAGACCTCAGAACTGCAGGCCTGAAGGGGGAGCCACAATCACCTGCAGATGACTGCAAGAAGGCCCAAGGGAAGTCTTCATCCGAGTCCCCATTTGACCTCACCACCAAGCGAAAGGAGGAAAAGTTAGCATCCTTTGCATCTTCCAAACCAGAAATGGCCCAATCTATGGGTCAGGATCAGCCACTAGATTTGAGCCTTGGGGCCAGGGGCCGTGGGCGTAATCCAAGAGAGGAGGAGACGAAAAAGAATCCAAATTACGAAGAGGAGAAAGGAGTGGTGGAGATCCCAAAAGCAGACACTTCCTTACAACATGCTAGGCCCACCCCTTTCTTCATGGACCCCATCTATAGGTATTGTTATTACCAGTAACTCTCTAAGCCTTTATTTGGTTAAATAACAGTATTTAAAAAATGTAATTACTTCTATATGCTGCAAATGTGCATACAGATTTGCAAAGTTTGTCAGTTATTTTGTAAAACTGAATATAATCTCACTGATAACCACTAAGAGCTAATAGAAATCTACTATTAGCAGGGTTGAGAAGAGGAGAATGAGCGATCCGTTTGAGACTCTGAAAGACAAGTACATGCGACCCGCTCCGGGCTTCCTTTTCCATCCACAGGTAGGTTTAAACTATGGCTTTCATAGGAATTGGGGAAATTTGGGAAAGGATGCATACCGGGTACAACATAAAGGATTAAATATTGCATTCTTACGAGTTCAGCAGCTCTTTACTCTTTTAGTTATTTAAGTTGATGATTTAGATGCCTATACTGCCCTAATTTATAAGGGTACGAGTTTCATCACAGCTGTCATGGGTCTTGCCATCAAACAATGGCACAATTCAAGCTTACAAGTCCACTCTTGGCCTCCTATGTACACAGCAGTGACAGCAACATGTAATTTAACCAACCAGTGCATATTATGATTCTTTCTACAAAGAGCTTTTATCCTTAATGGTTATCACAGACTGACCAGACTGGATTAATGAGGATTAGCATGTGACTCTAGTTTTACCCAAGCTACTGCCTGTTAAGCCCGCTGCTGGCTCCCCGAAACAGATGTGTTTCGGAAAGAAAGGCCACTTTGTGACACATCTTCCTATAATATGTCTTTGATTACAATATAAAAAAAATGATATGCTCTTAAAGCAACGGTTTCTGCCCCTGGGTTTTCTGTGCCAGTATTTCCAGCGTGAGGCTCCATTTAACGGGTATGTGTCCATGCGTGCACACGGGTCTGTGTGTATGCATGTCGATGACATGTTGCATTGACGTTCATTTGTTCAATCTTCCCCCGCGGGTGAGAACGGTCTGCTGGAAAGTGAAAACACCACTTTCTCAGGCACATGATTTTTTTTCTCTCTTTTCTGGCTGTTTCAGGCCTGGTTTTTACAGGCTGTTTCATTTGTCTGATTTATGTCCCCTGTCCAGACTGCTGCATGGGTCCAGCCTGCAGCAGCCACATGGCCGTCCCACATGCCTTAATGAGGTGTCCTATCAGTAGAAACACTAACTGAGTGCTTAGGCCATCTTTATGACTTTATGATGTCTGGACACACAAATCATTCCCGCAAATACCAGACCAGGGTAGGTCTCAGCCAGACCAGGCGATGGGCTGTTCTACGTACTTTTGAGGAGGTTTGTTTTCAGTCACCTGAGTCACTCTTGAGCAATATATTAAAAGAGAGCTTGCAAAGCTGAGGGGGCTGGAAGTTCTTTCAACCTTTAGTGATTCAGCTTTTTATTTCCTGGCAGGAAATTTTACTGCTAGCCAATACTGGCTTAGATTACATACTGGAATTGAATTTGTACCCTTCTATAATGAGCTTATTGAACACCAGGAAGTGTTGGAAACTATAAGAGCCTCATATAATTCCAGCGCCATAACTCCGTAGATAGGCAGCTCATTGCTCATTCAAAGTTAATTGCACCAAGGCCCATCATCCCTTCTGTACCCATGTGTGTCCAATCAAAAGCTGTTGATTCATGCGCCACTTTCTGGTTCTGACTGCTTTCTCTTTTCCTTCTCTTCCGCCCCTCAGTTTCATTTGCCAGATCAGAGAACTTGGGTAAGTTCCTCTCAAACATACAGTTTTGCCATGTGTCCGTACGTCAAGCAAACAAACCCTATCCCACAATTAATGCACGAGCTGCGAAACAGTTTCCAACTGACATCACCCAGCATTCGCATGGCTTTGGCCTGTCACACTCACACACTGACTCGACTGCTCAGAGACAATAAAAAGAAATTTCATATCAGTGTTTATAATGTTTAACATACTATGGTATGTGTATCCAAGCCTTTTTGATTTGTTTACATCTTTCGATCTTGATGTATCTTTACTTCTAACATGAAAGTGTTTCAGTGGGGATTTCCAACTGAGCTACACCCTTTCCATGCACCAGCCCTGAATATATGTTTGCTTATTTGGAGAATGAAGCAGACCTCTTGCAAATGGGCATGGGGGGAGGGGGGATGAGTGGAACGTGGGGTGGTGAGTGGTCTTTAGGGGTGCTGCTTTACATCACCAAGAGGGTAACAGTCTCTTTGGGACACTGGCGGGGGGAGCGGGAGGTTAGTTCCTCCCTCTAAACATCTGGTTCCCGATAAAGATCAACAAATGAGAATGCATCTCGCTAATTAGGGCCCTAACAGCATCACTGACATCTGAAGATAGCCAATCAACTGCTGGTCCCAGAGTGGTGCTACAGAAACAAGCAAGTTTACAGATGCATACACACTGCCCAGAGGGAGGGATAGGGGGGGTTTAGTAGGGGTGTGTGTCTGTATGTGTGTGTGTGTGGTTGAATGTACATGCGGGTAGATCAAAATGTCGAACATTTCGCACGCAATATTTCCAAGTGAGCCTGACTCGACATCCATAAAATCATTTCAGTGTTTGAAGTGTAACATGGAGCTGACTGATGGTCACTTGTCTATTGGACTGGACGTGTGAGTCATTTGCCGTGTCCCCGCACACAAGTTATTTGGCAAGGAAAATCTCCTTTTTGGAGCATTTAGTGAAAATTTTTTTAAATTGCAGCAACGGATTTAAAGAACAGTTGTGATGAGTTTTTTTTTTTATCATGTCAAGTAGTCAGTATGCAAAGAAAATATACTCCGCCATGTATATTTTTTCATATAAAAAGAGACGAGTCTTAACAGAGAGCAGCCGCATGAGTAGACTGAGGTGGGATCAGAATTCCCCAGTAGATGGAGCCAAGATGGAGTAGCTTTCAGCTCTAAAAATGTCTTATCGAACAGGTTCGATACTGCCGACAGCTTTAGGGGCCCTAATGTTCCCAGGAGTTATGGCTTCTCATTGAGCAGTGCAGACAAACTGAGCATTCATTCCAGTTTCTGAAAAGAGCCCAATGAAATACATTCAAAAGAAATATGAAAGCATTTCACCTCCCTCTTGCCTATCTTTCAGCCCGTCCCCCCCTTCTTTTCTCACTTCCTCGCCTTCTCTTTCTCTCTTCTCTCCCACTTGGTCTCTCTTTTGCCTTTGATTCATGGCGTGTAGCACTGGCATATTCATAATCAAACAGACCTGACACTCCACATCCTCCCTCAGTGGGAACGCCGACGGCTGCGGCAGGAACTTTACACTCGGCCGTCACTCCTAATCAGCCACTCCCAACACCCGACTCCACCGCCATCCATCAGCCATCAGTCCTTCTCTCTCCGGACTCTGTTTTGCCTTTTCTTACTTTCTTGTTTGCACGCTTTTTTTCCTCCCTCTTTGTCTCTCTTTCTTCCATTCCCCCTCCCCACCCCCCCTCCTCTATCATCTAGTCCTTCATCATGCTTCTTCTCCAATTCTCGTGCTCTGTTTCTTTTCCCTCAGTCTCCTCGATCTTGGCGTGAAGCCTGAGAGTGACAGGGGGTGAAAGCAGGAGATGGAATGTCAAAGTCGGAGCAGGGCTCTGGTGGAGGACCCGAATCACCATTGATTTGTTGCCTTATTGAAATAAGAAAGAGAAACAGGCTGAAAATTCAATACAGGCAAAATAATGCAAATGTGTGAGTCTGCTAAAAAAAAGAAAACTTTGTAAGGGTGTGTGTGTGTGTGCGTGTTTGTGTGTGCGTGTGCGTGTGCGTGTGTGTGTGTGTGTGTGTGAGATGGCCTGTCAAGCCCTGCGGCCTACTGAGACCCCTGCCCCTCCCTCTCCTCCTCCCTCTAGTTCTCCCTTCACTCCCCCTCCAGCCCCCCGCTCCTCCCCCATCCCGCCCCTCTCAGCACAGCGATATCATTATTACCCGTGTCTGGCCCTTGATCAGTAATGTCAACATCTTTCATATTGACGAATGTGCTGTCTGCCCGCATTGTGCACAGAATGGTTTACAGCCCGGCAGTGGACATGAATCACTCCTCTGCCACACACACACACAAACACGCACACACAGACAGATACACACTAAGCATGTGCAATCACATGCAACGGACATGCCTGTAAGCACACACATTTTGCACACACACAAATACATTACAGGAACATTCCTCACTCTCTCACACAAATATATTTTCCGTTTTTTACACACACTGAAGGTAGTTAATCAACTACGACCACCATGCAGCTCATAGTTTCTCATTCATATACATACATGAGCGCACATACACACACGGATATCTCCCCGGAGAGTATCCGATGAAAGTAAAGGTTCAGCTTCATTAGCAGATTGGCTGCAGTCCTCCTATGTGCGTGTGCGTGTGTGTTTATCTGCCTACTGTACATGCATGTTTGGAACAGAACAAGCAATGGCTTAATTTAACATTCACAGCTGCACACCTGCTCGCCACTAACCATGAATGGAAGCGAACTGGTTTTCATTTTTCGGCAAAGTTATGAATTAGTTTCCAGTGTTCTTGTCATGCACATACAGGAATTTGACCTTGTGATGTATGAATTATTCATGAGCGTCATAATGAGAATTCTCCTTCGGCACTTGTTTGACTTTTCAACTGTTTTTTGCCTGTAAACAAGACTCATTACTCAAACGATGTGAGCGAATCTATATAGAAAGTAGGTTCTCTATTAAGAAAAATCCATAACTCTTTGGCTTATGTGCTTAATGTAAAGAATGTGGGATTTCTGTGCTTCTTAGGTATTGTCAGTTTTTGCATTTTTATTGCATCTGGCAATCAGAAACCAAAACACGCTGAATGTGTTGTCTCAAAATCTTGTTTATGAAAAGTCAGATTTCATTTCTTCTTAGCTGACATGGCCCCTCACTCTGTCCTTCCTTTTTCCTATCTCTTCAGATGACTGCAATCGAGAACATGGCAGAGAAGCTGGAAACGTTTGGCTCCTTGAAGCCAGAGCCTGGTGACCTGCTGCGCTCGGTTCCCTCCATGTTTGACTTCAGAGCTCCGCCCTCGGCACTTCCCGACACGCTACTGCGCAAGGGAAAGGAGCGCTACACATGCAGGTAACTAAAGCCCCTAGTTTGGCTTGTATTTTTCACTTTTAAGTCAGTCATAAATTATTTTTTTAATAGTTTTTAGTAGTCTCTGCAGTTTTTCTTTCTTTTTCCTTTCTCAGAATATTTTCTTGTAAATCTTGTCTGAGACTGGTGTGCGTTTTGTGGGTAGTTTTTTGTTTTTATATGGTTGTGTTTTAGTGAGAACACATTGCAGTAAGAATTCCTGTTCTTTTTTTGGAAGCACTTAAAAATTGCAAAATGTTATGTACTCCTTTATAGATACTGTGGAAAAATATTCCCTCGCTCTGCCAACCTGACACGCCACCTGAGGACTCACACAGGAGAGCAACCGTATAGGTAAGAGCATTTTTTACGGGCTCCTCGTGTTTTTTTACTTTGCGATTGTATCCCTCAACCTATCCTTACTTAGCTCTAAAAGTCTGCAGGCACATAATTGTCCAGTCAAAAATCCGATTTGCACCATAGCCGATTAACACCCCATGAAAAAGAGCTGCTTTTCTCCCCTCACACATATGAGTGAAAGCAGGGCACACACTTTCACACAGTGTACTCTGAGCCACACATACAGACAGCACAACTCATTTGTTAACAGCATGTGGATGTTTTCCCAGGGATTTCTTGTCTACAGTTAGAACAGAGTTTATGTGTGTTTTCTTATGCCATTAAAGGCCTGGAATAATTATACTACTGCTAAACAATTTGCCTGATGAAAAATGGCGTCCATCGCCTGGGTGAAAGGGGAGGTTTGGGGGGATTTGGGTTGTTGAGGAGCACAGGCAGATGTCCACACCCGGCAGCTGTGGTCACAGAGTGATCTACAACAACTTTGGCTACTCCAAATAGAGGCTTACATCCCATCTAAACAGTTATTCCCATCTTATTCCAGAAATCGTGGTTAAAAAAATAGTAATTTTAGCTCTTAGTGATTATTTTTTTTCCATTTTGGAAGCTTTGTTTAAAGGCTCCCCTTTCTGCTCCTATCAGCCCAGCAGATTTTTCCAGGTGCATCTGAAGTACTAGTTACAATACAACAGTGGTCCAGTACCCATGCAAAAATTAATTCTGAAGACTTACTACATTTGGATGCCTCGGTGCTTGGCTTTGTAGTTACTAAGGTAGAGGAATTTTGGCCCAAAGTTCGGAAGGGGCCTGCTGACCACAGGGGAGAGAGAAAGACAGATGCAGGCCTCTACTGCCCCAGCCTGATAGCCTGCACTTTACATGCTGGCATGCCATTAAAGATCACCGCCTTTTATTGTAATTTTTTGTGGAGATAACCGGGGGGGAGGGTTCCTGAGGGACAGCCAATCGAGCGAGCTAATTCCACAAGAAGAAAAGATGTAATCTTCTCGTATAATTTTGCATGAAGAAACTTGGCAGGAGCTCCTAATTTTTGCAGGGCTCAAACCAAATCTGTTGCGTGCTTATTTTGTGAGAGAAGAATGCAATTTTATTGCGCTGGCTGGAGATAAGAGGCAGAGCTGTTTCACCTTAAACAAGCTCCTCCATCATGTCTGGGACTGTGGGACTGCTGGGACTGTCTGTATGAGCATGTGTGTGTGTGTGTGTGTGTGTGTGTGTGTGTGTGTGTGTGTGTGTGTGTGTGTGTGTGTGTGTGTGTGTGTGTGTGTGTGTGGTGTCCTACATTATGTATCCCATTATGTTTCCCCACATAACAAACCGCAGGTTCCTGATTCATTATGCAGTACAGTTGTATTTATGACCAGCGGCATGTGCGTTTTGATGTTTTCTTCATTTAATTACTGAGCTAAACGAAAGGCATTTACTTTCTTTCTGCAGGTGTAAGTACTGTGACCGCTCCTTCAGCATCTCCTCCAACCTACAGCGTCACATTCGCAACATCCACAACAAGGAGAAGCCGTTTAAGTGCCACCTGTGCGACCGCTGCTTCGGTCAGCAGACAAACCTGGATCGCCACCTCAAAAAGCACGAGAACGGCAATCTGTCAGGTGTGTAGCAAGTTTTGTAGACCGTGGACATATATATATATATATATATACATATATATATATATATATATATATATATATATATATATATATATATATATATATATATATATATATATATATATATATATATATATATATATATATATATATATATATATATATTCGGAGCACTAGGTGCGGTGACTCCCAAGCTAGGCGAGTGGCTCCAGCAGATCCCAGGAACAACATCGGAGATCTCTGTCCAGAAGAGCGCAGTCCTGGGAACAGCTAAGATACTGCGCAGGACCCTCAAGCTCCCAGGCCTCTGGTAGAGGACCCGAGCTTGAAGGATAAACCGCCCGCAGGGGCGTGCTGGGTGTATATATATATATATATATATATATATATATATATATATATATATATATATATATATATATATATATATTGTAATAAGATACAATAATCAAGCTACTTTTTCTTTTTTTTTCTTTCCGTATTATCAGAGAAAATGAGAGCAGCATTTGCTGACTCCTTAGATTCATCAATCATTCCACTGCATAGCATAAAACAAAATATACTCCTGATCGAGAGAATCTCAGAGGCTGAGAAATTAAATTATATAAATCTGTCATCGACCTCTGCAACAACAGCACAAAATATTTTTGAATGAGCTGCTTTCATCAGCAGCACAGCTCACAGCTTATGGGTTGAGAGGTTGCATCACTCTGACTCTGAATCAGCAGAACGAGCAGTGACACCTGGCCAGGAGCCGACGGCAGCGGGCCTAAGAGGAGGTCGCCACTTAATCAGACACAATGAGCAATCCATCAAATGCAAATCAATTATCTGTCAAGCTTTCCTTTTTTCGGCATTAAATAATATATTCCCCCCACTCAACACAAAACACAAACACTATGGACTAATAATACTTTGTAGAAAAATTCTTTCTCCACAGTTTATATAATAAAACCATAGCGTCTTAAGCTTTCGGCTTTTGTATCATTACTAGCATTCAGTGGGGCCAAGTATACTCAGATGTCACATAAATTTATTTTAAACTGTCTTAAGGTCTCAAAAAATGACAAATAGAGTGAAGAATCCATATCCATTCATACAAGCACTTTCTTTTTCTATACAAAGTGCGACTTGGGGTTCAGTAACTTGCTCATGGATACAGCCAGGGATCAAACCCCCATCCTTCTAAAGCACGATTCATATTTTCCTCAGTGATGTAATGTAGATACAGATACAGATGTCACACTGACAGACTGACAAACAAAACATGTCTTTTACGGCATACTTTCATCCTTAAAACAGTTTGGGGGCATCAAGTTCAAACACATGATGACTGGAATGTATTTTCTTTCTATAGGAACTGCAATGTCGTCCCCACAGTCTGAACTGGACAGCAGCAGCGCCATACTGGATGACAAAGAGGACTCTTATTTCAACGAAATAAGAAATTTTATCAGCAACACAAGCCAGAACCAGACATCACCGGACCCCTCAGAGGAAGGGTGAGAGCAGCTTTATGTGGTGATACGTGCCCGTCTTTCCTCCTATTTCTACTTCTACAAGGAGATGGTTGTTTCTTGGCCTGGAGGGCCCGAGCTAATTCAAAAATAAATAATTAAAAGATAGGGAAAAAACAGATGAAGGGTGATCTTTTGAAAGGATACTGGTAAATCTACATTAGATTGAATATGTATTAACTGTGTGGGATTTACACACACACACAAAATATATATACAATAATGTGTCGACCACTATCCACCATTTTTAGACATCCAATTTCATACCTTCCAGCCAGGCTTTGTTAATAACAATCGCATCATTTTGGGGGGTCTGGAGTAAAGAACTCTTATCTGCGATGACATTTAAGATTTGGAAAAGTGAGCAAGCTCTTTAAATCAATTGCCTCTTGACCACATGTAGGAAAAGATATCAATATACATGCAACTTCATCTGGGCTTTATGCAAACAAATTCTTGTAGCTGTGATCAGATCGGATAACAGTTGCGAGGTCTACTCTGGTCCCTGAGTTTGTTTTCACGCGCCCCATGTTGGTTTGATCACTGGAGGCCCGATAGAGATCTCGCAGACTAGCTCGTGATTGAGCAGAAGGCCTGTGAGAGCAGGGCCGAGCGGTAGAGTGTCAGAGGGACGGGAGGCAGGAGGGGTAGTGCAGCAGTTAGAGGACCACATCTGGAACCAACATGTCTGCCTACAGGAAGAGGGTAGAGGGGGTGGGGTCAAAGGGTCGGCTTGTGTTTCCTTTCAAAGTGCTGCACTGCTGACTGCTTCTGATAGATACTTTATCCCCAGCAAATTACCACGTTTGAAAGCGTAATTAGCGAATCTGTTTTCTTAATCACAGAGTTCTCACTCCCTCTTTTGGAGCTAGTTCTTCCTTGCAGCCCTGAATACCACCTGAACTCTCCACTCTGACGAGAACACTGCTGACGGTACAACATTATCAGTTCCTGAAATCTGAGACAAAACGACGCAAATCCTTTTTGTGCTAAAATCGAATACGGTGTAATTACCTCTCTCCCCCTCTCAAACGTATCCCTTTTAAATCCAGTGCGGCTATGCTGTTTATAAGCATTCTATAATTATGTGGTGTTGTGCTTGATGTGTTGTGTTTCCTATGAATCTCCTTCTCCCCCGTTCAATTTTCAGTCCCCTTCTCTGAATCCTTTGTGCAAGAAATGGCATATTTGGGAGCTGACGAAAGATGTCCCAGAGTGTAATTAGTGAATCAGTCTTAATGTGGTTCCAGATGATTTACCAAATGGCGGTTTCCTGTGGCACTGAAACAGAGGGACAGATTAAGACTCAGGCAGTTTGGATAGCTGGCCTTTTCCCTCTCCACAGGGATAGAGGAATGGGCTGGTTGGCAGCGCTCTCATAACTCTCCCACCAAATGGGGCTGTCAGCTAAATATTTTGCCTATTAGATGAATACGAGATAGTAGGGAAAATAAACAAGGAGAGAGGCAGAGCACTCCATTTAAGTGCTGCAATGATCAACCCAGTGCTGCTGTGCCCAAAGGGGCCTCAAAGCCTTGATGACAAATGGGATTCCAGCTCTGCTCAATTCCAGCTGCCCTGTTCTGCCTCACATCAGTTCATCTACAAACACTGGAAGAATTCCTTAATCACACTGCATATTTTCTCAAAAACAGAATGAGTATATGAATAACATAATTCAGCCAACAGGGTGGATGTTTCATTTCTTCAACCTTAAATGCCTACTGCGTTGAACAAGCCTCATGAACTAATGTTCCTGATCTGCAGGCTAAATGGCGGTCCATTTGAAGAAGAAAAGCCACTGATGGCCAGCCATAGGTCACATGACCTGGAAGATGAGGAAGCGGAAGAGTTAGGTGCGGATGAAGAAGAAGGGGAGGAGCCTAGCAACACCCCTGAAAAATCAGAAAGCAAGGTGCTCCAAAGCGACCTCGATGATCCCATCATACAAGACGAAATGGACTTGAGTGAGCCAAATGACTTGAATCTCAGCTGTAAAACTTCTCCAAGGAGGTAATTTGACACAAGGTTGCAGCTCCAAAACAAAATGCATCACTTTAAATACGATGCTTTGAAGTCAAAAGTATCCTGGCAGCTTTTAACTGATGTTTGCCATGACTTTCAGGTATAAAGACGAGGAGGAGCAGAGCAGCTACTCAGCCTTGGATCACATCCATCGCTTTACTGAAATGCGCAAGCTGGACGAGAGCGAACTGAGTGACGGAGATGGGGATGGGGATGAGGAGGACGGCTCATTTGGTTCCCCATCTCTGACTGAGGCAGTCAAACAGCCGCTCTTTAGGAAATCAAAGTCTCAGGTAGATAAAGATGCGCGCGCGCGCACACACACACACACGCGCGCGCGCGCGTACGCTTAGATACAGACAATCCATATACACGATTATCTGCAGTGTACTTAATGTTTTTTATGTAAATAATATAGTAAATTGTAATCCACCCCTTACTCCTTCAGGCTTATGCCATGATGCTGTCCCTGGCTGAAAAGGACACTCTTCACCCAGCTACCCACACCCCAGCCACCATGTGGCACAGTCTGGCACGGGCTGCCGCTGAATCCAGTGCCATCCAATCCCTCAGCCATGTATGATGACACCTCTTTGCACCTACCTTTTCAGCTCTCAACCCGACCCTGATCCACCTATGGCACTGGCAGTCCACTGCAGGGGCTATTTTGCAAGAATCCCTGATTGTCCACAGAGTGACTGCTGAGCAGGAACCACAGCCCACCCGACTGCTGAGTGAGGCGCCTTACCCCCAAAACACGGCAACTGCCCATGCAAAATCCATCCCAACCCAAGCCCCCCCCCAAAAAAAATATTCCTCCAGCAGATAGAGAGCAAAAATGTCCCTCTGAGACCCTAAAATTGATTTGTTACATTGACACCAACCAGGATGTGGTGAAAATAATAATGCTAAAGTAATAATAGCCGTATTTATTCTTCTGAATTTCTATGTTTTGCACAGCAAAGGCAGCTGAAAGTTGTGGGAAGTGGATATGCTGATTTGTCGTCACTCGACTGAATTTTCTGGCCGGCACATACAAAGCAAGAAGAACATTTTACACCGAGAGTAACGCTGGTGGCGTCTAAGACAGCTGGTTTCAGCCTAGCATGTTTCACAGTGTGTAAAGCATAAGAACCAGAACGAGAATTCCCTTTGAACCCCCGGAGAGATCAACAGGTGTTTCCCATGAATACATGATGATAAAACATTAAAAGGTCGGGCGAGCAACCTCGGTTCAGATGAAAATCGTTCCATGTAAGGATAGCACTGGCGGTGCTTTAATATCACTGAACTGAACTGAAGTACAAACATAAGATAGCGATTGCTCAACTAAAATCAGGCCAGTCTCCCATCTGCATCTTTCATAGCTGTGTGTGTCTGCACAATCATAGCACTGTACACAAGTGTCTGACAACTGTTGTCCACTGCACTCCATCCTGCCCACCTGCGATGTCTGTGAAAGGATATAAATAGATTGTCTGTTTAGTGGAAGAGAAGAAAACACGACGATTTTTTTGCTTTGTTTTGTTTTGTTTAATTTACTGAAATAAGTATCCAGTGCTGAAGTTAACTGTTGTTCTGTCGAGGACATAAGTCTTTTTCAAAGCCCTTGAATCCATCCTAGTCCACCAACAATACCACTAAATAGCCCGAATGCTAGTTGTTAGCTACTCCATGCTTGTGTGTCTTTCATTTTTAGACAATCATGATTTTGTTTTTCATTTTGTTTCTGTTGGTGTTGTTGTTGTTATTTGCTGTTGTATTTTGAGAATTGTATTTATTTCTTGGCAAACTGTAGTTTGTTTACTGAATAGCACTGCTCTTAGCCCGGGCAAGGGGGAGATTCCCAGCCGGGCCAATCCCACAGTTCAATGGGGTTTGTAGATTACATTTGAGGGCCGGATAGTATTAAAACATACAATTCACTCCTTATTCTACTAATGAAATCAGTTGATGAATAGATATTACTTAGGGGTTTTTTCTATGACAATTTATTGATTCAAATGTAAAAAAAAAAAAAAAAAAAAAAAAGAAAAGAAAAAAAAGAAAAACAGTATAAGGAATTAATAATAAAAAAGCCAGGTATAATTTCTTCATAAGCGCATGATTGGTCTGATAAGATCTGTATCTGACATTTTCTACGGTTGTCTGCAAGCTTGTGTGATGTTCGGTTCATGTTAATCCCTTGTGCCAAACTTATGATAAATAACAGATTAATTTCATTTATTTTCCCGTTTTGAGGGACCAGATTTTTCTTTTTTTTTTTTTTGGTTTGTTTATTTGTTTTTTGTCGTTGTTTTTGTTTATAATCGACTTTAAAAAGTAATCAGCAAGTTGAGGTACTTTGTTTTAATGCTTTCTACAATGTAACTGTTATGCATTTCAATTCAATACTGTGGGAGGAACAACTAAGAAATAAAGGACTACAATGTGGATTGACATGTTTTCGTTTCTCTCTTTATTACTCCAGAAGATAATTTTACTCGCTCTTTGTCCGTCCATCTCCCTCGCGCCTCCTCACTCCATACAGTCCTTCTGGCTGCCCATCATTTTGACCCACGTCAAAATTTATACTAAGAGACAAGAGTCAGAACACCACCTGGCGCTTTCTTCTGGCGCTCCCATGGCCTCCAAGAGCGAGGGAGAGTCTGAACTCTGGTCCTCTTTTTTTTTTTTTGAGGCCTTGGCTCACAAAGTGACGGAGATGCAGAGAAAAGGCTGGAGAGGGCTTGAATGTGGTAGTGGGAGCGGAGGCAGGAATGTGTCCTCTCTATTTGTGTCCGTTTGTGGGGCATGATGGATGAGGTGGGTAGATGTGATGACCTGGCTCATCGCTCAAACACTCAATAAGAGTCCCATCCTGCAGCAGGCCTCCCCATCCGGCACCCCCCTGCCCCCGTCACTGCTTGCTGCCAGCCAACGTGGGCGGACATTGTGGCTGGGAGGGTTGGAGGTTTAGTGGCCCCATTGTCCAGCGAGTAGCTCAAGTGGGGGGTTGGAGAATTGGGCATGACAGTGAAGATGGCTGGCGCTGACACTCTACATTTACAGTGCTCTTGGCACCCTAATGGATGGGTTGTTTTTCTAAGGCCCATCGTCAGCCCTCTGGGCTCTGTGGGGTGCCCAACTTTGACGAGGTCATAGTGGGTCACGCTGCATTGATGAGGTCAGTATGGGTCGTCCAGCTTTGATGAGGTCAGCGGTAGTGATCTTGCAAGCTAGGAACATAATGAAGTGACATGATATTGGTCTTGAGTATGGGTTGTGCCATCTGCACTATTGGGGACTCATTCAAGCTTATCTGACAACGGAAGTTTGTCAGCAACCAGAACACATTTGTATCTGCTGATCCAATTAAAAAAAAAGAAACTTTGAATCATTTGGAAACTGAAAAACTGACTGAGTCAGAAAATATGAATATTTACAGCTTTTTACTCACTTCTGCCAAAACCACCACCATAAGGTTAGTGAAAGTCAACCAAAGCAGTCAAGTTGTTGGCCTCAAAGCCAAAATAATGACCTGAATAAAACTATAAAGCTCTCTGGAGCTCACGGGGAACTTCAGAGCAGGATTTGAATTCTGTCTGCTTACACTTACAAAACATTTCTTTTACATTGTTCATAGTCACTGGTATCCTTTCTTAAAACAGCTTTTGTGTGCCCCCTTCACATCACCCTGGTGTTATATATGCTGCTGAAATGGCAGATATCGCATAAAAAAAAGCAATGTCTTAAGAGGCTTACTAATTAGTTACTAAGAGACTTACTAAGTGAATTAAAAATATATATGCATCAAGTTCAGAGATAATTCCAATCAATTTGCATGAGTTCAGAAAGGCAATGATGCACACTTCTGCAGGTGCAATAGAGGAAACTGCTAAACAACAGTTACACCTTGACTGCATCTGGCAACTAACTTTGCTGCAGCATTAAGCCACCAGAACCTCAGAGGTCTTGCCCCCGCTGCTATTCAAATTGCCCATGTAATTACATCACCTACATAAAAAGTTCCCCTAGACAAAAGTCCAAAGGCACTGGCTCTGGAAAGAGCACCAAAATATTATGAATGGACAGCACAGTGTATAGTTCCATTGTTCGTGGGCAGCGGAGTGACACAAGGGTGTGTTTGGCACTGGCGTGTGCACTGGTTTGATCAGTGTTGATTGGAACATGCCAGTGTCACCCATGTGTCCACTCACACTTAATCAACACACTGGGACGAGCCGCTGCCGTCATTAACCCACACCTTCTCATAAAGGGCTCAGTGTGTATCCGTGTGTGGCTGGCAAGGCCCTGGATGAATGTGTGTGTAAGTGTGTGTTTAAACAGCTAAGGAAGTGAGACAGAAGAGTGTACATTAGTCACTGCAATCAGTTTTAGTTAAATGTGAGAAGTGTGTGTGTTTCTGTTTCGCAGGGTTTAGGCCCTTAAGGTGCTGTGCCACTACAGTGTGTGTGTAGTCTGGTGGGCACTCTGTGGGCAGTGCTTCGTGGGGCTCAGAGCCACTCAGCTAATGGGGCATCTGGCACAGCCTCAGAATCCATCAGGCCTCATTACAGCTCCTGTTCAGCCACCGTCCTCTTTTTACCCCCTCCTATCTTCCCCTCCTCCTTTCGCTCCTCACCCTCAACCCTTTTTTCCTTTCCTTTTCCACCCGTCCATGCAGTCAGCCCCGTGTGGTGTGCAGTTGCCCTGCTCCGCTTGCTGGAACATACATCACACCCTCAGAGAGAGAGAGCGAGAGAGAGAGACCATCACAGCTGGCAGCTCTCACATTGATTGACTTGGCACCCATGCTGACTCAGACACCAAGGGAAACATTGCAGAGAAGGAGACACGGAGGGGTGTGGGAGTGTATCCTTCAGGGAGGAATGAGGGGCTGGTATGGAGGGACACTAAAGCTAACAGCTGGCCAAAGTGTGTTTCTGAGTGTGTGCTTGTGTGTGTGTTTGAGTGGGGAGACACCGCAAACCACCTCATCAACTTTCTGTTGTGTTTACAGTTACGGTAGCGCGTCCTCTGTCTATGTCCCATGTGTGTACAGGACAACCAAACCAATTCCTCACTACTTGTTCTTCTTCTTCTCTCTTGGAAAGCAGCAGAGTTTAAGGTTGTGGTTTCATTACGCTGTTCGTTTTTCTCCCTGGAGGCTACGGGCCATTAGTGTTATTGATGGACACTCAGTAGAGTCCCGAGGAACAGACCGAGACAAAGCAGCCCAGCCGTGCACATGGTTTTAATATGACGAGTCTAATCAGGATAGGCGTGGTGGCAGAACCACTTGAGGCCTGCTATTGAAATCATCTCCTCTCTTGCTCATGGATTAGATTAGAGGCTATCGGCTCCATTGTTGAAGGACTGGGCATGCATATTTTGGTTTTGGTACTTCTGGAGTCACTTAAACATAAAATGTTTGTAGCACAAAATTGACAATATATGCTGACATTAATTAGCATACAGCATGATCCATTCATTTATGTGCACTCACTTGAATTAGAGTTCTGTCAAAGTTCTTTTCTGTGCTGAGCTCCCCCCAGTGGTGGAAGTAGCAATGTGCACCTACCTGCAAAATTTGGGTTTAAAAACTCTCCCAGTTAATTAAATAAACTTCAAATATAGTGAGTGTCTAGTTAGAGCAAGTGATAACATAAATTCTGCTGAAAGACAAAAAAAAAAAAAAAAAAAAAAAAGAGTCATCCTTTCTTCAGGCTTGTAGTCAAACAAGCCGACATATCTAAACCAAAGATACGCTCTTTACACCACGCGCCCCCAGAGTGTGGGAGAGTTTCTTGATACAAATCTTTTTTACATCCCCGACATTTAAGATTTATTTTTTCAGGCAGCAACCAAACAAATGGTGCAGGACGTGTTGAAATGATTTCCCCTTCACTCTTTTATCTGAGCAGACAGCTTTGTCAGCTGGAGTTCAAAACACTGTGGCCTTCTGGGAGATCTGGTTCAACGCAGAGGGGCAGAAATTATCTCTGGGACGTGAAGCTATGGCAGCAAAGTGATAGAATCTCTCTTGCAAAGAGTGGCGTATGCTTAATTACAGCGAAAAAGTACCCGTGATGCGATCTTACCTTTTACGGACTATTTCATCGACAGTTTCCTCCAGCCCTCTCTTTTTCTCGCTCCCTGATAAGCCAGCATGCGTGCAACAGCGGGGCATTTTGTGTTCGCTCATAAAGTCTTTCTGCACAAAGGCCATGCTTTATTCATTTACTTGCAATGGAACAAAAGTGTCCTTTGAAATTCTGGCACTCTCAAAAAGCTTTTCATATCTCAAATCATGCAAAAGAAAACCAAAACAAAAAAACAAGGACGCTGAAACATACTGTATCAATGCAATATCAGTCCTAGAAGAGCCAAGCCTCTGCACAACAGCGTGGTAAGCATCTCTTGTTTGTAGCCATTTAGATTAGATATTTTGCCATGCCAGTCCCTCATTTACGGTGCTGCTCGCCCAGCGTGCTGCTGTGGAGAGGCTGATACGGTGGTGCAGCGGCCACCCAGAGCTCGGTGGATGGATGGCCTCTCTGGGCGTGTTTGACTGGAAACAGGTGTGTGTCATCTGAAGATGAAGGCCCAGCCGATAAACATTATTGGAGAACATCTGCTGCTTGTCACAACATGGGGCGAGCAGGAGCGCGCCGCCATCCATCAGCCTCACTGGAGAGTGAGTGTTTAGGGTGGGGTGGGGGGAGAGTCCCCTGGTACTGAGCTCACTCACCTATCACTCAACCCAGGACGTCCTGGATATAGGGTGCATGCATGGTCCAGGCACCTGCCCGCCAGTGCCGGACCACAGCCGCCGTTGGCCAATGGGAGAGAAAACGCTCCAGTGGACATGAAAAATGCCTCAGGGAGAGTGCACTTGCTCTCTGATGCTGACACACACACACACACACACACACACACACACACACACACACACACACACACACACACCTTAACACTCAGCTCAGGTAACCCACCGTTTACTATCAGGAAGGCAGGCATGGCCTTAATGCTTGACCCTGCCCAGGCTGATGATGAGAGATGTCTGGTAGTTGCCTTGCTCAAATTTGCACACTGACACACACAAACACACTAAGAGCCACATGATCCCATAGCTCTCAATGACAGCTGAAACCTCCACCCATACCTTACTGCCCTCCCACCCCCAAACCCCCAGCCCACACAACTTAGGGATCACAAAAATCAATACCATGCAACGCTGCGTTCATAGCACACATTACAAAAAAAATAGATGGTTAGTTAAAGGAAATGTCCACAGATGTGTTTGTTGTTATTTATTTGGTTCACGGCACCGTCACAGATGACAAAATGAAACATACTAACTGGCTGATAAATCAAATGTATCTTCTCTTTTAAACAATGTAGCACCACTGATATGCCAGGAAATGAGCACAGTAGGGTTACGAGTGATACAACTGGCACCGACCTGAGATATAATACAAATACAGTTTTTTACAAAAAATAAAAACAGACGAACACCAATCGAGATAAAATGTCTTGTAAAAGTAGTGCAGTAGTGAAAGGGTGAAATGAGTTTCTACTACTGTAAGTCCAGAGAAAAGTGCAGTAACATTTTCTTTTGTTGTTGTTTTTTGGGGGTTTTTTTGTAAAATTGCCCACCTCTGTGTCAGCAGCTCACTTGGCGAACACAAATCTGAAAGAAGTTTAAATGTAATGACTCGCGACCAGCACTGCACCAGGAAAACCTGTGGTCAGCGCTAATAAATTGAGTGTTTGAATTGCAGGGAAATGAAATTTGGTCAAGCCAAACTTAACCTTAAAGTGAGTTGAGACGAATATTGGGCCATTATTGTGTCCCAGAGCCAGCTTCTTCACAAATGAACTGGTTATCTGATCTTCATTCTTTTCAGAGGGAAAAGCGTTAACATTAAAATGCAAAAAATGTATCTGAAAAGTGCAAGCACCACTGTGAGACTCTTTCCAGCATTTAACAGGCCACTTTGGTGCACATAAAATATTCAATTTTTTCACTTTTGGACCATATTTTTGTGTCTCGCGTTGACTTTTTCTGTGTGTGTTCATCTTTTGTGTTTTAAAATAAGTAAACAAGCTGCCCCGGTATTTCTAAATCTGTTTCATACATTTTTATTTTTACATAGATATATGCTTGGCATTCTTTTACACTAAACATTAAGCCTTTTATGGACACCCACATAAAAAAAGTGGCAGTGGATGAAAAGAATCTCGTGTCAGCAACAAATGTAATTCAGGTATTTGTGTGTGTGTGTGTGTGTGTGTGTGTGTGTGTGTGTGTGTGTGTGTGTGTGTGTGTGTGTGTGTGCGCGCGTATTGCTAAGGAGCTTGTGTAACTCTGAACTTTTAATTTTAGATTGACTGGGTACGTTTGAGTTCATGCTCCTTTGAAGGCCTCTCACATGCCAGGTCCACTAGTTGATCGCCCCCGAGCTTGGGATTTGGTGATTGAGTGCCAGTTTCTGACAGCCGACTACAAGTTTGAGCGAACATATTAACACCAGCATTACCTTTACCGAGATGATCTGAGTAATGCTTCACTGAGCCAAGTCCTGTGTTTGAACACCCAGTCAGATGTTTGTACCTCTGCTTGGGTTATGTGGTTTTGCTGCCTGTTCTTCTCTTTCGTTGGGACACAGAGAAGTTCAGCACTCCCGGGGTTTGGTGGAGCGGTGCTGAAAAGAAAAAAAAAGAGGCAAGAAGACATCAGCACTATTTGCAAATCAAAAGCAAATGTTCTGGGGATTTTGGAGGAGAAGTTACTGCTACGTAGTCTCCCCGTGCGCTTGGCTTTGAGGAGGTAAAATGAAGACAGCTTCAAGACTGGCTTCATGCTGGGTGCAGATTAAAATAACTGTCAGGAGACGGGAGCAGCTATTGAGAGAGACAGGGTGACACACAGAGTGATGGGGCTCAGCCTCTCACACTTCATGACACAGTATTTCACTAAAGCTGGTTCAGCTTTACAGCCCTTGACCCTGGGTGTCTATGTTTTCTGTGTGTGCGAGTGTGTGCGCATGTGTGTGGTCAGGTATTAGTCATGTTGTGGGGACTTGAGTGGATTTACAGAGACACATTATGGGTTGGTGTCTCCCAAAAGGCAACAAAAAGTCAGTGCTCACAATGTGAATTGTTAATTTGAAAGGGGAGGACACTCTTTAAGGTTAAATGATGATAGAGGTTAGGCAGATAATCTGTAGTCCTCTCATGTAATGATACATGGTTGTCTGTGTCTACAATACTGTGCAAAAGTCTTGAGTCACACCTCATTTCTTTATATTGTACTTTACTGTGATTTTAAGTAGTCTTGATAGTTCCCCAGGCTTTCTGAAGGTCTTTCAAAAACATTTTCACTCATTGGCTAATTTTTCAGTCTTTTTTAATTCCAATTCTTGTGCCTGATCAATTTTAGAGGAATGTTTTTTCTTTCTTTTTTTTTGTTTTGCGATATAACAGACAACTTAGCAGAGAACTAATTTTGAACTGTATTTTCAGGCCCTTTGCTACTAGCAGCTTTGTTCCCTCTTATTTAACTGAATCTACAAAAAATGCAATAGACAGTTTGACAGACATAGCATAGTATTTTTGTACCACCAAGGTGGTTCCCATGAGTTTCATAGATAAAAGCGTGATATGAGATATATCATGCAATATATATTATGCAATCTATCCTAAAAAAAATGAGGAAACTTGACAAATGGAAGACAAAACGAAGAAGTGGAAGGTCTAAAACCAAATCCTTTTAAAAGTGATGTAATGATCATCAGATTACATCAGAGTTTGATCCACCATTCAATACCATCTGAAAATGATCTGATTGACAATGGCTTTTCAATATGACAATGATCCCAGACACACTTATAATGCAGTAAAAGCACACAGTGCAACACAATCATTGATGGATTGGCCTCCCCAGAGCCTGAACCTCATCATTATTGAAGCAGTGCGTGATCATCTTGACAGAGAACAAAAGGCAGACGACATCCAAAGAAGAGCTTTGAATGTCCTTCAAGAAGCCTGAAGAACTATTCCTGAAGACTACTTGTATTTTGCCTTGTATGCTGTATTTCCATGTATGTTTGCAGACTTCAATAAATTCCTCCACCTATTTCCCATTTACTTCCACACATATGCAAAAATTAGAGGTTGCTCAAGTCTTTTAGATACTTGCACTATGCGTCTCATAGTGCAAGTATCTATTTTCTTCGTGTGTTTACCTTCACTACATGAAGGGTCAAGCCAGGTGAGCGGGCACAGGCAACGTCCATTCACCCTATCACAGCGGGCCCTGTCAGAACAGCGACACAGCAGGGAGCACTCAGGGCCAAAACGGTCTTCGTCACAGGCTGAGAAAAAAAAAAGGCACAGTGAAAGAAATGAGGAAATTCAAAGAAAGGAAAGACTTGACGCAAGACACCCTAAGTGATCTTTTTTTAATATCTATTTTGGATTTAAGTGAATCATGTTAATAAAAGTAATATCTACTTTTTTCACATCTGTGCCCCGTTCTTCCTGGGGGACAGAGACAGCGTCCTGTCGATGGGTCACATGGGGCCTCGCCAGCACAGTCACATGATCTTTCACAGTTCGGTCCAAAGCTGCCAGCCTCACATCCTGAGAAGAAAAAACAGAAACATTCACACGCATACTTTGAAAAATGCAGTAATGATCATTCAAGTTCTTCTTTAACTACACGGAAACTGCTTCATTAGACATGAATAGACTGGGAGTGCACTGAAACCTGCTGTAAGTAGTTGATAACACGTGTATACGTAAAAATATCCTTTTTTTTAACATAATCCCTTTTAGAACGAGATGACGATTAACACATTTAATAAACATTTTGGAAATTGAAATTTAGTTCTTAGCACACATGCAAATATACATTTAATGGAAATGAATGGATTCACATACAGTACTAACAACAGCATTTAGTTATAAGAAACTGTGCATAAACATTTTCTCAGATAGACACAAACACCCTGATCGATCCAGGTCGGTGTCCTTCTACCTTCTAGCTGCTCTTCAGTGCTCAGTCCTATCTCCTGCTGGTACTGAAGTGGCCATTAAGGCACTCAAACTGGGGCTGAGAGCCCCACGAGCTTGCAGGAGGGCATGAGGATGTAACAAGAATGCATTAAGCAGTAGGGAAACAGCCGTCTCTCATCAAATAACCAGCCTGCCTGCCCACCTACCTAACAGCCTGTCTGCCAGCCACCACACACTCACATTTTGCTGGAAGTCTCTCATTCATTCATGCTCATATCTCCCCATGTACAGTCGCAGCTGGCTATCCAGGTGGCCATTTAACAATGAGCACAAACATGTGACTGTGAGCACTGCTGTGTTTTAAGTCTTCGCAGACATGCTGAATTACAAATATCCCTCTTTGTTACTCGTTTAACCTTTACTCCCATGTAGTTGCATGTAACATACTTACGTCTTTGGCACTGTGAGCCATGGTAGCCCGGTGGACACTCACATTTGCCTGTCACAGGATCGCACGCTTGCAGCACCTTACAAACGCAGGTGTGTGCGCAATTCACTCCAAAAAACCCAGATGGGCACGCTGGGAGGAACACAAGACAGAGGATTTAGGTTGGTTAAAAAGGTGTTTTATCTGGATTCATTCAGTCTTCTATGTGACCAGGGTAGTTTGAAAAAGATCTACATTTCATAATGTCAACGGGACTTCTAGTAACCTTATAACCAAGTTTTCTTTTCTTTATTTCGAGTGAGGGTTTGCATACTGTGTTGACAGGAGTGGCCGTAGTATCCTGCAGTACAGCTGCAGCTGCCAGTGAAGCGGTCGCAGGTCCCATTGTTGAGGCATGGACAGTCTTGTGCACAATCAAGCCCATATTTTCCCTGTGGACAGGCTACACACACAGACACACACAATGGGTTGATAACACTAGAAAGAAATGTGACATATAAGCCTGAGTGATGATTATTGGAGTAAAAAAGTAAAAAAATGTGTGCATCAAACATTAAACACTGAAAACATTAAAACTGGGGAAAATGTCTTCTTCATAAATACAGACTGAAGTCCATCATGTAGCTAATAATGGGGAAACTACTGCAATATAAAGTTTGTTGTTGGCTTTTAATTTGAAATGACCACAATCAAATTCTGCTGAGTTTAGAATTTTTTTTATTGTGGAATATCTGGAGTACCTGTCTCACAGCGGGGTCCAGTCCAGCCGAGGCCGCACTTGCAGGACCCATCACTGGGGTCACACAAAGCCCCGTTCAGACAGCTGCAAGCGTTTCTGCACTGCATGCCATAGCGCCCCCTGGGACACACTGGAGAAACAATTTTCAGGAAACATCATAATACACTAGAACTCTTCTGTTCAGCAAAAGCACTAGTGGTTGCACCAAACATAAAACACACACAGTGCACAGCTCGCACTTTCCCTTGTCTCTTTCACACACGCGCGCGCGCACACACACACAAACGCGACTGCACTAACCACGCTCGTGTTTATTTAAGCAACAGTTTCTAAAGAGATGGCAAAGTAGCCTAATTTGGCGCTGATATAAAAGAATAATCATGTTTCTCTGGGTAATTTAGATTGGGAAAACAATAAGCAAGCCGTCTTTGATTCCCCTGTTTATTTATTTGCTTCCTTGCCAAATCCAGCGACACGGAACACAGAGAATGAGCCACTTTAGGTTTATGTAAACATTCAACAAGAGGAACTTAAGAGGTGGTATGTCCAAGTACATGCAGGAGGCTGAAGACGAGAACATTTAGTGCAGGCAGCGCTGGAAATTCCCTGTTTGCAATCCAGCTGAATTGCTGATAAAAGGAGAGATTAAGAAAACTCAGCTCTGCCTCTGTTTAGTGGGAATAAAAGCCCTGTGATCATCGCAGCGCTTACACTGAGGAAATGGAGAATTTGTAACTTAAATACACAGGGAAAATGTTGAAAACTACACCCTCATTTTAGTGGTTGTTTCTCATTTCTAGTTAAGTGTCCTGTTTCTAAAGAACTCATTAGAGCCAGTGGTTCCTAATGATGCATGGCAGTCTCAGTGGTGACTCTCTGTAAACTCGAGAGGATTGTAAAAGAAAAATGTCTAAATATAAAGCCTGTTTGATATGTGTGATATGGTTCTGCTTAAAGTTGAACAGCGAGGTGACACTTTAAAGCTGCTGCAAAATGTTAAATGTGCCAGTATGTATCCTGTTTAGAGTCAGTCTTGAAACTACTCTTGTAGTTCTTTGAATATCATTCTCTGATGTGCAGCACTGTTCTTGCCACTTTGCATCTAAAATTCTGCAAATATATAATTTTGCACTAATATACTGCAAATAAACATCCTCGGTTTAACGTTACCTTGCTCGCAGGACAATCCCATCCTACCAGGGCCACAGATACACCTCCCGGTTACTGGGTGACACTGTCCTCCTTCCCCACACGTGCACATCTTAGCACAGTCTTTCCCATAGTATCCACTTGGACAACCTGCATGAATAGATATGCTTTCATCCATATGAAAGAACAAATTAAAAACTATGCATGTATTAATTTTACAGGCATCTGCATTACTTCAGTTGATGTCGACCAGAATTTTGTAACGCAACATAAAGAATGGTTGTATCAAAAAAAGTCTCTAAATCAATCCAGTTAGATTCAATTTTATTTATATAGGACTGAATCAAAACAACATTGACCTCAAGGCATTTTATATTGTAAGATAAAGACCCTACAATAATGCAGAGAAAATCAAGGTTTGTCACTTGGTGACAGTGGGAAGGAAAAACTCCCTTGTAGCAGGAAACCCCCCCCCCCCCCCAGTAGAACAAGGCTCAGGTAGGGCAGCCATCTGCCGCAACTGGTTGGGAGTGAGGGGAAGGTGACAGGGTAAAAGAAAGACTGTGACTCTAATCAAGCTATAAGTATAAGTAGGCAGAAATATGACTCGCAAATATGACTTTTATTAGAGGACAAGGACATTCAAGCTTTCTTGACTTACTTGAGCTGCAGTCGCTGCCTATGAAGCCAGGAGGACAGTAGCAGGAACCAGTCCTGAAGTCACAGCGACCACCATTGATGCAGCTGCACCTGGACTTGCAGTTCGGCCCAAAAGTCCCCGCTCTACATCCTACAGAAAAACCAGACACACAAAACTATTACTAGCTTAAATTAAACATATCATTGAGTCATGCAAATCTAAAGTGTAGCCAAATATGTACTCCGCAGCAATAGTTATTTCATTAGACTTCCTGTTTTATTAAAAACTAAATAAATAAATGGATAATAGCAGGTGCGTCTTATTAGCCAGTGGTTGCAACAGAAGATTAACAGTATACTTACTTAGCCCACATCGCGGCCCATAATAACCGGGCAAGCAGCTACATTTCCCCGTCACCGGATGGCACTGCTCTTGGTCTCCTGAACACTGGCACAGCTTGGTGCAGTTTTGTCCGAACACTCCAGCAGGGCAGGCTAAAATGATCAAACCGGCAGCACATCACGCACATTAGCACAACAGAAGAATGTAAGAAGCAATTTTTGGGATCATTTACCTTCTTTGTTCAAAGGTGAATGATAAATCTTCGATGCACAGGTCAGCTGAACAACTAACCTCTCATGCCTGGATCAAAGACAGTGGTATTGTATTATGCTTATAATTTAATATCTTTATAATATATATATGTTTGTGTGTAAATATATATTCTGATTTTTTGTTTGTCTGAAGCTCTCCAAGCGTCAAATGGAGCACAGAGATTGAGCTGGGTTGAGTCGGCTGTGTTCTTACCAATGGAAATACTGATACTGATTTAGGAATGAGTGCTGCCTGAAGAAGAGTGCGCAGCAGGTTGTGAATCAGTGTAAAAAGACCTAAAATGAACTTTGTGCTGGGGTGCTTACAGGTAGCTGTGTCGGGTATTTGCCTTCTGACCTGAACCTACCATTGGTAATATCTAAAGACGTTTGGGGCTGCAGTGCAGTTTAAAAGCATGTTAATTAGTAAGCTTTCAAAAATCCTATTGTTAATTTATAGCCTAAAACGTGTGTGTTAATTAAAGCTTTGTTAAAAGAAGATACATATTTCTGGATATAAATAAAATAAATAAAAATGAAAAGGAATGAGCCTCAAATGCAGTCTTAATTTTTCATTGTTATCCCTGATGGGCATTGCACACCCGAAAAGAAACATTGTGCAGATATCCATAGTGCTCGTGATACAGCAGCAGATAAGGCCTTTATGCACACATTCAATAGTATGTGGGAACAAAGACGCATGCCGTTTCCCTTTCCTTCCTCAGATTATCCTGCGAACATACTGGGACATTCAGTATTGACTGCTAATGACACCAAAACTCGCAGCAACTTTCCCTGGTGCCCAAACCCAGGCAAACACAGAGGGACATTCTTTCACACACCCTGTCTGCATACATACATATGCGCTCATCACAATAATGAATGAAGTCCCCAGACAATCAGTCATAGGGAACAAGATGAATCTGTGAACCGAGCATGTTTTCGGGTGAGACCGCAGCACTAAGCTACTCAGTCAGGCAGCAGCAGGCAGCGTGGGGGACAGATAAGAAAGGACTCCAGACTAAAGAGGCAATTACGGTGCTGTCATTATGCATGTCTGCCTTCCAAAAGCCCTTATCCGCCGCCGAGGAGACAAAAACAATGCCTTCTGTTTTACTTGGCAACCGGTGTGTAACATTTATCAGATGTCTGGGGAGTGTGTGAGGAGAGGAACGGAGCTGAGGCCGTAAGGAAGGGGAGGAGGGTGGGTGAGTAGAAGGCGCGGTGAAGGGCTGAGGAGGGACGCTGCTTATATACACTCCTTAAGGGTACGGTTTGAATAATGAAACATTCTCACAAGCACACAATTGGTTTGTTTCAAGGCGACAGTCTTTTTATCAACAAGGTAGCTAAATGGCCTCAAATGTAAGCCATGTAGGTATACTCTCCTGACTACCTGTTACAGGTAAAGGACATTAGTGAAAGTCTGTGGATATTTAAGATCTAAAAATTGAGCAAGCAAGCCACTAATCACCTCATGATTAGAATTCATTCAGACAGGTTTTGTTTTCCTTCTTACTTTTCTCGCAGCCAGCCCCTGTGAGTCCAGCTGGGCAGCCACAGCTCCCCATCTCATGGTGACAGGACACTCCAGCCTGGCACTGACACCGCTGGGCACAGGAAGCACCGTAGAACCCCGGGAGGCAGGCTGTCAGTCAATACACACATCACACACACAGTCACTTCACTCTTATGTTCTTTAGTGCCAGTTTCATTCAGCCGCAATTTCCTCAGTCCTGTACGCACTCACATTTGTCACACCTGGCTCCTCTCCAGCCTGGCACGCACTCACAGCGGCCTGTCACATGGTGGCAACTCGAACTATGGGCACAGTCACACCTCTGCTCACAACCCTCCCCGAAGAATCCCTTAGAACAGGCTTCAGACAAAAAACACAAGCGCTTGCGGTTAGCATGCAACATCGCAGCCAAGGATGCACTTTTAGAAGATGTTTACCTTTTATATGCTTGGAAGGCTAACTGCACAAACTGTTTTGACATACCATGTTATAAGCTATCGGCTTCTTTTCCTGGAGTAAACAAACCTTTCTGCTGCTGATATCCAAATGTTAGCAAATGGAGCACAGGGGCATGCCTGTCTCTCATGATGTTGAGAGACAGGCTACAATTTTATGTGTCTTTGAAAAAAAACCCCGCATCAGCAGGTACTAGATTATGATAAAACAACTATGCTGTAAGTATAGGAAATCACCTGACTGGCAGAGGTCTCCTGTCCAACCATGGAGACACACACATTTTCCTGTCACTCTGTCGCATCTCCCTCCATTCATACAGGGGCAGACCTCGGTGCAGTTCTTTCCATAACGTCCTTCTTCACACTCTGGGACAGATGGAAAGGAAGGTTAAGAGAAAAGTTACATTCAAGTAATAATTTATCACACAAATACAACATGGCTTTTCCAAGGCACCAAATTATGAAGACAGGGACAGAAAGACAAAATATTTAATCAAGAAAAAAAGTTTTGTTTCTCTTAGCTTCCCTACAATGTGCATTCACTATCCCCCTATTACATACACCTTTTGAGCAGTGAGTTGGACTTTCCGGTTGCCTACAGAACTGCCTGTTTCACCACATAGATTCAATAAGTTGCTGGAAACATTCCTCAGAGATTGTGATCCACACTGACATGACACAGTTGCTGCAGATTTGTCAGCTGCACATCCATGATGTCAATGTCCCGTTCCACATCCCAAAGGTACTCTGTTGGATTGAGATCCAGTGACTGGGGAGGTCATTTGAGTACAGTGAACTCACTGTCATGTTCAAGAAACCAGTTTGAGATGATGGAGTTTTGTGATATGGCACTTTCTCCTGCTGTGGAAGAAGACATCAGAAAGTACACAAACTGGTCACAAAGGGAATGAAAGCATTGAAGGCTGTGGTGTTTAAACAATGCTCAGTTGGTACGAAGGGACCAATAAAGTATCCCAACAACACCAGCCTGAACTGCTGATACAAGGCGATACAATGTCCTATTTGAATGTTGCAGCAGAAATCAAGGCCCATCATAGTTTTTCAAATATTCAGTTTCTAATTCTGGTTAACCTTAGTGAACTGTAACTTCAGTTTACTGTTTTGTAGCTTGTCACACCTGGCGCCCAGTAGCAGAAGACCTGGTGTGCTCTTCTGCTACTGGGCGATCGTGGCTCAAGAGTTGGCAGTTCGTCTTGTAATCGGAAGGTTGCCGGTTCGAGCTGGCTCGGACAGTCTCGGTCGTTGTGTCCTTGGGCAAGACACCCTATTGGTGATGACCAGAGGGGCCGATGGTGCGACCTGGCAGCCTTGCTTCTGTCAGTCTGCTCCAGGGCAGCTGTGGCTACAACTGTAGCTTGCCTCCACCAGTGTGTGAGAGTGAATGAATAGTGGAATTGTAAAGTGCTTTGAGGGCCCCGAAAAGCGCTGTATAAATGCAATCCATTATTATTACTGGAGTGCATCTGCTTCAAGGTTTGATGTGTTGTTTGTTCAGAGATGCTCTCCTGCCTTCCTTGGTTATAATGAGTGGTTACTTGAGTTAATGTTGCCTTCCTGTCAGCTTGAAGTGGTCTGGCCCTTCTCCTCTGACCTTTAAAATCAGCAAGACATTTTCTCCCAGACAACTGCCTCTCATTGGATATTGTCTCTTTTTCTTGCCTTTCTCTGTAAACAATAGAGATGGTTGTGTGGGAAAATCCCAGCAGATCAGGAGATTCTGAAATTCTCAAACCAGCCCATCTGGCACCCACAACCACGTTTAACGCTGCTTAAACCTTTCATCTCCATTCTGATGCTCAGTTTGAACTTTAGCAGGTGGTCTTCACCATGTCTACATCCTTAAATGGAATGAATTACTGCCATGTGATTGGCTGATTAGATATTTGCATTAACTGGCAGCTGAAAAGTTGTAAAAAAACACAGTTTAATCCGTAGTACTGTCAGACTCACCCAGTTCACAAGCTGCTCCAGTCCATCCCAGTGGGCAGGAGCACCGGCCACTGATCCTGTTACAAGTCCCTCCATTTTGACACAGACATTGACTTGAACAGTGCCCTCCATATCGTCCTGCAGGACAGGCTGAATACACACAACATAGTATAAGCATTTGAGTTTTGACTGCAAACGTTCTATTATATTTTTCTAGCCTTTCTTATATCATGAGTTCATTTCTGCAAGTGCAGTAACTGCGCCAAGAGATTCCCGAGATAGATAACATGACTAACGTCGGTTTTCAGAGTCTGCTGACTGATATTTACACTGCCAAAAAGTTCTACAACACAGCACAGTGGTTTGAAAAATAGACTTCTTTGACATTACGGTCATCATGCTCAGTAATTAGCAGTTTAACTGATGAGCCACTCACGCAGTTGGCACCTATCTCCGGTCCACCCAGCTGTGCAGCTGCATCTCCCAGTCACATGGTTACACTGGCCTCCGTTCTGACACTCACAGGTCTGACTGCATTGCTCTCCAAACTGACCCTCTGGGCATTCTGCCACACACATGCAGGCACACACACACATTCAATAATATTCAAGTTGCATTCCTAGAAAACAGACGTGAGAGCTAATTGGTCATTTGAGACATTATGGTTTTTAGCACCCATATTGTAAACGCAGTAATAATCAAAGTCCAAGATGGCATTTGGGGTTTAAGAAAGAGGAAAATGCAATAATGACAGAGGTGCATGATTAAGTCATGCTCGTGGCTTTCTGCTCACTCTGGTTCTGGTAGTTAGAACCACAAAATGGCTGTGGGCGAGAGGAAAGTCTTGAATAAGACTGCAGAATGACAGACTAAGGACTTTAGTGGGTATTTCACTGGCTTCATTAAAACAATGGCATGAAATCCTCAAGAAACTTCAGCCTGAGAACACTGGTTAGCTGCTAAAGTCTCTTCCAAGTTGAGCTCTCCCTTTCCTAATGTTGATCGCTATATACATGTGGGTGCATTTATCCAGAATAGACTTCAATTAAACCATGTATGCCAGAGGGCACTCTTGCGCTCCCTCCTTTCTCCACCCTTACCCATCCCTAAAAAAGTCATTGGCAATGTCTCATTATAGAGATAATTGTTCACAAACACTTCATAGCTGAGTTTAAGGAGAGGATGTCGTGATGGGCTGCAGTGAGGGCCTCCCTCACACCCTGTTTTAATGATGTGGCTTCCATTACCCAGAATGCAGTGTGGTCCTGCCCAGCCGGCGGTGCACAGGCAGGCTCCTGTGATGTGGTGGCAATGGGCACCGTTCCTGCACTCGCACATCTGGCCACAGTCAAGACTGTAAAAGCCGTCCGGGCACACTGTGGGCCGAGATAAAACATCCGACTGGTTAGAACTGGCAGCTTCAGAAAAAAGAGGAGAGGAGAAGGTTTAGATGCCAATATTTTTTTATTTAGTTCTTTTTTTTTCCTTTCCCACTCTCACTCTGTTCCCCTTCTTCCTACTTTCTCTCTCTGTCCTACTGAAAATACCAATATCAAATTGCAGTACCACACTGCGGCTGTTGCAAAGCGTCTGCGTTCGTTAAGTGAGCTCATGTCCCACATGTGTGGTGGATCTGGGCCACATCAAAAGTTTATGGCGGCTCGGAGGCCGTTCCCTCTGGGAGGGGGGGGGGGGGGGGGGGGGTTAGAGAGGGCACAAAGAGCCGGTAAATAGAGCACCTGCTGAGTCCACAGGCCCCACCAACACTCGACAAAACAAAGCCTGGTGTTACTGTACCCACACACATACACACACACGACAGTGCTGCTGCAGATGCAAGGCGATGCCAGTTTAAGGTCTGTTTCCCATTCTCAAGGAAAGTTAGAGAAATCGCTCGAGTGTGTGTGTATAGTCAAGTGACACTCACAGAGTTTGGTAAACACAGTGCCTCCCCATCCAGAGGAACCTAGCCAGAGGTTGCGGGATGAATGAGCCTTTCCACTGCTTGGATGTAAATATTATCTGTAAGCATGACTTCACTAGAGCAGGAAAGAATGACTCTGTTTATTCACGGCCTATATTTTTGATCGGTCAATTTGTCACCGTGGAGATCACAGGCAAACTCGGATGATAGTCGTATCCTGCAAAACAAAAACTTCACCCACACGGGTCTTTATTTATGGGAACGCTGCTATTTCCCTGCCAAAGCATGGACTGACTGACATTTCTCTCTTCGAGTACCCTCTTCTGTTTCCTGTTGCAGCAGTGTGCGAGAAATGGTTTGCATAGAGTCTGTCCAAATTATCTCAGCAGCCAGCAGCTCTTTCATTCCGTTTATATACTACTTCTTCTGTGAATAAGGAAAGCAGAGCGCAACATGACCAAAGGAAGCCACAAATTGGCAAAAATGTGTAACTTGGTGGTTTCATGTATTATAAATGCCGCATTAGTCAGGGTGTTCCCCTACGGTTAATGCATCATACCCTCCTGCTCTCGCTCAAATTGATGACGGTGTCCACTCCTCCTTTTTTTCTGCCTCAAGGCCTCAAATTGGGAAAAAAGTATCTTTGCTGCTCAGCAGTTTCTGGCATGGCCGTCGTTGTGTTCCCACGCTGACAGCATGACGTCTTTGACTCTCTCTGTAGTGGTTAGGCTGTGATGTTATTAAAGCTAGCCCACTGAGGATGCTGTCATTTTAATGCAGCTGTACATTAACTCTGTGGTAGCAAAATCGTCGGTTTATTGTCTGCTGTTTATTATTATCATAGCGTTTGCTGACACCATGGCAACAAGCTGGCATTGCTTGTCCTGCAGGAAAAAATGCCTTAGTGCCATTACTTTGATATATCGTGAGCACCTCAACACATCTCTGCTGCTAAAATATAAACAGAAAGCATCTCAGATGAGTCATGTTCCCTTTTAATAAGAGGAACAATAAGCCCATCAACAGATGTAGCAATTACTCTCCTTTTCAGCGGACAAAGTTTACAGCAGCGCGCGCACTTTATTTTAAGTCTTTAGGCAGTTGCACAATTTTGAATGACAAACTTTGTATTTGTATACACCAGTAGGGGGCGACTGGTTTCCATATTAACCACAGAGCTGCAATCTGTCATTTGATATGAGCCCAGTGTCTGCTAGTGTTTGTAAATGCAGAGTCTTCCCTCTGAGTCTTTGTTTATAGGTAGGAACACAGGATTCGGTCCACCATCACACACAAACTCACACACATACTGTGTGCCATCATTGAAAGACTCCATCTCGAGACTAAATGAGCTCTTTAAGACAGAAGGATTATTTCCAGATCCCCGGTTGTGTAAGAGCCACTGCTGTCAGCCCATAAAGCAGGTCCAGGGACCACACAGCCAGGGAGAGCAGACCACAGAAATAGAGCGGATAGAGAGAACTCAGAATAGAACTTCCTGGTTCTATTCAGGGTCTGCGTACACTGAAAGAGGTCAATGCTGCAACAACAAAACGGCCCGGTTTCTTCAACAAGAACACGGATGTTCAATGCTCCTCAGACCACAGTTCTTTTTTACTGCAACAAAATGAACTCTGTTTTGTTTTTGTTTTTTTGATGCAGACATCAAAGCTGCGGACCAGAAGCGCGGCATGATCGGCTTTAATTGAAGAAGCTGTGTGCTGGATGCATGTCAGGCCTCTTTCCTCCAATAATACTTGATGGGAATGCTTAGCATCAACCTCAGTACCACAAGAATGCTGAACACAACAAGGCCTTTGGCCTTATCAAGCTATCTGAATCTTGTGGAGCCAACTACTTTTGTGAATAACAAGATCTAAGTTCTAATGAGAAGTCATTTTGTTCCCTTTAATTCTTTGAAACCGATCAAGTAAAGAGGTCTTTACGTTGTCAAGCCAAGGCCTGGCTTTTCCTGAAGGAAGAGGCTCATTAGAACACTGAGAAACTGGACACCTTTGTTTGAGGGGAATGGGCCTTCAGAAACTAAAATCTAGTCAGAGTGATAGCTCCATTTCCACAGCAACGTCCAATCAGACTGCAGCCATTAACCTGTTATGACTAGGGATGTGAAGCTCTCCTCTGGTGTGGCATGGCTGTGATTTACAATGCCCTGTGTACTAGGGAGGCGCTATGAATTTCTGGAACTAGTAGTACAGTCACAGTAAATCTTTTGCTTTGTAATAACAGGAGGCCACTTCAAGTCAAAACAACTCTATTACATCGTTAAAACTCTCAGACTGTCGTTACGTCTTGTAGTTCAGGACAAATACAGGTGAATATTTGTTATGTGAAAGGTTTGCTATGGCAGGATGCTGATACAAATTATATCTTGGAATTCTGAAATGGTTCGCTCATGATATTATAAGGACAGCGGGACGAGTCGCGGGATTTGGCGGACGCTTCACTGAAGTTGGAGAAAAGATTGAAGAATGTCCTGCAACACCCTCTAGTGATGAAAAATAAAAATGTCAGCAGGAATGGAGCGGAGCGTTCAGTGTGGACCGTTTTAAAGACGCAAAGTGTTAATGCCATAATCTTACATCAAACTAGAATCAGGAATTACATTTTGCAAAACATTTACATTTGTGATAAAAAAAAATGATGGGCCAAACTATATTGGTAGTGATTTGGGGCTTTTTAAAATAATTTATTAATGGTAAAAATAACTGACTGCAACTTCCTCTTGCTCAAGCTAATATATGCTGATATTATGTCAAATAAAGCAAAGAAAAACATTAAATCCTCAAGAAAGAGAAAGTGATATATTCTCCACTTTGGCTTCAATTGCGTATCTAGAACATCAGTGATGTCATGAGCTCACCATGTGACCCATCACATGGTATTGCTTTGTGTATGTTTTTTGTTGAGACTGGTCAGCTATTATAAAAATAAAGAGAATTTGCAGACAGTCATACATGGGACACACAAATCTGGTTTCACTAAAGAAGTGATTCTTGTGAAAACTAAAAAGTTCCCATAAAACTTGACCTTGAGCATGATTTAGGCAAAAACTCAGTAGGTGATCATTGTGTGCAAGGTTCACTAAATTCTGACGAATCGTGCAATGTAGTGCATAGATGGATGGATAGATGCATCATAATCTCATAAACACAACAGTCCACCGGAGGCATCAGTTGAAAACAAGAACAAAATCAAAGGAGTGTGTTTATCCATGATTTGATCAGTTCAAGTTTGCAGGGAAACATTTAAATTACTTTGCTTAGCTAAAGAGGATCGACATGGCATTCTATTAAAATGAGACATCCGCTTATGACGGGACTGCCACAGACATATTTTGGAGTCAATAGTGAATAATGTTGCATGGTTATCCAGAGTACCGGAATTGCAAAGGCTTTCATTTCTTCTCAGGGATGGACTAAGTTTTGTTCACATGCAGCTGCAAGCGAGGGAGGCAGAAGGACATGGCGGATCTCAAAACGTGGATTACTTCTGGAATTAGGTTTAAGAAAAAAAAAAGATCCTAAGGGTTTATTCTTGAAGTGAGAAGGAACCAAAATCACTGTTAATAGCTTAAAGTACATATAAAGATACAATTATAGCCACATTTGTGTCTAATAATGCAATTAAAAGTTCCTTAAATCAAACTTTCACTCTAAAGCCAGTATACCAAAAAAAGTTGTACAAGTGATTTAATAACATTTTTGAGATTTTTATGGCTGTAGCAAGGTTGGGGCTACATAAAACAGGCATATTAGGAACACAATATATATTTATGTAAAGACATAAGATTAGAAATAACATCAGAGACAACACATGGCTTACTTTTCTCACAGAAGGTGCCCGTATACCCAGGAGAGCATGTACAGGCTCCGCTCACATGGTCACAGAGGGCTCCATTCTCACACTGGCACAGCTGGGCACAGCCCCGACCATAAGTGCCATTCATACACTCTGTGAATTGGAGCATGCACATTACACAGTCTCTTGACTGTCCAACTAAAAAAAATGCCAATCCAAAAAAAACCCCAGAAGACTCCCCACATGTGTCTCCATCTATCATTTTAAACAGAGATTTATATAACATGTAAAATCTAAAGTTATACAGTATCAGGATCAAATAAAACATTTAAACTGTATTGTGCTTGTTAAACATAAAATCAAAAAAATACTGACTGTGGTGCTGTAACTGAAATGGCCCCAAGGTGGCAGCATTTAGTAAAATATACAAAATGATACAAAATGATTTAGTAGCTAAGGCAATAACTTACTCTTTTCACATCGGTCTCCTGTGTAGCCGGCCTCACATGCACACTGACCACTGACTGGGTCACAGCCCAGAGACTGTTCGTGGCACTGACAAGAACTGGTGCACCCTTGTCCCCAGAAACCAGGATCACATACTGCAAACATTACAGTGAAGGGTGAGTTATTTTCTCTGCTACTCTGTCAGATTCTCTTATTTTTGTCTCATTTGTTTACATTCTCACATGTTGCACAATCGTGGCCTCTTTTTCCAGGAGGGCAAATGCATTTCCCAGTCTGTGGGTCACAACTGGCATCAGGGTGGCAAGAGCAAGGTGTTAGACAGCCTGGTCCATGGTACCCAGCAGGACACTCTACACAACACAGGTGATTAATCAGAAAACTGATTCTGTCATGAACTTTCTATAATTAAATATAATTAAAGTGTTCAAGCAAGTCGAGGAGATTACAGTAATTTCAAAATCCAAGTGTGACATCATCATTTTTTGTTTTTGTTTTTTAAAATTTGAGGTTGAATAAGTAAAAAAAAAAGTTGTATGCCTCATTAAATATATTATCATCAGCATTAAGGTCAGCTACAGCTTACACATTTGGTTTATTAAATGATTTTTTTTTTTGTTTTAATCTCAGAAATTTCATGCAAACTCACTGTTTTGGCAGAGCTGTCCCATGAATCCTGGCTCACACTCACATGTACCGGTCTGCTTGTTGCACGAGCCTCTGTTCTGACACTCAGGACAAGAAGACTGGCACTTTGACCCCCAGAATCCATCAGGGCAGTCTGGGAAACAGCAAGTACCTTTCACTTTGATAGAGCAGTACGCAGTATTTATGTTTTTAACTTCTCAGATTTAATACACATTCAAATATTGTAGAAATTGTAGTAAAGTGCAGTTTTGAGCCATCCACGATTTTTTTTAATATTTTGCTTTCAGACTTTTTTGTCATTTTTTTAAAGTCATCCTGAGCAAAAGTGCTCAAGACTTTTTGTAGGTCTCTCAAAGTTTTTCTTTGGTCATTGACTGCTTTTTAGCTCATTGTCAGTCCAGTCCTGAGATAAACCAGTTTACACAAAATGCCAAAGACAACACAGTTTGAAAGGAATAAAAAAGGTATTTTTACACCAACAGAGGTAACTCCAAGAATCTGAAACCTTTCCCATATCGTCATGGTGAGCAGAAGAAGTGGGAGTCCTAAAATGATACTTCAGAGCAGTAATTGAAAGTTGTCCTTAAGAAACAGGAAAAAAATCCAACAACCATCTGACACAGGACCCCAAAGATCCATCTGACTCTTCAGATGAACAAGCTACTGATCACTGAAGCCTCATCAAAAATGGTGTCAGTGTGAGGACGGCAGTCAAGAAATCATTCTTATGGAAGAAAAAAACAGGGAGAAAAAAGGCTGAGTTATGCCAAACTACACAAGACCCACACTGAAAATCAGTGGCAACAGGTCAGGAATAATGAATCCAAATTTGACATTTTTGGTCCAAATTATTGTTTATATGTACGAGGGAGGTCGGGGATCTTGTAAAAAGTGATGGAGTTATGAAAACATGAGATTTTGATCCACTATGGAAGATCATCTGAAAAGTACAATCATACAACGATTCCAAACACACTGGTAAATCAATAAAAAATATACCTATATGGAAAAATATCACAATGGATCACTATCAGTTATGGACTGGCCTCCGCAGAGCCCAGACCTCTACATTACTGAAGCAGTGTGGGATCATCTTGACAGAGAACAGAACAAAAGTCAGCCAACAGCTTTGAATGTCCTTCAAGAAGCCTGGAGAACTATTCCTGAAGCCTGCTTAAAGAAACTAAAAGAAATATTGACTAAGGGAGTTAATGTTGTTTAAAGTTCGTCATTAAAGATATTGACTTACAAGTTTGTTAGGTGCAGTGATTTATTTAAAAATGTCCAAACATAACATGGAAACCCAGTATATAAGGCAAAAAATGTTTGTACAATTCTATTTGTGTTTTTCCCAGCAAATTAAAGGAAAAGAGGGATGGCTCAAAACCTTTGCACATTTCTGTAACTCTCTGAGAGGGGTAACAAATGTCCAGCCTGCAAACAAGAAAGATAATTGATTGTCTTCTTTCTATTATTATAGGACATTGCAATAATGAATACCTTCCTGGCACGAGTGTCCCATCTTTCCATCAGGACAGATGCATTGTCCAGTTATGGGATCACAAGGAGCTCCACTGCAATCACAGGTCAGAAGACAGTTCTCTCCATAGCTTCCAGCTTGGCAGGCTAGCAACACAAAATACACAACAGACATGATGTAACAGGAGAAAAAATAAAAGACTGGGTTACACAACAGTGAAAAAAATTATTAAGAGAGGCAGCTGGACAAGTGAAAATGTTGAAATCATAATCACTTGATGCTTATTTATTTAGCCTCTGCCAAAAGCTCCTGCTGTAATAACTGAATTAAATCGCCCCTGTCATGACCTGGCCTGCAACTTAAGCTATGGACAACCTAGAGAAAAACGAAAAAAAACTTTTATTTGGGTTGCAAACCCAGCACGCCTAGGCTTGGACTGTGCACTAGTCCTGACACATGGTAACTCTGTTATCTTAGTCTGCTCCCCAGAGACATAAAGTGATGTTTTTACCAGAGGCTCCTGAGCAATATTCAGCATCACTCTAGAGCACAGTACAGAGGGTTGAACTTTCCATCAACCAGCAGAGTAAACAGCCAGAGGGCACCCTGCTGTACAGGAACCCTACTTTCTAGTTGTGTAGTCTGCAACAACAAGAACACCTGCACTGACCAGGTGAATTCATAGATGCATTTCACCTACTACATCCACGTAATCAGTCAAAGCTATCAAATGATGAATAGAAGAAGGAGGCGAGGATAGAGGAGTAAAGAAAGATCTGTATGCTTTGCAGGAAATTAAAAATGTGACAAAGCTGAGCAAACACATAACAAAATGCGCTGCTTTGAAAAAGGCACACAGTTGCACAAGCAACAACTATGCAAACTATAAGCATGCGTGCTGACACGTGTCAGTATGCCGGCCCACGCAGTTCACAAATTCACACACATTATTACACTGTGCGGTCTTTCACTATAAAAGCTGTGACCACATGAGTGCACTGTGGAATCGAGCTCTGTGGAGAACACTGCGTTTGCAGAGGTTAAAAGGAACGAGTGATATTATTAATGCGAGCCAAACATCTGAAAATAACTGCACTGCATACGTTAGACGTCAAAATAACTGAACATGCGCTCTTACATTGGCTTTTACAAAGTGCTTTAAATCTTTTTTTTTTTTGCTTACCCAGTTGACAGTTATGTCCGTGAAGCCCTGCAGGACATTGCTGGCTGCACTCTCCAGTCTTGGGGTCACATGACCCTCCACCTGGACAGTCACATGGCTGCTCACAGCCGGGCCCGAAAAAGCCTGGATCGCATTCTACAATGAGACACGCAGATGCATAAAAGATTAAGATGATGTGCAGTCTCTAACCAAATATCTTGGATACCTTCATCGAGTAGAAGCTTGACTGTTAAAGACCACCGACAACCTCCTAAACTCTTCTTCTTCTACACACTAATATACTAAAACTGTACTGCAAGGAAACAGCAAGACTCCCCTTTGTAGCTCACATTAGAGATGCATTACTGCAACTGGAAACATATTTGTTCATGTTTAGAACCTTTAAAACAGCTGAGAAAGTAATACGCCCTCGTCTCTGTTCAGCATTTGGCTTGAAAATGTAACCAAACACAAATCTTAACCACTTCATTCCTGTCAAGGAATAAACGTGCTTTTTATACCTTGTTCACATCGTGGGCCGTGATACGCAGCCTTGCAGAAACAGCTTCCCGTTTTGGGGTCACAGGCGGTGGAATGTTCTTGAACACAGTCGCACTCCTTGGAACAGCCCGCTCCGTGCGTCCACCTGGGACAAGCTGAGAGGTTTTAAAAACAGACAGAAAAAGGCTGATAGTATGGAAGTAGAAGGTTAGATTATCCTCTTGTGTTTGAGTAATACTACGCAAAATCCGTTCATTAGACACTTATATAAATGTTGATAGCTGCAGAAATGCTGCACTAAACCAACTTCACCTTCTGTTGTCTAAAGTTTAGCTGGTCACAATTTCATGGAAAAAAGGAAAATAAATTGAAATTAAACATTCTTTGCTATCGAAATGCACTTAAAAATGAGCCAAACAAACACACCCAGTCACCATGTTATGACAACGATAGATTTCTGCTGGCTGAAGTCATGTGACTGCTGCCTCCTGTTTCTCCTGATTTATTGAACTTTGACTCCTCTGACTGTTTTTGCAAGTACTTTAATTTCTGCTTGTATATAAACGCATTTAATAAGCAGATTTAAGTTTTGTCCATGACCTTTAAGTCTGACAATTGTTACATCCCTGTGGGTGAATCTTGCCAAAACTGTCCCCGCACAGCAACAAAAGCTGAGCTGCACTCCACCCTGTCCCTCTCGATATTGGCTTTATGTTAGGTGCAGCTGCAGGCTCCAGTTACACCCTCTCCACCCTCTCTAATGTCCCGCTGCAGGATGAAGCAGACAGCTGTGAGAATCTGATAATATGCCTTGTGCACATTCTTCCATCATTTAGTTGGGTCTAAGAAGAGCGAGCAGCTTCCACACTGAGAAATTAAGAGTAAAACTGCTGTCGCCATGTCCTTCCGGAGGCTTTGGAGCACCCCGAAAGCAATGGGGGACGTCAACATGGTGACAGAGGAGCTGAAGAATCTTTATTACAAGCGGCTGCTGCCAGTAGAAAAATACTATTCTTTCCATCACTTTCACTCACCAAGCTATGAGGACGCAGACTTTGACAACAAACCGATGGTGCTGGTGATGGGTCAGTACTCAACAGGAAAGACTACTTTTATCAGGTAAGCTCAGGACTTGGATCATTAAAAAGAAAAAAGGGAAAAAAAGGATCTGCATGCATTAACTTGCCATGTTTTAAACAAAGATAACAGTGCTGGTTTGCACCATGTGTGTCTCAAGGTATCTCATAGAGCAAGATTTTCTTGGTAGCAGAGTTGGGCCAGAGCCAACCACTGACTGCTTCACTGCCCTCATGTATGGAGAAGTCGAGGGAATCATCCCTGGGAATGCCCTCACGATGGACCCGAAAATGCCCTTTCGCAACCTCGACCCTTTTGGAAATTCGTTTCTGAACAGGTGATGAGCGTTCACAGAGGAGAATTCCTGTTTGTATAATGTACTGATAGGATTATGCTTTGCCATTATTCCTATAAATGAATCAAGTAATCCTGAAATGCATCACATTTACAGGTTTCAGTGTGTTCAGATGCCAAATCAGATCCTTGAGAGTATCAGCATAATTGACACGCCAGGCATCTTGACTGCTGCTAAAAGAAAACTGAGCCGAGGTGAGGCTGAATGTCTTCTAATTTCCCTTTTAGTGCCAGAGGAAATTAACAAGCCTTTGCTTCTATTAATGTTGGACTGTGGGAGCAGAGTGATAAATGTAGTAGACCCAGTGAAGTAGGAACATTTCAGCCAGCAAAATTCAAACACTTGAAGGCAGAAGCAAAGCTGATGAAAGCAGTATGACTTTGGGCTGGCAGGAGATAAGCTGAGAGGAACTGAAAAGCCTTTGCTTCGTTTTATGGACACATTTTTCAGTGGGTGTAACCGAAATGGCTTGAAACCAGTGAGGACCTCTGGGATGTGTAAAACGTTCCTCGATGGCTTGAGGCTGTGAGGCTGTGTTACATACAGTCTTAATGAAACCCCTATGTTTCTGTTCCTTCTCCCAGGCTATGACTTCGCAGCAGTGCTGCGCTGGTTTGCAGAGCGTGTCGATCGGATCATCCTGCTGTTTGACGCGCATAAGCTGGAGTTTTCTGATGAGCTCACACGAGCATTCGAGGCCCTGTGCGGTTATGAGGACAAGTTGCGTGTGGTTCTCAACAAAGCTGACAGGGTGGACTCTCAGTATCTGATGAGAGTGTATGGCGCCCTCATGTGGTCACTGGGAAAAGTGTTTCGAACCCCTGAGATTTTACGGGTTTACATCGGATCCTTCTGGTCAGAGCCGAGGCAGATGTGCGACCACTACCAGCTGATAGAGTTGGAGGAGGAGGATTTGTTGGCCGATATAAGGAACCTGCCACGCAACGCTGCAGTACGCAAGCTGAATGACCTGGTGAAGAGAGCGCGCTTAGTGAGGGTCAGAAATCAGCCGTTATGATAAATTCCAACCGGTACTTTGCATATACAAATCCAGCTGCTGTGGTGACCTTTATGACTCCCTTGTGTTTCTTCACAGGCTCATGCACACATTATCAGCTATCTGAAGCAGGAGATGCCAACCATTTTTTGTAGAGAAAGCAAGAAGCATAATCTGATCTACCAGCTTCCCGTGATTTTTAGCAAGATTCAGCAGCAGCATCGTGTCCCAGCTGGCGATTTCCCCGACTGCACAAAGATGCAGGTCAACAAAACAACTTCTTTGATTATTGTTTAAATACCATATTTGTTAGATTTCATTCACTCTAATGTTCTGTGTTAGTCTCACATGCGATTGCACACATTTTCAGGAGAAACTTTTGGGGCAAGACTTCTCAAAGTTCAAGAAGCTAAAACCGAGCCTTATGGCCTCCTTGGATAAACTCCTCAGCACTGACATCGCCAAGCTGGTCCCCTACATCCAACAACAAGAACAGAGAAAGCGATCCCTCCACGGAGTGCTGGACGGGGAATTTTTGAGAACATTCAAGCCCGAGCATTACAGCAGAGACCCGTTCAAAGAACCTCCCATAGACGAGGGGAGCGAGCTAGATTTCGATGAGTGGGTAGTGGAGAAATACAAACCCAAATACGATGAGATTTTCTACAACCTCAATCCAACTGAGGGCAAACTTAGCGGAACCAAAGTCAAAGAGTGGATGACAAAGACTCTTCTGCCCAACTCTGTGCTCGCTCACATCTGGAGGCTGTCCGATGTAGACGGGGATGGCATGCTGGACGATGAGGAGTTTGCTTTGGCAGTCCACCTCATCGAGGAGAAAGTGGAGGGCCACTGGCTCCCCAGAGAGCTGCCTCCACACCTGGTGCCACCATCAAAACGGCCAAGTGAAGCAAGCGACGTGTCGGTGTGAACTTGTCATCCAAAGGAAACGGAAAGCTGAGAACGTGTATTCATTACAAGTAAAATTAATGCAGATTTTTTACAATGTTGGCAGTTTGAGTACTATGAAAACTGAAGTGTGTGTATGTGTGTGTGTGTGTGTGTGTGTGTGTGTGTGTGTGTGTGCAAACCTGAAAACGTATTAACAGCTGACACAACCTAAAGCTTACTGTTATTGGTTATGAATGATTTGATTTTGAAGTATTATTCACACTTTTTTTGACAACTACGTTATTGTTGTCATCTTATAAGGAAACACAACAGCAAATATTATCAGTTGCATGGACAGTCTCTCTTCAGCTAATGCAGTAAAAGTTTCATATTCCCTGACTGTTAAGCTTTTCTTTAATATGTGACATTAAAAACATTGACATTGCTATCACCAATATTTTGAACTCTAACAATTCTCACTCACCCAGGTGGCAAAAACGCCCATATAATCCTGGAGGGCACAGGCAGCCTCCATAGAGACGATGGCAGTGCACACTGTTGGGACAGTTGCACTTTCTTCTGCAGTGCCTCCCAAAAAAACCCTTTGGGCAACCTGTGAGCAAGAATAATGCCAAATAAATTAGTCCCTGCTTAGATTCAAAAATACAACAGAGCCCACATGCCTCATTTGTGAGAAGACATCTTTAATAATGGTAATGACTCATTCAGCACACACTGAAGCAGAGTACAGGGCAGTGATTTCCAAACCCTGGGATATCAAGATGAATCTAGTTATTTATAAGATAATCACCCTGGTATGAAACAAGCTTTAATTTATGTTTTTTTTCCTTATCTTTCTATCATAAATCTTTTTAATGACTCGTCAGTTTTAGAGGATAAAAGCATTCTGACAGATGTCTAATCACATAGTTAAATTCATGTGGAGGGGGTCGCAAGCAAACTAGACCCAGGTGGTTGCATGCGTCTGTAGGAATGTGTGTATACAAACCATCCTCGCAGAGCAAGCCTTGCACCCCAGGGGGGCACAAACACTTGCCAGTCACAGGGTCACAGGAGCCTCCATTCTGACAGCGACACAGGCTGTTGCAGGCCTGTCCGTAGCTCCCCTGTGGACAAGCTGAAGAGAAAGGAGATGAAGATTTTTTTTTGGCTCAAAAAAAGTTCAGTGTGGAAATCCAAAGATATATATATATATATTTTTTTTTTTTAATTTGAAAATAAACACATCAAAAGCTAGAGTTTTGGTCTAGGCAGTAAACACTTTCAGCTTCCGTCCTCTCTTTCCTGGTGTTGTGGGTTTGCCTGACTTTCTTAATCTCACTGGCCTTGTTAGCAGTTCTGAGAAGAAACAGCTGGCTGTTTAAGACGTGCTCAAGTATTCTAATCCATCAAGTTAACTGCTGCTTAACTTCCATATCGCAGCTTCTTTACAACAGTTTTATATCGCAGGATGAAATTGTTTAAAATAGTGTAGCAACGGCAGCACCCTGTGGAACAGGATAAGAACAGGAAATAGTTCAGAATGAATGAATTAATATATAAATGAAGGGACAAGACGTATTTAGAGAAATCATAATAATATATGAAAAAGGCAGTGAACAGGTCAGTAGGCAAGGGTGTCGTTTTGTATTGAGGTACCCTCTTGACCAGGTTCTCCCTAGAAAAAAAGTTTGTAATCTCAAGGGACTTCCTGGTTAAATAAAATAAATACTTAAGGCATCCTGAGACAACATGTATAACAAAGAGAGCTAGTTTTAAACACCATAAATACTTGTAATGCTTCAACAGCAGTATTAAGAGTTGGCACACTGCTTCAGCGATATGATTCAAATATAATTCAATTATTTGAGATATGGGAAAGAGTAACCCAGTTAATTATATATTTTTTATATATATACAACTTCATACAATAAAAATGTTATATGTCACATTTTTTAAAGACCATACATGGCCCATATTTTTTTTCCTTATAGCCCCCTATGTTGTTGCCTACTGCACCATTCCCCATATCTTTGCCTCAGGCAGCAATATTCCTCATCTACTCCACCTGAAAATGCTGCCCAGGCCCATCACCTTCAGGGTGTGCATCTGAACACTGCCTCCCTCAGACTCTCGTTTCAGAATGCTTCTAATGGACTTATCACACGTGGCTCTCCTCCTCAGGTTCAGACCAAAAGACAGCCATTAATCACAGAGCTGGATGGGAACAATGAAGCTTTGCTTTGTAACCCAGTAGTGGACATCCTTGGCCTCGGGCTGTGCTCTTGCTGTGGGTCCTGGCCACAGTAGTAGCAGACAAATTGATTCCCCTGGCCCTCTTGTGTTCTGGAGCCCACAAACAACACAGCCTCCCACACAAGAGCCGTCAGGCTTTGATACATGACGCTGGATCGATGCACACAGGGAGCTATGTCATCTTTCTTTAACTAGACCATACTGCTAAAGGCAGTTCAAATAGCTCTGGGAAAACATGTGCCTTGTGATACAATCAAGGCTATGTGCATGCCCGTCTATGCTGTACTGTTCAATGTACAACTGAATCAGATATGTGATCTGGACATGACTCATTCGCTTTGGTCAATTTTCCCATACAAATAAATAAATAAATAAATAAATGTCTCCCCTTCATCCCTTTCTGTCTGAAAGTGAGATGAGGAGATGATCATGTGCCACTTAAAATAATGGTAAATATGGAGCCAGTTTCCCCTCTAAGGCTTTGTCATAATGTGTCATTTGTATACGAAATACTTTTATAAAGTCACAATTTTTTTTATTTTTTGTGCAAAATAAGCCAATGAGATATAGCCTAGTATTTACAAATCCCACCATATAGTTTTTATTACTTCTGGATGGAGCAAAGTCTTCATGCTAAGCTAACTTGCTACAGTACACTGATGACAGGTGGCACATGATTTATCCCGAAGGACAGTGTTTGTGTTATGATGGAAAGACGTCACTTCAGAACACTTTTAAAGATCCTCACTCTCGTTGCAGATGACCCCCGTCCAGCCAGGCAAACATTCGCATCGGTCTCTGTTTTCGTTGCACGCTCCATGCACGCAGTCTTCACAGCTTACACTGCAGTCCTCCCCAAATGAGTCATCTAGACACACTAAAAAAGGAAATTCCAAAGGAAATTCCTGAAGATCATCAACATTTAATAGGAAAACAAAAGGAGAGTAATAAAATAATATTGATCTGGTCAGGCACAAAGTGCAGACTCAGCACACATGCTTTGTTTTTCTTGTTTTGGGGTTTTGTTTTTTTACTGTACCTATGTGACTTTCCAGTCTGAGCTCTCCCCTGCGCTCTCTCAGGATCTCTAATACTTTTTCACTGTCACCACGGTGACTACCATCATCGTCGTCATCATCTTCGCTGCCGTAATGGGAGCGCAAGGCTGCCGTGTACTGCAGGAGCTGAGGAGCATTGCGGAACAGCAGGTCCGGTAATCTGCCAGCCTCGAGCTGCACTTCCTCATCTTCCTCTTCTTCATCTTCCTCTTCCAGCTCTCTGCCGTAAAGAGCTAAAGAGACCAAGTACAATGTTATATGTCAAGAAGAAATGCAGAGTGGTATTTGGAAAGCTGAAAATGTTACTCACACACGCAAGAGCGCCGGTCCTCATTCAAACGGAAGCCCTGTTGACAAAAGCACTCGTACGCTCCCACAGTGTTGATGCAGTATTGTTCACAGTCCGAGATCTCTGCCAGACACTCGTCAATGTCTAACAGAAGAAAATGCAAACATAGTGCAAGTATATGAAAAGATAGTGTAGCACTGCAAGATGACACAGATATGGATTTTTTTTTTCTACCCATCCAGAAGTTGCACTTGACTGTACATCGCTTTTTGAGTAAAATGTTCTTTTTTCCCCCCTTTTCTAGTAGGAACTGGCCTTAAAAGGATTAATTTTTCAGGACTCACTTGGTAAATACGCTTTTTAGAATTTGTGTCATACACAACTTTGCCACAACACAGAAAACCTTAATAAGTACCAGACTAGATGATCTGCTAAGAGTCCAACCTTACCGTCACAGCTGCAACCGTCTGGATTTAGTCTGTAACCAGGCCAGCAGCTGCATTCATAGCCGCCTGGATAATTTTTACAGAAGTGGCTGCAGCAGGACTCCTCACTCACACACTCATTATTATCTGTGGAAAGTATTAAAGAGCTGGTATGAAGAGATCCTTCTGAAGGACTGAAGCACAGAGCCAAAACACATTAAATAAAACAGGTGAAAACAAAATATATATATATATATATATATATATATATACACACACACACACACACACACACATGTATAGAAGGTCTGACCTACACAGGTCTTCCTGTCTTGGTCAAGCTGGTAACCCTGGTTACAGGAGCAAAGAGGGCCATTGGTGGTATGCTCACAATGATGAGAGCAACCTCCGTTGTTCTTCTCGCAGCTGTTTACAATCTCCATCTCAATGCCTGGAGATGAAAGGATCAAACCACAACAACAGTACACAACCACAGATGAAATATAGGGTCAATGACACGGGGCATTTTTGGCTAATAGTGACTCTGTAAATCACATTTAATTTTGCATTTTATATGCTCAACATAAATACCTAATGAGAGTATGATGGATTTAAAAAGGATATAACTTAGGACTCGGTTGAATTTTGAGGCATATCACGCATGTCAGTCCTGTGTGCTACACTGAAATGTTTACAAGCAAAGTTTTGTGATTCAAATTAAAGAGCAGTTTACAAGTAACCTGGTATTTGCGTTTTGTTCTGTTGTTAGCAGAAAAAAAAGAAAATGATTTTAGAATGTGCAAGCTGCACCAGCCTGCGCTATAGTGTGCAGTGGTATTCATATTTATTTAGCAAAGGAAAGGTTACTAGTTAAATTCCCATTACAGTCAAAAAATCCCTTTGGGGTTAAAAATAAAAAAACTAAGGCACATTTGAATCAGAACATTTTCAACAAAGTCATTCTGAAATGATGTAAGTTGTTCTCTTATTTGCATAATAAAAAGCACTCAGCAGTCTTTACAGTTTGTGGAAGGTAGGCTGAAGTTCTTACTTACGGTAGCATTGTTTAGCATCAGCACCGAGTTCAAAACCCGGATGACACACACAGCTAAAGGAACCCAACATGTTGACACAACCATGGGAACACTTGGCATGGCCAGAGCTGCACTCATCAATGTCTATAAGAGGCAAATATTAACAAACTTTAGATCCTGGTATGACAAATGTCAACAGATACACCAAGACATGTAGGCAGAAACACATGAGCATGAGAAAAGTCCACTGATTGTGTCAAAGATTTATCTACTGTATTGCAAAACTGCAGAATATTATTCAGCATCATATTAAGAAACAGCGGAGGTAAACAGGATTTCAGTGTTCATGAAACTTGTATCCTGGAACCTGACTTTCTTGGTCGAGTAGCAGCTAAGTCTCCAACCAAATCCAGAGTTCCTAAAACAAGTAGATGTGCGCAGTCCTGTGGAAAGTTAATTACAGCTCTCAACATCTTGCAGAACCACAATTAGCTATAACATTAAGTAACTACTTTCCATATGAGTTTCTCACAATGTAGCGGAGGGAATCTGGCCTACTTTGAATGCTGTTTCATTTAATTGAGGTCTGTAGGCATTGATTTATGCACAGTTCTCTTAAGGTCCCATCACAAAATTTCATTTAGGTTGAGATCTGGGCATTGACTGAGCCACTGCAGGACCTTGATTATTTTCTTTTTCATTTCATGTCATTCTGTTATAGTTTTGCTGCTGTGCCTGGACTCATTGTCCTGTTTCATGGCTCAATTTCAGCCATGCTTGACTCTGCAATCCCATAAGGAAAAGAAATAGTAAAAACTTATAAAAGACTTGCATAAGATGTGGCCTACTTCATATAGTGAATCATATAAGGCTTACATGATTTACTCATGAAAGTGGCCACTTTCTCATTACTTTCATATATTGTTTTAGTAAGTATCCAAAACATACAAGTTTCATTTATATAATTTTTCAAGGGATCTTATATCTTTTTTCACTTTTGTATGCTTTTCATATAAGTTTCACACAAGACAGATACAAACTTTATAATATTTATATATATCTTTTCCATATGGGATGCTTTGGTACACAGTTGAGTTCATGGTCAACTCAATGACTGCAAGGCATGAATCGCTACACCCCCACCATCATGCTTGACAGTTGGAATGAGGTCTTTGTGATGATATCCTGTGTTTGTGTTTTATGGCCAAACCTCTTCCCTTTGGTCTTATCTGTCCAAAGGGCATGCTCCAGAAGCCTTGCAGATTGTTCTGTGCCATGCTGCCATGTTGTTTTTATAGACAAGTCATACTTTTTCATTCTTTTTGTAACTGAACAATCAGGAACTTTAACATCCAGCATGCTAACTGAGGTTGCAGAGTCTGAGAGGATTTTGGAGTTTCTTTAAGTTTAAAAGGGTGAGTTTGCTGGTAAGATAATGGTATTGTATAACACACACCTGAATGCTTAGACCTGCTCACACCTGCCAATGATCTAATAATTAAGTGCATTTGATTAGTAGCGCCTCGTTGCTACTTGCCCTCTTAGTTATAGGGAAGCAGTAATGGTGTAGTTAGTTTCTCACAGGACTGCATAGAAAACTTTCTTTCTCACATACAGGAAATCAGAGGTCTTATCTGAGTTATAGCTATGTGAGTGAGAGAGAGGGCTTTGTCACCTTCACAGTTCTTGGCATCTCCAGCCAGTGTAAAACCAGGTCGGCAGCTGCAGTGAACTCGGCCTTCTTCTGAAGTACACATCTGGCTGCAGCCTCCATTCCTCTCCTCACAGGGGTCCCTCACTAACACGAGGAGAAACATACACATACATATATTTGCAGAATGAAGCCAGGTCAGGACAGTTTGATGAGGACAATTTGTATTCTTGACATCTGAATCATACACATTAATATATTTTCTGTCACAACAAGATTGCTAGTAAAATTAATCAGTGCATTAGAAAATCCATGAAGACTATTCAGATTTTGAGCTGTGTAATGCACAGCTCTGCCACTTTAACAGATGTTTCTGCACCAAAAGTTAGGCTGACTTACATTTACAGTGTCTCCCATCCCTCTTCAGCTGGTAGTTCTTCCGACACTCACATTTGTAGTGATTGTCCCCCGTGTCCACACACTTGTGTTCACATCCACCATTCAAGACAGAGCAGGAATTCACAGCTTAAGAGCAAAGAAGATAGACGAGTGCTCAGTAAAAAAAAAAAAGTCAAAGTCATAAAGCCCATCCGCTCAGGTGCTCAAGTGCAGATTTAATGGGGCTGAAAGTCGCACTAAGTTTTCAGTAACTTAGAAAGGATGATAAATATAACTGAATTTTCTGGCAATTCAAAATACCTTTCACAGCTCAAGTTGCACAGCTGTATAATTGTGGAAAACACTTGAGTAAATGCAGGAAACTGGAAAAAAAAGGTCTTCAATAGGCCTGTTGGTCCAATGACTACCTCTAGTTTATTTTCTAATGATCTTTCCATCCTATCATTCCTGCAACTTAATGACGTGCCAAATATGAATATTAGCCGTGTGCCTTCTGGGTGCTCTAAACACAGACATGATGACACAGGCTGTAAAACTGAATGAACGGCAGGCTTTTAACACTGATGACTTCCACAGACACAATTAGCCATCCCTCTGCATCCGTACCTATCTTTTAACACAAAGCTGCAGCTGGAAACTGAGGGCATTAGGGGACATACATAGAAACAGAGATGTACCGATTTTCTCCAAGTAACAAATTGTTTCATTAAATGACAAATTTTATGGTCCTAAAAGGGTAAAAGTACTTTACCGCCTTGCATTTCTCCTTTTAAATTGTGTTTGAATTTCTCACAAGGATTATTCAATGAAGCTCTAGCTTCTACGCTTTCATTCTGTTTTTTTCACTACATTTGTTTGTTACATTTGTACAAAACCCAAAGTGAAGAAATTAGTTCTGGCATTAACTGTGTTCAGTGACTGCTACCAATGAAGTCTGGTTTTCATTGGACTGAACACTCACTGGCCACTTCATTATGTAGACCTTGCTAATCCTGGCTTCAGAACACCCTTAATTCTTTGTGGCACAGATTTATCGAGGTGGTGGAAACATTCCACAGAGAGTTTGGTTCATGTTACAGCGTCACACATTTGCTCCACATCCATGATATCACCGACTTTGGGATTACGATTTCGCGTTGTGCTAAGAAACTATTCCCCACACCATTATGCCAACACCCGCAGTCTGAACCCTACCGTCTGAATGTTGCAACACAAATCTAGACTCATTAAGCAGGCAACATTTTTTCAGACATCTATTGTGAGCTGTAGCTTCAGGTTCCTGCTCTTAGCTAACAGGAATGGCACCCACTGTCATCCTCAGCTGCTGTAGTCCAAGTTTTCATATCTTGAGATGCTCTTCTGCATACCGTGGCTGTAATGACTGGTTATCTGAGTTATTAATGTCTTCCTGTTAGCTTGACGCAGTCTTACCATGTTCCTCTGACCTCTGACATTAAGAAAGCATTTTCGCCCAGCAAGCTGCCGCTCACTGGATATTTTCTTTTTGTTGAACTGTTCTCTGTAAACAATAGAAATTGTTGTGTGGGAAAATCCCAGCAGCTCAGCAGTTTCTGAAATGCTTCGACTGGCTCGTCTGGCACGAACAACCTTTCTTCCCCTATTGTAATGCTCAGTTTGAACTTCAGCAGATCATCTTGACCATGTCTGCATGTTTAAAAGCACTGAGTTGTTTACGGACTTATTACAGATTTGTGTTAACCAGCAGTTGAGAAAGTATACATGTCAGTTATGCCTCCAGTTTGCACTCTTGGTAAGATAAGATAAGATAAGATAAGATAAGATAAGATAAGATAAGATAAGATAAGATAAGATCAACACAAATCATGGCAACAACAAAAAACGAAAATTGCACACAGACCTAAGCATAAATGACAAAATATTGCCATAAACACTAAAAACATCAGAGACAATGATGCTGATGGATTCTCGTATACACACTTTCTACATCCATGTTCCGAGTAAGTGCATTATCAGTGTGTATCCTAAGTATTTGTATGGCATAACCTTTCTAATGTCATGAACGTGTAGTAAAGGGCTCTGATCGCCAGATGATCTGTTGCTTAAGTTTCATAAAATAAATATGGTGAGATTGACATTAATATTCCCATCAAAAGCTTGGAAAGAAAGCTCACAAGCAAATTCTCAGAATGTCAGGCTATCCTTCAAAAGTGCAATAAATTCAAACCATTTTTTTTAAAAACTGTATTTTATCTGTTTTATTACAAAGAGAATGATTGCAAAAAATCCTGAATTATTAATGTGGGAAAAATACGGTGTGGGGAGGAGTAGATAGAAAACAGTTTCCACAAGTGCTGTAAATCCTTTTCTTTAGTACTTACCGATACAAGTTCGACCATCTGAGTGCATGCGGAAGCCTTCACTGCACTCACAGTGATGGGAGCCCGGTGTGTTGACACATGTCTGCTGGCATCCTCCATTGAGCTCCTCACATTCATCTACATCTGAACACACAGATATGCAATGCATGCATACCTCATACAGATATATATTTATATGTATTCATGCACCCAGGGGCGGATCTAGAAGGGTGGCATGGGGTGGCAAGTGCCACCCTAAAATGATCCCTTGCCACCCCAAGTGCCACCCCAGTTTTGCATATGACAGTGTTGTTTATTAAAATAAGATAGCATTAACAGTTTGAGTGTAGTTACAGTCAACAGTGAATATAAATGCTAAAACTGAATGTATTGGATAGTGTTCCCGCCCTGCAACATTAACAAATGGTTCAGCCCATAGCAGGACCGGCTTTTTTCTTGCTTTCAGTAGCAAGCCATGCTTATGATTGTGCCAGAGCACATTTTGAACAACAACATGGGAATTTCGGATTTTACACAGGTGTTTGGATGTTACACTCTGGAAATGGAAGAAAGGTGAGTGTTATGAACCCTCTGTGGTCCACCGACACGCTGCACCTCCAAATCACATGACTATTTTAAGGTGACATAGCAACAAGCTGCAGCCACGCTGAGTTTCTATTTCAACCCACACTGAAAGTTCAGACTTCAAAGTTTTTACATTTTAATTACAGGCCAGTAAATCCAGAGTTATGATAATATATATAAGCCACGCTTTTTTCCTAAATACTGTCGTCAGGTTTTTGTGTGTGTGTGTGTTTTAAGCGTTTTCTAAGGACAGCGCGAAAACAGTAAAGAAAGGGGAAAAAGCCACCGCTTTCCTATCGGTGGACAAATGCACCATGTCGACCAATTCAAAAAAAAGTCAACATATGGAATTTGGTTGTTTAGGAAGAGGGAACAGTTTTGGGAGTGACTGTAACAGCAGCGAGACAGAGCGAGCAAGTGTGTGTGTGAGAGAGAGTTTTTAGATGTGGGAGATTTGTGATGGTTAGTGTGGAGTGTATACTTAGTGTATTGTGTTGTCTTGTGTAGCTGTTCTGTTGTGTAGTCGTTTTGTTTTGTGCATATGTATTTGGGTGGGGGGGAGGCTTTGATTTTGCCACCCCATTTGATTTCTTTGCCACCTTCATGCCACCCTAAGAAAATTTCTCTGGATCCGCCCCTGCATGCACCACGCCTTGCTTCTGACTGATTCAAATATGAAATTTGCAGCCATCACAGTGATGAATATGGAACAGTTTCTCTGCTTCTTGATTAAAAGTTTTCGCTTTGCTCATGAATGAGACACCTGTAACTGTGGTCAGTTGCGAGAGAACAGCGTTCAATTTAATGAAGGATTAAAATGAGCTTTTTAGAAACAAGGAATTTATTACATCCTTAATTTTAAAAAAAGTCCCACCCAGCTTTGAGGTGGTCTAATTAAACATTTCGTTTGACGCACGCCAAATAACAGAAAATGAATAACGCAATTTTACGGGATTGTGGAATAAAGAGGTGTAATTGTGTAATTTTAACCAATTTTAAGCTCCAATTTCTCATGCTTTAAAATGTTAATTATTAAGTGTGCTGTTCAGCTTATTCCCCCATCAGCTCCTTCAGTTTTACTAGTGAAGAAAAACACTAAGAGCTAACTGCATATTATGTCTCCTGTGAACAAAACGATGAAACGGTGAATATCATCAAGACTTTTACAACTACACTTTCTTTGGTGTGAGTGATGAGTGGTTTATCATGCTCTTTGCACACGATTCATTTGTTCACTGTTTTTCCTATAGTGTGTGTCAGAGAGAAGGAAGCCGTGAAGCCAAAAACCTGAAACCTAAACTCACGTATACGTATTGGGGACGGTGCTCATAAGATCCTCCAAAACTCTTCCTGCTTGTCATCTCTGACTTTTTGAGATTACACTAATTCCTTTGTTAGGCCTGTGTGTGCAATGACTGCCCAAATAAAGTTTTATTTTGTGTTTTCTTTTTGTATTTTTCCCAGGAACATGTGGTTCAGTTTATTTGAGCATGCACAACACAACCATAATTCTGGTTTCTCTGAGGTCAGAGAATTTCCTAAGTACTACAAATATACTAAATCACTTTCATGTAGTTTATGTGTGCATTTATTTGTGTTTGTGTTTTGCTTTCTACACATTTAAATATCTGGCAAACCCATGTGGGCAATCCTCTCCAAAGTGATTGCAAGACTATAGTCGCCTAAAGAAATTCCTAATGGTTTGCCCCATTCTTTGAACATATACATGGATGTTAGAAATATTTACTGCACATTGCACTCGTAAGGTGTGTGCCACTGAAACAAGGCTCTTTTGTATGACTGCTATTGTGAATGATGCTTAACATCCAAAACAGCTGAACAGAAAAAAGTTTGTCAAGGTTGCTTATTGGTTTCCCCAGTTGAGATCATTTCAGCGTGAGACACACAGTGAGGTGCATGCAGGGCTGGAGGTGTCACAGGTCAGGAGGTCATATCATGTGACAGCAGAATTGTTGAGCTAACACATACAATTAGGCGAAACAGCAGCCCTACTAACATGCTGCTGAACTGCTTTAGTGGCACAAATGAGGTAGAATTTTTTTCTTTTTTTAAAAAAAGGTAGTCTAAATGTTAAAAGAGCCCATTTTAGTGAGAACCAAAAACTCAAAGCAAGTTCTCTCACCAAAATCTTCAGGGTGCTTCAGTTTTGGTCAGATAAAACTCTAAAAATAGTAACGTCACTTTCTTTTCTGCCACATGTTAAAGTCAAAAACACTCTTTTCTGCCAGTAATTTAACCACATGTAGTGAACAAATGGGGCAACTGTGGTTCAGGAGATAGAATGGGTCACCCGTCCCGGTCTGGCTCCTCCAACCTGCATGTCAAAGTGTCCTTAGGCGAAATACTGAACCCCAAGTTGCCCTTGATGCATCTATTGGAGTGTGAGTCTATGAGTGTTTGGTGCAAGTGAAAAATGCTATGTAAGTATCAGGTTGTACTTTCACGCAAATTCACACAAAAGCCCCTAAAATAAGAAATGAACAGCTGCTAATGCTGCTAATGCTGCTCACTCCTGACTTCTCCAGCAACCTGTGAGGCATAAAAATGTTAGAGTGACACTATCCTGTCTTAAAGGTCAAAGATCAGGAGCATTTGTTCACACCTGTAGCTTTTAGGAACAAATGGGCGCGCCGCTAACTCAGCGTATTTCTTTCAAAGAAGACAGATGAACTGGGAGGGCACGCTTGTTATAATATATCAGCACTGCCTGTGTGGACAGATGCATGTTTAGGTCTACAGAGGCCAGATCATTTAAATGTAGCAGATTCAAGAAATACTTAGGGAGAAAACACAAAGGCCACTGAATTACCTCACATGGATGAATGTGAACAAATGCTCACGTTCATTTATAGATGGCACCAATGTTTTTAGTCAAAATAATAGGTGTCACTATGTAAAAGTTTCTAAAGTTAACTTTTTTCTCTCTGAGTTTAAAAAGCCCAAAAAGTATACAATGAATGGTAAAATAAAGGCCTAAATTAAATGTACAGTGATCATTTTTTGTGCTATTGCTGATGGAGCACAGTACCACAGGCTCATGTAAATGATGGCATATGTCTGCCTATACAGTAGATGAACACTGAGTGCATCATCTGCATAAAGAAACAACTCCAGTAAAGCTTCTAATCAAGAGATTGAGAAAGGATTAGGAAGGAGAAGAAGATGGGCAGATGCTGAAAAATGGATCACGCCAGTGTTTTCCTGCAATGTCATAATTATTTTTTCCTAACCAAGCGGTTTTGGTGCCGTAACTTTGACTGTTTCAAATGGGAAGTTGCATCAAAAATAACGTTATGATTGGCACCTAATGTCTCTACCATAACGTTATTTTTTACCCTAATAAACTTGCACAGAATTTCCGTGACTGTGTCTTGATTGCGATGCTATCTCGCTGGGAAAAACTTGACCACAGGCAGACAAGCAGCCAAAGTAAGCCCATGCAAAAATGCCTTCATTGTAGTTCCTGTAACTAATTACTCAGTGCATTTATGATTTCAGACTAAAGGTAAATTGAAGCAGGAAAGTGGACTGCCATAAAATGTTGGAAGAGAAGATGATCGCATTTAGGGCTTTCTGTGCAAAAAGCTTTATAGTGATGTCATAATTAATCAGCTAGGGGCCGTCTTGCTATGGGGTTACACAAGCTGGGACACATAAACATGACGCTCAGTAGTCATTAGTACTGAGTTACATGAACTCGATTACAGAGAACAGAGTCGTAGCACTACTAAATGATAACAAATTCACAGGCACATTATATTATATTATATTATATTATATTATATTATATTATAATAATAACAATGAAGTTAACCCAGGAGGTCAGTGTTTGTACGCCAGCTATTTCTAGATGTCCACCTTACCATTGCAGGCCTTGCCATCTGGCCCCAACCTACTGCCTTCAGGGCACTTGCAGTAGTAGCTGCCAATGGTGTTGCAACAGTACCCCTCACAGCCGCCTTCATCCACTTCACATTCGTTAACATCTGAAAGAAGAACATTGAAGGCTAAGTTCACTAAGTTAATTCACAGTTAACAAAACATTGCAGCTTAATTAAATGTGACAAAAGGATTTTTGGCCTCACTGCATCCTAAACTCTTTGTAGGGTTTTTGTTTGTTTGCCTCTTTCCTTTCTTTTTATTTTTTTCTTTGTATTATTTTAGGGTCTTCACCTTACAATACAATGCGTCTTGAGGAACTGTTGTTGTGATTTAGTGATATATAAATAAAATTGAAGTCTATTGACAGGATTTAAGGATCGGTGCACTCATGAAGCACAATGAAAGAACAGGAGAAAGTCTCATCCCTGCTGCTCAACCACAAACTGCTCAAGTGCAAGAGACACAATCCTGAGACCACCGAACCTAACACTCCGTTTACCCACAGGGCACAACCAAGAGAGATGGACTAAGACCTTGCCAGGGGAGGCTGAGGAGTATGATCCCCCTAAACGTGAAGCACACCATCCAGACCCTCTTCTTGAAGAGGTTTTTCAGTCCAGGTACAATCTCCCCAACTTCCACAAACGTTGCATATGCGTGTTAGCTGTTACAACCCCACAACATCCAGAGCCTTGAGAAACTCGGGACAAATTTCATCCACTCCAGAGGCCTCGCCAAACTACCTCAGTGACCTCACCTCCAGTGATGGCTTAGTCATCCCTTTTGTCCCTAGACTCTGTTTCCTCTACAGAAGGCATGTCAATGGAATTGAGGAGATCTTCTAAGTGTCCCTTCTACTACCCAACTAAAAGTCCTCATTCGAGGTCAAATTTAAAAAAAAAAAATACTGGCATTAAAACTCTTTTCAAAGTCTTAATATGTTTATCTAACCTTACTTCTTACTTGGTTTTCCCAACCTTCTAATCTGGTGTGATATCACCACACAAATTTTCCTTTATCTTCTAATATGCATGAAGCGGTAACAAGAAACCCTATTAATATGAATGATCTATGACACATGGCAATGAGATATTGCTCTAAGTATTATTTTTATAGTAGACAGATTGTTGGCTGAAGATTTATAACAGGCAGGTCTGGTAAATGTTGCTAACATCTGCAGTAGTTATAATCGAGCAACAAAGGAAGACATTTTCATTTATGGCATTACTTTAAAATAGTTTCTGGTTTGTAAAACGGGCTTTCATTTGATATACAGAAATACTTTTTTTAATTTTTTTAATTTATTTATTTTTTTGCGTATTTCTGTTTTACTGAAGTCCCCACTGTTTAAACTGCTTTCTATTGAAAACACTACAATCTTTCATACCACCTTTACTATCCCACGCCATTGATCCTGATCAATGAGTGTAAAATGCTGTTTTTTGCCACAGTAGTTCTGGTCCATGATACACTGTTACAGGACTGGTTTCGAAAAGGGATACGCTGTCAGTGATATGCAGACATCAGATATAGACATCTCCTGTCAGAGAAGGTGGAAAGGAAATATTATTTAGTATCTTGTCGCCATCTGTTAAAAAGATTAAATGGCCCCTCACTGTACATTGAGTTTGTTTATTCTGAATAACAGGAAATTTCCAATGTGGAGAAACAGTTTGGGAAAAAAAACAGGAAACGGCGTGCTTTTAAAAAATGCATCGTTTGGCAGCTTGTTTTTATTAGATTGAAGGAACACAACAACAGTGTTTGTTTAAATTAGTCTGATGTATCACTTTGTGAAAGTCATAATCTTTTTTTATTAACATGCTATTATAAAATAACATGCTTTTAATGGTGGTTTTTAAGATTTGTTTAGCTTTTCAAGGGGTAATGAAGGAATAATGTCCTATTTCTTCAATATACCGCTATCTAACTATGCAAAGGCTAATCTAAAGGCACATACATTTTACATAAGCCATGAAACAAAGCCTTTGGTTTCGGGGGAGAAAAAAAAAGGCTTTCGATTTTAACATACTCAGCAGTACTCTTATGTTGAGCCTGCAGGGGGAAGACACCCATGAAGCAACCGATGACTTGGCCAGAGTTATTAAAAGACAACAGGGTATGAAAAACTGTTTATGTTGTTCAGGTAAAATACTTGATAATATATCTGTTTCCCCACATCTGCATTCTCAAAAAATAAGAAATAAAGAAAGGATTTGAGTCTGTGCTGAAAGCTGCTTCCTGATAACAGCACAAAGCCACAGCAGTCAGTTTAGACAAAATTGTCTCCAGCTGAGCACGCAAGATGCGTTATCAATAGCCTATTCAAATCCTTTCATGCGATGTGATGCAAAGAGCCATAGTTTGGACGAGCGATGCTGAATTATTGCAACCATGTGTGTTCCCTGTGGAGATAAAGAGATACTATACGGCTCCATATTTTACAGTGGGTGAAATCAGAAGCAAGGAAAAGCAGCAGCCGTGACAAATATCCTCAGAAATTGAATGCTTCGCTTGAACATTAGTTGTTACAGGATTTTAAAAGTTTGCAGAGTTCTGCAGGACCTCAGAAACAAAGGATGGGTCGCCATATTTCTTTTTCAGGCCACACCCACACTTGGTTTCCAAGGGCATGCAGGGTTTTCTGGGTAATGTAAAGGGAGACACAGATTCACAATTAATTTCAAGAATTTCTGAAGGAGACAATGATCAGTGCTGATATTACAGATATTTATCTTTTGGGTTTAGGTCTTTGTAAATCACTTTTCCTTAGTTGTTTTATTTTTATAATTAGCACATTGTTTTCCTCAGAAAAATACACATAAATAATGTAAGCCTTGGCTTTACAAGCCTTTACTTACATGGAAGTCCAACACTCTTCCCATTCATCTTTAACAAGAAGAGGCTCTAAGAAACTTTATGCCCATCCGGGAAAACACACACACACACATGTGCATACCTATAGCTGTCCACAGAGACACAACCCTGTTCTATACTTTTCATCAACTCACAAGGAAGTGACATAGACTCTTAACCTTACATCCCTGCCCCCCCACTCACACATCCCCACTTTGATCCTGCAGCTCCCTGGAGCCTTAATGAGCTCTCCGTATTAGCTCAGGGTCATTTGTCATCACCATCAAGATGGTGTGCAGGGAGAAGTGTTCACTTAGTGCCTTTCAGGGCATTTTTAAAATCCAGCTTTTTCCAGCACAAAACAACACAACGCTTAAAAAGTGTTAGCGATGTGAACTGTGTCGCCCTGTCATCGTTACTGAATAGCACTTATTTTAATGGGAAGACTGAAAAAACAAAAATGTTTTTCCATTTAAACCGTCACCTATATGCAGGAATTTAATGTATTTTTTACTTAGTTATAGAATTCCACATAATTCAGCCTCAAAATCTCTGCAGACAGTCATCAAAAGAAGGTACTTTCAGCTGCTCCCTTCCTTACCCAAGGGGTCACCATAGAGCCGAAGTAGTGCAACTAACTTATTTTATCAGGAAGCTATCGATTTTAAACATAGCGATACTGTATATGATCTCAACTTGTTGCAACAGATGGCTTTGTGAGCCTTCTGCCAGAGCTTTCGTCTTCTTGTAATGTATCCATGTATCTATCTTGATAAAGTTCAAAACAAGACGGAAACTGTTTTCTTCTTCATTTATGAATGGAAGTGATTTTTGTTTCCCATCAGTTAGGCCGAACGGAGAGGACAGCTGTTTGAATGCTTTTGTGTTCTCCATAGACAACTATCAACCACCAAGTCCTTATTCCTGGATATCTCATCAGGTGTTATTGACATTACTGTCTTCAGCATAGCATACAGTGCCCCCCCTCTTTCCAGTTTCTCCAAGGACCACCGTTTTTCCTTCCCCTAGAAAAAAAAACTACCTTTAGTACATGGACATTAAATAAATCAACAAACCCTCAGCAATGTGCCCATTTTCCTCATGGTAAAACATTTAAAGATACAAGTCTGGATCAATAACTGAATCAGCAGGCTTTGGCTGCATGATTTGTCTCTCTCAGCACTCTTCAATGAATGCAGCAGAGCTTCAGTTGTGGTAAGTGAAATTCAAGCCTGAGTAAATTTACTGATTCTTCCTTAATAGATGGAATTTGGGTCTGGAGCAGGACCGGTGTTTATTTCCCACCTATTCTAGGTTTGTTTCTATTATGGCAAGTTAACTGTGAAAAGAAATACTTACCAGACAGACCAGTAAAGAAAAAGCCTCAGCTCACACTTCTCTACAATAACAGGCCATTTTTCAGCCTTTTTATTTAACTTAATGTTACACATTACCAAAAAGATTATTTAAACTGTGAGATTATGCTCGACATATACACCATGAACTTTTGGAAACGTTCATGAAACAGGACACATTCTTACTCAGCTATTCTACTTCAGCAGCTCCACATAACTGCTATTTGCCAATGAGATGTAATATTTCAAATGTGAGCTGTTCCAAGTGATGATTTTGTATCTTTTTCCAGTGCATTGCTCCATTAGTGATTTGTTTTACATATATGTATATATATATATATATATATATATATATATATATATATATATATATATATATATATATATATTGTATTTATTATTATTTATCGAAGCTGAAAATGTGTGTTAGCTATGATGTAGAAGTGTCCCATTGCGGAGAAAAAGCAAAAGACCTTGTGAACCATACCGAAAGGTCAAAGGTTATTCAGGGACAGCTGAGGAGCTTAAAGAACCTGTCACAGAGAAGGAAGTAAGCTTCAACAATCTGCTCAGCGGCAACTAAAGATGAGACAAAAGGTGGATTGTTTTCAAGATATGGCGAGCTTGAGGAAGGGATACAATCAATCATGGCTCAGAACATTTAGGAAGAATGCCAACTGTCTTTAAGTCCCGTCTGAAGCATACAATAACAGAGGAGGAGAAAGGCAGAGCTGGTCATTGGTGATGGAAAGCCCTAATTTTGGATAGCTGGGTTTGTTAATATGACGCATTGATATGTGAGAAAGTATTTTGAAAAGCTTCCTTTCTCCTTGCTCTTAATTTTCTATGTGACAAACATTTAGCCCTGCTCACTTTCAACCATGTGGTGAACTCACTTGTGCAGCTCACATGCTTCCCATTTGTCTCTTCAAAACTTGTTTTTATTGTAAGGATGGATCAGATGTTTTAGGGGGACACAGATTATTTACTTGGTGTAAACATGCTTTTTTTTTCTTATCTTTCATTTCCTAATAGTAAATAATAAAACCTTATTTGTTCTCTGACAGTGCAGTACAAGAGACATGAATCACAACAACTGTGTGCTATCCTGCTTTCTCCCCCAACATTTAATCCGCGCACAACACCAGCATTTTTCTCTGTAATTACCAAAGTTCCAACATTAAAACCCAGTTCATTAATTGGGATAGAAAAGTTGAACTGGAGCCCCTGGCTTGATAGTCTTATTTGAACTTTTTGCCCCATAATTCCATCAAGTTTTCTTCAACATCTGGGAAAACTATCTTCCTCAAAAATGCCTTCCACAGAGAGGATGAAACATGGATGTAGATTTATGCCTAACTGTACTGCATGTAGAAGATTGTTCAGCATCTCAGTATTGCTGTTTCAGATATGGAATAAACATGATCGTGCTAAGGATGATTTTTCAGTTTAATAAAGCTTTGAACGTTACTATTTACTTTTCATTGTGAAACAACATCCATGCCAGGGTCTTTCTAGCTTTTGAGAATTATTACACGTAGTAAGATGTACTAAGTTACACAGCGTCAGCATGTTCTAACTTTCACCATTCACTTCCAACATTTCCCCTAATGCTACTGACTGCTAATGCTGCCTACTTACTGTCATATGTTAAAGGAAAAGTTTACCTTTAAATGAGCAAGAACACGAGTTATAAAGAAAACCATGTTGTTAGAGAAACTAGTGAAGTGTGTAGGCCTGAATGACTCACAGCGCTTTCAGCTCTTTGATGTTCTCCTACAAGACAACAAAAGGTCAAGATAGCATTTTTTTATCTTCTTCTGAGAAAAGTTCACACTGAAAAACAATCAGAATTGCACTGCTTGCTTTATAGCCAAACAGCTGCATATCAGATATTTCTCCAGTTTTAGATTAGTGAAGGCCAAAAAAGGTTTTTATCCCTTTTGCTAACTTCCCTAAAGTAGTTTTCAGAACTCTGGGGCACTTTCTTGGTGGAAAACTCACCACTTGTCTACTTCAAAAATCTCGAAAAAGGGGGCCTCTATCTTAGGCTTATTTTTCTAAACCCAAAACTAACACTATAGAGCACAGCCAAACCGAGTTCATGGAAGAATAACTCCACTGCTACTGTAGGAATTCAACAGTGAGCCTTGAGTGCACATGGCTCATCTCACAGACCATTAGCTGCGGCCTGTTCAGCATTAACCTGATAAAAATGATAGCTAAATGCATTTGAAAAGATGCCGGGGTGTTTTTTTTAGCATGTGGCTACTTCCCTGTCACATGGCAGCAATTGATCTAATGTTCCTCCCTCCTCTGATAGCTATGCTGATCATGTAGCACTTGCCTTGCTCCCCCCTGTGTCCTGCTGTTAGACGAGCCATATTCACGGTCTGTGTCTCGGCATATGATTCCTACATCCACATATAGAGACTTCAGGAATGAAAACAGGATGACTGGGTGCACAGGTCACAAAGGAAGCAACGCTAGCACATAACAAACATTATCACTGTCTTAGTCTCAGTGTTTAATAAGAAGACAAACTATGTTTATCCTGAAAAATCACACATGACTATAACTATGATGATACAGTTTTTTCTGTGGATCATGGAAACCTCTGGCATCCAATCACTATTAGAGTTCAACATTTAATTTTAACTTGCTGTAAGGTCTGATGTATTCAGCCAGAGGCATCTGCGGCTTTTAACTCAGTTTTCAAAAGCTGATCGCTACCATGTGTTTAAAACATGTCTTGGGAGATTGGTATTGGTTTCTCAGTCATTAAGCACATATTACGCCAGAGATGCACAGGAACCTTCAGTGAAGCTTTTCATTAACCACTATTATTAAAAACACAAAGCGCTAGCCAAAGCAACAACCGACCTGTCAGAGGTCATTTAGACATTTGCACTTCAGTTCTGTCAGAAACAAACGTTATGACTTCCACACCTCACAGACTTTAGTAGCCATGACCTAAATTATTGTTGCAGAAACCTTTCAGACAAGACCAACATAAGCACTCCAGCCTGCCATCATTACAACCACACAGTTGTCATAATTTAAATAAATTACTGCCTGCTGCACATGTGTGAGCTGGGACTTTAGAGTGCTGTCTTATATCCCAGGTTGTGTTAAGATCATAGTTGTTGACAATGATTTGGAACTACAACTGTTCTAAAATGACTCCTTTGTACCTAGAGGGAAAGAACAATCTGCTTCTGTTGCTTAGGAGTTAAAGCACAATGCTCAAAACTCACCTGGAGCTCTGCTATGACCTAAGTGCACGGAAAGACTTAGAGAAGCTAAACTCCCCGCATGGTATGTTAGTTAAGAGGATTCCTTCCAAACCTGTGAAAGACATCACTGTTTTGTGAGAACAACCACAGGAGCTACTAAGACGTTATACACCTTCATTCTGGGTCTTCACGAACATTTCTATCAAATTAAATCTAGGACTAGATTTATTTATTTTTCCTCAGCCATGTTTTTATTGTAACCACATATTGATATTTTGGCTTGACTACATCGTTGAGCTTAATTACTTCCAGAGACCTGAAAGAGACTATGGTTTTTTTTCTCTTTCTTGACGGACAGATTGTTTCACTGACACTCTTTTTAAAGTTCAGAGCAGGAACAGGCATACCAGTAAAAATTCATCCTGAACAGATTTTTCTTTCTGTCCAGAGTCAAATCCAGGAATGTGTGATATTACTGCCAAAGACATGTGAAAGCAGTAGAAGACAGAGGACTAAACACTGGCAGAGGCTCTATAAAGGATATACACCATACCAAGTGAAGACATTACCAAATCATTTTTCCTGAATCTTTTCCAAGTTGCAAATATTTTTTAGCTATATTCAAAACCCAATGGATTAGAGTTAACAATTTCCAGTATGTTCCCTGAACCGGTCCTAAATGATGTATGAAGGAAACATTAATTTTCTTGTGTGAAAAATGGAAACAGTCAAGCGTAAGGTACAAGAATTTGCATAAACACCTCCACAGAATACTCAAAGAGGAAACATGCAATGAGCTTAGCATATGTACAAATCTGCAGAGCCCAACTAAAGCTCGACCATTATCATACAGTGGGGCAAAAAAGTATTTAGTCAGCCACCGATTGTGCAAGTTCCCCCACTTAAAATGATGACAGAGGTCAGTAATTTGCACCAGAGGTACACTTCAACTGTGAGAGACAGAATGTGTCTATATGTCTATATGTCAGTCAATTTCAGTCGATATTAGGTATTTGCCGATATCATTAGTGGCATTTATATGATAGAAAAATATATATATAAAGTAAAGAAACACCTTCAATCATGTTATGAGTGTTGATGTTCCCAAAGGCACTCTGAAACTTCCCTGCTGGTAATATGTGTTTGAAATGCTACAAACACAACAACCAGAGCCCTAAAGCCAGTACTACAAAACAGGATTTTGTTTTATTTGTGTAACTTCAGTGTTAAACATGGTTAACCATGTTTCTTTACAACAGTTTTGTATTTTACAGGTGTATATTTTATATTTTGTAGCGATTTTTGAAACACCATCTGATGTCTCTGGTGTAGGTAGCACTCATAGGGATCATTTTCTGTGGAAGAAAAGTGTTATGACCCATGGAAAAAACCCTTTTATACTGGTTAGATGCTGCCAACGCCAACCCCATCATATCAACCTGCAGTGGAAACTCTGGTTTAATTTAAGGAGTTGATAATCAGCTTTGTGTGAGCGCTTATCCTGATCACCAGCGGTGAGGAAAGTGAATCCAGAAAACAAAAAGATAACCTGGATATGCTGGACTTGGTTCATAGTGCAGGAAGCTGTTCTACAAAGCTAGTTGAATCTTCCTTGGTAAATTCAGGGTTAAACCTGGTTTTCAGTACTATGAACATGGTTAACTTCTTACTGCGGTAGCTTGCCATGGTAACATATGCTGTGCACTAACACAGATCAGATTAGGTTCCAGATTAGAGCTCAACATGTATGAAATCGTCACCTACTGACCAATCAATTCCCAGAAAATAGCATCCCCATTCTTTGAAGTTCCTCAGACATCTGTGTGTGGAGAGTAGGAGGGTCTAAAACTTTTTAACAGCATCTAAAGTGTTTATCTTTTCCAGATAAGAATCTTTTCTGAATATCGACTAGTATAACCAATGTTCTTGTCTTGTTTTGTTTTTTTCATGTTGGCTGCAAGCTATTTTTATTTTAAAATATTTCTATTTTTCCAAAAGCATTTACATATGAATCCTAAAAAAGATGACTTTTTTCATACATTCTGACCTTATATCAAATTTGTACAGAATCAAGACTAAAATTGTCTTTTAATGTAATTAAGTTAAACATGATTTAATTAAATACTTGATTGTAATACATCAGATTCTTCCATGTCTTAATGAACCAAGTGTCATATTGATACATCTGTTAATTTACTGGGTTTGCATTATTACTGGCTGTATTTCCTTCTTTCAGATAGGCTAAGTTTTATTAATGTAGTAACGTCTTTTCCAGACCTACTGACCACAGCACTCAAACTGCACACCTTTAGTACACCTCTGCAGTACTTTTCCTCTCACAAGCACACTGCTGTGTTGCTTTCAGTCTACATTATTTTACCTCTTAATATTTTTCCAGTGGTTTCCATATTGGTCTTAAAAACTGGGGCTCTAGAGCCAGTTCTGTTCAAACACATTAACGACAAAAATAACATTTAGGTAGGAGAACCATGAAAATCCAAACACATGCACATATAAACCTGCTGCAACACAAACAAAAATAACTCCCGATTCTCTAGGACACATTTCACTGTTGAAATACTGTAAAACAAATCAAAATGCACAAACACAGTCAACAAAATCCAAGACTTAAAAGAAAATTTCAACATCCAAACAAAACTGCATCCATTTATGCCAGACTGTTTATAATCTGTTTTACATAGTCAAATGCACATAATAAACAGAGTCTCTGCTTCCTGTACCAAAAGTAAATACACAACAGAAGAGACCTGGTGGTAACTGAGTCACCGTCTCCCACTGTTTTATTTATTGCAGTCATCCTAACAACTCTGCAGGAAAAGCCACTCCCTCTATAGCTATAGCTGTTTCCCATTTCAGTAGCTCATTGAAAAACTTTAATACAGTCATAGAGAACTTCAGTTGTATTGAAGCCTTTTCATTCGGCAATCACAGAAGAAAACTTTCAGAGACAACCTACTGTAATCTACCACACTAAAGACTGCAGACGTGTTCCTGCAACTCCATCTCCACCATCCATTCAGCTTTATGTCATACAATCAAGCCCAATCTAATTCACACCTTTGTAAAAATATGTACACAAGTGTTCAAACACTGACACAGATAAAGATTGGTGTGTTTAATCTGACAGAAATCCCGTCCAGACAGGAGCTCAGTGACTGGGGTGAGATGTGATCCGATAATAGACAACTCGAGGTCCGCAGAATCAAACATTCAAGTTCAAATGAAGAAAGAAGATTCCATGAGAGAAAATGTGATTTACACTGAAACTGCAATTCCCCCGAGGCTGTCAACAGAGTTCCTCAGATTTAAAGTCTGGAAATAAAACTGTCCAGTCCACTTCTGTTGCTACATATACTTAGTTTAATTCACACACCGCCTGGTGACTTTATTTGTGTTAGAAAAATCTTTGTTCTACCATACATTCCCAACAAAGTTTGTTTGGATGTTGCTACCTATAATATCACAACTTATATCAATTAACTTTTTGCAAGAAAGTTGTAATTTCTATTGATTTTGATCGCTGTCTCATTAAAAACACCCACTACAAGATCTAGTCTTAAGCACCGTTCATAACAACTGTTCCAAAAGTGCACTGAAAGCAGCCAAGGCTTCTTTAGTGAGGACCAGATGGTTTCTGTCCTCACGCTGTTATGTGCCCATGGTCTCTTAATTTTATACAGACACATGCACCAATCTAACCAAACCAAAGCCTAATCCAAAGCTTTACAGAGTGAGACAGGGTGGCATTCACAAGCAGGGATAAATAGAACTATTACAGAGCCGGCTCCAGAGTCTCAACACATGCTTCGGGCAACATGCAGGCTGTTTATGACCTCCCAGTGTCAACACCCCGGCCTTGGTGTCAGTGGCTGACATAGATTTCCTTGGATGATGCCTACTGTCTCACATCAGAAATGAGAAGCAGGTGGTCAGCTGGCCCGCACAACACACTGTGGGTTCTACCACCACGACTTGGCCAGAGCACCAAAGAAAGTAACAGTTCAAGAAAGTCAGTCAGTGATGAGTGCTGAAAAGAGGCGAGGGGGAGCAGTGCCTGGATTGTAACTTGAACTAAAACCAGAGTCAGAATGTTCGGCTTTTTCTCAGTGTACATTTTGCCTCTTTTGAAGTCTAAATCTGCTGTGGTGAAAAGGCAAGGCTGACATATCCTTTGTCCTCACAACGCACTTTGTTATATATCTTAAGAAATAGTGACAGGATGAATAGTGACAGGAAGTCGTTTGCTACGAGAAAGTCAGGCTTGTAATTAAAAAAAATAAACTCATTGTCATTTAATGAATTGCAATTTTCACTCTAAAAAAACACGTTCTTTAATTCGCCAATCACCTTTTTTAGCAACTGTAAACAAAATACTGAAATATGATTACCTTTTTAGTTTGAAATCAAATCAATGCCCTTGAGGGCATCCACACAACTAGAAAAATTTGCATTTCCTGCGAAAATGCTGTGTGGATGCCTTAACGCTGAAGATGTCTGCTGAAAAAAGCTGAAAAAGTTGAAAAACACAAAAAATATTGCCCTGAGCAGGATCCAAACTTGGCCCTTCTGGTCTAAACACAGCGACTCACCTCACTGCACCAAACTCATTCGCACAAAGAAGAGGTGGAGAGACTGACAATTCTGGTGAAATTAGCAGAAGCTGCTTTGAATTGTGCTGGTAAGAGGTGAAAAGGCTAAACATTTGGCAGAAAAGAGGTGAATCAGAAGAATTTCTGCTGAAAAGAGGTAAAGAAGCAAAAAGATGAGCTGAAAAGAGGTGTAGAAGCAGAAGTGCTTGCTGAAGATGGCTGTATGTGTAATGACACACTGGAGAGTGTCAAGAAAGCAGAGCACATGCAAGCAGGGAACATGTGTAGCAACTGTCACAGGTAGGATTCAAACCTCTGCCACCGGGTCTCACGGCAGCTGCCCTACCCTCTGAGCCAAATGAGTTCTGGTCACAAGCAAAGATATGATGAGAGGGAAAATGTGCACTGTGGAGCAGAAGCTCAAATTAGCAGAAAAGAGGTGAAGAGGAAGAACTTTGTTGTGAAATGAGGTAAAGAAACTGAAATTTGTGCTTAAAACAAGTGAAAAAGCTGAACTCTGAAATCCTGCTAAAACAGCAGAAGAGGCTGATATTTTTCAGCTACTCATTGAGCCAAACTGGTTCTCACGTAACTGAAAAAAGGTGGAAAAGCTTAAAATTCTAATCAAAACAGCAGAAGAGGCTGAGATTTGTGCTGATAAGAGGTGAAAATGCTGAACCAATCAGAGGTACTGCTTCTGTCTGCTTCATCAGGCTGTGTACTTGTATGTATTTCTGCCATAGACTGTTAACAAGAATCTGAGGTCCATATTAGAAAAGCTGGTAAAATCATAAAACTTTGCAGAATTGTAATAAATTATCAATATGAATTACCGGTCTGTGATAGTGTATAAATTTGTAGTTAAAAAAAACATGTTGACCAAGGTGGAATCGAACCCAGGACCTTTGGTCTGAAGAGCCGTGTCATTATCAATCGCGCCACCTGGAAAGGGGGCGGGGCGCCTTAAAAAACAGGGTGATCAGCAGTCAGAATTTGATCGCGGTGAGCGGCGAAAAACGCCGTTTTTTGGAGTTACAAAACGTCGTGTAACTCAAAAACTAGTGTGTGTCTTTGATGCCGCATCAGGCAAAGGTTGCGAGGGAAGGAACCTGGCTGAACACAGAAGCTTGGCTGACTCTCTCGGCGCATAATGTTTCTGGCAGAAGACTGTGGATAAATCTGTCTCACGAGACGAGAGAAGGAAAAGTGTTTTCAAGAAAGAGAAGAGCAAGACGTGCGTTCCCAAAGAGGACGTGAAAGAGAGAGGATGAAAGTCCTGATTATAACATCTCTGTTTCCAATCCATCACTTAGATGTGTGAAAACCAAAGAACCCGCGTGAAAACAAACGCGAGCGCTGCCTCTAACAAACAACAACAGGCTTGTGTGAAAACATCTTAGCAAGAGGAAGGACTGTGTTACACCTCTGGCAGGCCCCTTCTCCTGGGAAATCTAACAGCAAAGCTTATGTGTGTGTCTGCCTGCATGTTTGCGTTTCTGTGAGCATGTGGGGGGCTAGAAACCAAATATCTTCCGCTCACCATTCTCTCTTTGCAGGACTCCTCCAAAACAGCAACAAGCACACAAAAACTAGAGTTACTTAGACTGCAATGAGCGGAAAGAATAGACAATGATGGCAACAAGAGACAAGAAGAATAATAAGGGTTTAACTCTGCTTTACTTCAGATGTTCGCTATTTATTTGTGACAGATGCCAGGTTGCTCAGTTGCAGTTCATTAAGAACTGAAAGGCTGAGATTTTAGAGGTTTTGATTATGTCCAGTTTATTTATTTGTGTAGAAGTCCTTATCTCCAACAATTCATATTTCTAAGTTGTTTTGGCTTATTTAAATGCAATTTAAGTAATAGATACTGCTTAGATGCATTTTACAGGAAGCCACATTTTAGCAAATACACTTATTCACCTTCTGGTAGGTTATCGCTAAGAGCACACGTGCTGCCTTTGTATCTCCGCAGTAATTTAAAGGTTCCAAAGACTGGAAGGGAGTGAAAGGTTGGTCCCTGTCAAATGTTCACTGTCCTTTCTCTGAGCAGTGATCTGGCAAACAGCTGTTCAGCTGAAAGAGACCTTGTACAGGAAACCGGTTGCACATGTAAGTATATGCTAACCATCAACTGGCTGCCTTATGTTATACCGTGCAAGAAGCACGCTGATAACTGAGTGACATGGGAGTTCACATTGGCTTCTAAACTGGAAATATCCCTATTTCCAAACTATCAAACCTTAAAGAATACTCAACAAACAAATCAATTAATTCAATGCATTAAGGAAATGTTCAACCAGGGGGAAATATTGGTAGGTGAAACCAAATTTCTATTTCTGAAGATTTTTTGTTTTAGTTTTTCTGTCATATAAAATAAGGACTGAAGACAGTCTCATTAATGAGCAGTTTTTATAGAGAGGAAGCTCAGCTGGGTTAGCCACAGCACTCCAGGCTCTTGCCTTCAAAGAAAAAACATTTCTCCCAAACAAAAACCCACTTTTTTCACCTTTAACTAGCCAAAGCCCCCACAGAGCAGTCCCGTCCAATCACAGCTACAAGACAGGCTCATTCTGCTTTAGCAGAGTGAACACATAAGGTCTGAACTGGACCCTGAATATACATAAGTGTGTTTGCCGGCTCCCAAACATATATTTGGCTATTTTGAATTACCTGCATACTTCAGTGACTTATTTTCAATTTAATAAATTGGCAAAATCTTTAGTTTTCATCTTCTGGGAAGCTGAATACTCACCATATTGACATCGTGTGCCTTTGAAGCCCAGTGGACAATGACATATTTGGTCTCCAGTCTCAGCACATCTCCCTCCATTGAAGCACATATTGGCACTGCAAACCCCTGAAGGTATCACATAGCATAACGCTGCTGATATATCCAAGTTATGTGTGCACTTCTGCATATACAGTCTTGACCAGCAGTGGGCAATTAATTTTCCGATGGGGCCACATGAGAAACAGAGACTGTTGAGTTCAGCTTATTGGTGCAGCACTGCACAACAGTCCTAGTTTCTCATGTGGCTTCTTGGGAAAATTAATTGCCCATTGCTGGTTTAGACAACAGGCTGTTTCCGGGTTCAGTTATTGTTTCAAGTGCAACTTCACAGCAGTATTGAAAGTAGCTCCATCTGATACATGCTGATGAAATGCAATTACTCACTGTGCAGACAACCTCTCTCTTCACCCTTCTGAATCCAACCAGGGCAGCACCTGTAGACTGTGTGCAAATCCACTCTGTACACTTGCCTGTAAACTGTGTAGTACGCTGTCCTGAGGAGGGGAAATTTCACAATTTTAAGGTCATTACATTACCTTCACAGGTAATACCTTATAATGTTGAGTGTATAAAAGATTTTTAACACATCATTAAACAATTTTTGTAGATGCAAAAGCCAATTGGTTTAATAACAACAACAACAACAAACTTTATTTATATAGCACATTTAAAAACCATGGTGTACCAAAGTGCTTAACATGTAAGAGGGTAAGATGAAGTAAGAGGGAAGGATGAGGGCTATGGCAAGGTACCAAAACATGCTAGCAGGTTAGATGGCATTAAAACACAAAAGCAAAATAAATGCATATAAAAGCATAAAAGAGCAATAAGTGTAAGGTATAAAACAGTCAAAAATAACTGTAGTAATACTAATTAGTCACTGTTTCTGTTAATCAGAAGAATGAACATTACAACTATCAGCCCCAGATCACGTGAACAGAAGTCATCCCCAGCAGTTATCGGAGAGATCGCCAGTGGCAAACCAAATTTTAAAAGTCTACATTTACCTCCTCTCAACACCCATACACCATTTGTGGCTTGTGCATCCCTGCTTCCACACCTTCACCATGCGGGTAAAAGCCTGGACGCAAGGTTGACGGCTCCCTACCATGGACATCTCCTGGTCAGCACAAACATTTGGCCTGGGCATGAAAAACACATAGTTTATATAACAAAATGGCAAAAACTTGGGGGAAAAAAATCTGTTTTTCTGATGACTTTCAGTAAATAGTGCTTTATTTGTATTTTTCTGTCTATGTGTTGGTAGGTGACTGTGTTGAGGGGTAGACAACAGTTATATATACATGTTCTACATGTTCATTTGTTTTAGTATTACACATTATCACCGTCTACTGCTTTTATCACTAGATAAACAACCACATTTTAATTGTTACAATGTAAATCTACAAAATAAAGTGTAAAAAAAAAAAAAGCCTCAAATCTTAAACTTTGTAAGCTTCTATTTAAGGAGCCTGCATCTGTTTATGTTGTGAGTGCAGGTAAACTATCCATAGGTGTCCTCCTCCTCAAACCATCTGGCTTCAGTATAGGGCAACCTGAAGTTAATTAGAGGAAATATTCTTCTTCTCTGGTAATGAAAGAATCAATCATGTCCTCCACAGTCTATTTAAATTCAAAACCCTCAAGTACAGTCCAAGGAAAAGCACATTCCTTTGGAAGTTATTATGCAGATGCACATTACATCCGCGCTACAAAAACAGTGGACACGCATGCACGAGGGGACCCGAAAGAGAGACTCCTAGTGGTCATTGAGCAGAAAAACATAGAGTGGAGAGAAGTGAGAATTATAAATGGTGAAATCAAAAGTTCAACAGAGTTTAAACTCAGAATCTCTGTTTTAAAAATCCAATCTAACGCACGCTGCTTCTGTCATATTTAAAAGCCCCAAATCTTTCTCTTTCACCTGATCATATATTCAAATGTGTGCTCACAGTGCAAACGGAAAGCAGTGGAAACGATGTTAAACAAAACAAAAAAACCCAAAACACGTTACTTACATGCCAAGCTGCAGCTCCAAAGATGACGCGATATGCATAGTGCCAAATAATATTACGCACAAAATAAAAATATGTGGGAACATAATTTCAGCCAGTTACAACCACGGTCAGAAGTACTCAATCGGCGCTGGCTCTGTGCCTGTTAAATGAAGAGCATCCTGACACTTATGAAAGTCCTCCTTTAAACATGACTCACGACTTTTGTTTATCCTGCAATGATATCCCTGATATCCCGTTTGCTTGTTACGCAGAGGGGCAACTGTCTCATGTCAAAGGCTGCCTTTGAATGGCTCCGAAGAAAGGCACCACCCACAGTGACTGTGGGGCCATCTCTCCAAACCTCCCGGCAACACTGACATGTGCACTCATTAGTAATACAGCCAGCTTTGCTTATAAGACAAAATATGTAGTTTCATCAAAAGGCTATACCTATCGACAAATGCTCCTAAATTATTCTGATTTTTTTAAATGGTTCGATGTGCATATAAAATAAAAATAAACTACTTTCAACAGTTTTATATATATTAAGCTTTACTGAATACAATAAAGCAGATCAATAAACATTCAGTGCAGATAAATTATGTTATTGCGTTTCGTAAAGTCATGACAGCTGAGATGGCTCCAGCGCCCCCCGAGACCCTGAAAAGGATAAGCGGAAGCGAATGGATGGATGGATGGATGGATGGATGAATTCTTTGCCAAATTAAATAAGCCACAATAAAAAAAAAATAGATAAAACACCTACTATGGTGACTTAAAGTCATTTCTGAAAGCATGTAGAATATTTAAATACAGGCTATTTAATGGTAAGCTACAATAAACCAACAAGTTAGACAAATTATATTATTTTAGGCTGTACTGTTTGCACACATGTCCAGTTTTTTCTCTGCTTTTAATTTCAGCGCTTGGTACTAATGACATAACTTCCCCAGAATTACGCCACTTCCTGTTTAGCGTGCAGACACAAGACAGGAAGAAGCAGGAAGAGGGGAAGGTCCTCTCTCACAACATAGAGATGCTTAACAGCTAATTCACCTGTAATACCTAAAATACTTGAAACTGAGCTTTACATTTCCGACTTCAGGTTTGTTCCGTCAAAAAATTTCTGAATAAGTTCTTCGACGAAACAGCGGCCCGTGGCAACAGACTAAACGGTAAGAAATATGGCTAACGTGCTAGCTTGAAATGGCGCTAAGCTAAAGTGTTTTCTGTCAATTTCATTTTCGGAAGCTAACCTGTTTTCTGGAATGCAAAGTATTTCCGCAAATGTTTGTGGATAATAGTTTCTGAATGTTGTTACATGGGTAATGTATTAGATATTTCTTATGCTAGTACAGCAACCTGAAGTTAATCATTTCTTGTCATCTTGTGAGCATTAAGGGCTTTAAAATAAACACTCTGTAATAAGACCAGCAGTTCTTTAATGTTAAAATCAATGTTGTTTGCTTTGGGGTCAATGTTCGACTTTTGCGTGACTCTGAAAAAATCTGAATACATCATGTGATAACTTATGATAACATCACAAGCCTGTTCCATCTTTAATCCCCTCTCCACTACTCTGTTAGCACCACCAAGTATCACTGTGTCCCTAGAGGAGATATTCTGGTTTTGTGTGCTAGGGCTAGGTTTAATAGCTGAAGCCACACACTGCATAACAATAGCTATTCAGTGTGTGGCTGAAGTAGAACTATTTTAGCTCAAAGGCTTATTGTATCAGCATGTTCTCTTCCTTTAGGGATTTTTTTCTGTTTAACTAACAATTAATTCTGTGTTGATGAACAGCCAAATGAACGGAGCAACATTCCCCTCTCCAACGGCTGATATAGCTGAAATTAACCGTATCCACTATGAGCTGGAGTACACCGAGGGAATAAGCCAAAGGATGCGCATCCCAGAGATGCTCAAAGTGGCTCCAACAGCCCACGAGGACCCTAATTTGGGATCGCAGGAGGTCCCTCACAGTGTTATAATGCAAGTCCCAGAGAGAATTGTGGTTGCTGGTTAGTATACTGTATGTTTTCTGTCCTTTATGTCACACTATGTCTGCACATCACTGGTGACTCACCATTATGGTAGTTCCTCACAGTCTTTTGCAGATTATAGAACTCCTTCTATCAGTGCCACAGGACTTTGCTCCTAGATGCCGTTTCACTGCCAAGATCCCATCAACTATTTCACTTTTAACGTAACAATTACAAACCATCTTGCGATGTGATCACACTAGCCGCAATATCTTTGATATCTTAAGACATACCCAGCTCTAGAAATGGTCTCCGTTGACACAGCCATACATGAGGAGTTATGAACATTTAATAAAGAAAGAGAATGAAAAGGGGTGTAAAGTGGGACAGAGGAACTACTACAGCACGTGTCTCTGTGTTTCTCTTCACCACAGAGAACCACATGAACATGAACGTTTTACGTAATGTGACATCAGTACCACTGCTCACATTATTTCCACTGAGTTGCACTACACATGAGCAGTTTGCCCCCTGCATTGAGTAAAGCACAGTTCATGCACACCATTCAGGAAGCACTGGTGTGCTGTGGTCAAAGTTCAGCATTGTTGAACTATGACCAGAGCACAGTGATGTGCATTCACACAAGGAAAACAAAGCTTGACATTCAAAAGCAAAAGAAAGAAAAAATGAGCGCAAAAGCCACTGCAACACAGATTTTAAGCTCAACTTAGCTGTTACTTACTGCTTTTTATGTGAAGGGGCTGACATGCATACAGGTAGCATGGCAGAGGGGATATTTGCTTTTTTCCCACTATAGGTGTGAACTAATTGATTTTAATTCATTCAATTTTGTATTAAAAGCACAGCATACTGTTAAAGTGTTAGAAGTGATAGGTTAGTCTCACAGTACATTTCATTTGTCAGGAGGCAGTGATGACTCCCAGTTCTCCAGACCCAGAGACTTGGACCTCATCCAGTCAACACCACTGGAAATGCTATCACTTAAAACTCCACCCAGAGTCCTCACCCTCAATGAGCGACCCCTGGACTTCATGGAAGACGATCAGCGGGTGGCTCCAGACAGTGAGGAAGTGGTAAGTGATAAATCAGTAATTTTTTTTATTACAGAGAACACTATGTACAATTCACCCATTGTTTAAGATAATGTCCTTAGTGTAACTCATAACCAGAAAATCAGTTGTCAATGCTATTCCTTGTAGTTGCGACCCCAGGGACGTTTACGGAGGGAGCGTTCAGCCAGTGAGAATGCGGCTGTCCGTCAGAACACTCAGCTGATGCGCAACGATTCAGCGTGAGTATGGGTCCATTAACTGGGTACCAGCTATTACGTCTTTGTGCATGTAAAGCATGCAGCATCTTTCTTTTGGTTTCATTCTTGTATTGTAAGCCACTGTGTCAGGAGCTTTTGCTGCTGTCAGTGTTGATGCAGAAACTTTTTGCTACTTTTTAATACATTAACAACATGTTTTTATTGGTAGATTATTTCCAAATTGTGAAATCTTTAAAGATTAATTGATTAGTTTAAATAAATTACAAATTTGAACACTGTTATCCCCTCTACGCAGAAGGACAGGAATAGCTGGGGAAGCACTGACAGGAACTAGTGAAGCAGACTGCTTTTAATGCAAAGCGATTCAAATTTGAAGCTTTAGTAGCTTCATGTATTTGTTTGAAGGCCTGGTGTAAACTACAAGTGCTTGGCAACTTTATTATTTTGACAGAAATTTTTAGGCTTAATATTTGAGAAAAATATTACACAGTTCTCGGACAAAAAAAAAAAACACCTTTTCATGCCCTGATCACTTTCTGCAACACAGCACACTGGTACTGTTAACAAGGTTCCTTGTCTGGCCTGAATGGTGAACTAGAAAATAGTCACTTAATCAAACATAAAATCAGCTCCTTTTGCATTCCTGTTTCTTGCCAGATGTGTTAGAACATAGTGTGGTTGGCAGGTTCAGTCTTTGGCTGCTGCTTTTTGCCTATTCACTTTCACTCTGATATTAGTTTTGCACAGTCAGTGGAGGACAGTTTCCTTTCCTTATTTCTATCCCTGTCCTTCCTCCTTCTCTTGTACTCTCTCTTCTTCCCTTCCCTACTGAATTTGCTGCTCTTAATGGTGGGCACTGAGCAGTGCAACCCCTTCCCCCCCAGCCATTGCTCACCCATGCCCCCCTCTCACCGAGGCTGAAGAACACAACCTCTACAGCGCTAGTGGTGTCTTATCTTTCATCCAGTCCACTTCACGTCGGGCCTACCAGCACGTCCTGGAGGTCTTGGATGAGAACCCTCGCAGGTGACCTCCCCATCATCTGGTCTTTTTTTTTTTTTTTTTTTTTTTGCTTAAAGGTTTTGAAAAAAAAATTGCCCGAATGGGTATTGGTTTAAAAAGGCCGTAAAAATTGCAACAGCTATTTTCATGATAGATGGCATTAAATGTACTTTCATTTCTGCCCATAAGCACCATTTGTTTTGGATTGGGAGAGGGTCATGTGGTACAGGTTGTGTAGTCTCAAGAATCTTGTGACCAGTTTTAACCTTTAACAGTATTAATAACACATGTATTAATCCCAGAAAATGTAGAAAAGGTTTCTAAGTTCCTTGCTTGTTGAAGAATAAAAAACTGAAGCTCTGAACTGCCACTTCCACCAGTGGTTGAATCAAGTTGTTTGAGTTGCACTTTGACTAGGGTTTGGCGATATGTAAAAACTTTTACATCGTCAGTCCACTAATCAATGATGGGCGATATGTTCGCGCACGCGCAGACTTTTTGATGGGTGGAGCAATATGATCATGCACGGACTGATTTCCGCGTTTACATCATAGAAGTCCAAACATGGACGAACTAATTTCCAAAAAAATTAGGGCTGTCCGAGCAAGTAAAGTACTCAAACACGACTAACTTGCATGAGCATGTACGTGTCCACCATCCGGCTGAGTATGCTAGGCTATCACCAGCTTCTGCAGCTCCATCAACAAGCATTTGGGCACACTCTGAGGAGGGTGCATTTGCTCACAGATGAAAGAGGGTGCTGTTAAAACCGCGCTATTATTTATTTATTCTTTTGTTGACTGCTTCTATTAGCTCCATCATTATTAGCAAACTTACTCATGGGCGAATAGATACATAAATTGCCCTTGTAAAAACGATCGCCAATGGGCTGTCTATCGTCGATAGTCGATATATTCGTCCAATCGCCCAACCCTAACTTTGACTTCTCAAACACCATAAATGTTTGCTTTGTAAGAAAGGGAATAATTCACACTGAGGAATTTGTTTTATCTTCCTTTGAAACTTCAGAGATGGTGTATTAAAGAGAAAGTGAAGTAGTGCTGACAACTTATTTCACCTTCAGGTTCAACACTTCAGTTACTCCAGGGTTAAACGCTGTGCAGAGCATGTGGATTCATTACTGAACTTTCCAAGGAGTTTTGCAAGTGTTTGACCTTTTAATTGTTTAGCTTTTTAAGGAAAGAATAAGGTGAAAATGGATCTTCTAAATATTGCTCACAAATTCATATTTTCTGTATGCTTAAAAGGGTATTTTTAGAACACTTACCCACATTCTTTGTCCCCTTTGAAGACTAAAGTGATATAGTTGTGACTTGTTTTAAGACACTGAAAACAACTTTAGGGAAATAAGACTTTTTAAAAGGACTAGAAAGAATAGAAAATTAGAGAAAGTCTAGGTGCATTAAAGACATCCAAGTTGTGTGCATGGATGCAACATTGTTGGTTTCTCTATATCTCTTTCGCCTTTTCCCAACTCTGTCTTTCCCCACCCCTTAGCAAATCATCACTGCGAGGGGGGTCGGCTTCCAGCTCCCACCCCCTGCATGATTCCAGGTAACTTCATCTGGCACTTCGTTTTGTTCCTCTCTCCTTGTCCTCATCCTTTCCTACCTTGAGTGGTAGGACACAGATATATGGACACAGATATCTATAAAAATTACATTGCCATTGTTAAATTGTTCTGCGTATTTGAATGTGCCGTGTGCTGCTGTGACTTGGTTATTTTGTGATTCTCAAACTAGCCATTTTTTTTTTTTTTTAAGGCTTGCACTGTCAACATATGAACCCTCTCTGGATGGGACAGCTGATGACATGACTGTGGTCGATGCAACAACACTTCGACGGCAGGTTAGCTCATGATAAATAAATGAATTCTGTCTTGTGTGGTGCAAGAGGCCAGACTGATAAAACAATTTTTTTTTGATTCGGCAACAGCTCATCAAGTTGAACCGGAGACTCCAACATTTGGAGGAAGAGAACAAAGAGCGAACAAAGCGAGAGATGATCCTGTACTCCGTCACCGTCGCTTTCTGGCTCATCAACACTTGGGTGTGGTTGCGACGTTAGAGCCGGCCTGTGTTTCCGCCATCCACATGACAAGAACGTATTATCCTTTATCCTATCAGTTAGCTGCTCACTGCACTTAACCCCTGTGTGAGGAGATGTTAGCACGTGCAAGGCCTGTTGCACATAGGCTCAACATTTTGATTTTGTTTATTTAAACATGTACAGTTTTATTTTTGTACTCTTATTTTGTTCCTTCTATTCCATTTTCTTGTGTTTTGTTTTTATTCTCAAATTCTGCTGCCCATTGCTAAGTTGTTGTAAATATTTGTTCATGTCAATCGGACCTCATCCAGAGGCACAGTATATAGTTCACCCAAAAAAAAAAAAAAAATAAGGAGCTGTAGTGTGGGGACATACAGCTCCATGGTGGTAATGCTGAATACTAAGAGTAATATGTGACTTGGCTGGTAAATTTAATAAAGTTTAGTAAAACCGTACCAGTCATGTGTGGTCTTGTATTTTTATTGAGACGTTAACATAGTTTTTCCTGTAGAGGAGTTAAATGTCTCCCGAGGAAAAAAGCCTAAAATTTACAAGTGTATTTATTTGGGTGGATTCTCTCAAACAAAATAGATACATTTGCTTTTGAAATGGTCAGAAGTAACCAAAAATTATACATATCTGTTACAAAACAGCTAGCATTGTCTTACCCATTGCACTGTATTAAACCACAAAGGACCACAGTTGTCTGGGAAAAACCCTGAATGAAATAAAATTATATAAAATGTTGCTGTAATGTGAAGAGTAAACATATAATTCCCCCCGAGAATACTGACCAAATCAGTCCTGAATTTATTCTTTTCACAGTATAACAGCTGACAAGCACACAGACAAAACAGCTATCACAAATATGCTACAGATTGAATTGCAGTTTACTATTTTAATTCATATTTCAAATTTAATGACATCAAGGTATTACTCAAGCTCCTCGATCAGGCAGCGTGGTGGAGAGGAGGTTCGGTTTATTTTTGAGTTTGACGGGTCGGAAGGCGCACCCTCATCCTCTGGATACACCAGCGATGTAGAATTGCCAGAGACAGCCGGTGATTTGTCGCAGCCACTTGTTAGGAACAAAAAGCTCTTAGCTGGAGCGGATGTGGAGATGCTGTCACTCTGAATCCCAGCTGGTGCTTCCCCGTTGCTGTCACCTGATATGACTTCTATTTTTGGTTTAAAGGCCTGCCTACAAGAGAACGCTGCGTTAAAGTCTTCTGTGTCCACATCTTCCAAATCAGGCAACTCATCAATACGCAATGAGCGACTTGCTGGAGGAAGGTGAATGGTTTCCAGCAGCTCTGCATCTTGTAGCTCTGTAATCCGTGGTCCAGGACTATGTACCGGTACATCGTCATCGGCTTCAGGAAGGGGAGGCTGTTTGTTTTTACTCTGCTCTCTCTCTGCTTCATTTCTCTTGGACTGTTTTTCTTGTTTATTTTCTGTCTCTAACATGTGCCCTACAGTACTGCCTTGCTCATCTGCTGGGATCTTTTCCCTTCCTTTCTCTTCTCTTACGGTGTGCGTTATCGGAGAATGGTCCTGGGTATCTTCATCTAACTGCTCTCTCATCAGGAGTTGACCTGCCTCCTTGGTCTCAAGATGTTTACTTGCTGGTTGATTTTCAAGAAGTCCCTGTTTTGACTGTTTCTCTAAGAACTCTTCATGGGCATCCAGGCTGTCCTGCACAAAAGCTTGTATCTTGTCACCTTGTGAAGAAGTTAAAATCTGGGTACCGTTTTCCTCAGTAGTAGTTTCTGGAGTAGAGGAAGCATCGGTTTTCCCTGAAATGAAACAATTATACTGTGTAAACATTCATCCACATTTACTCTCAGTATACAGACGAGGGTAGTAAAAGCTGAAAGCTGATTACCTTTATCCTGTAACTCTCTGAGTCTGCGTCTTTCCTGGGCCTTCTTCCGAATCATTGCCATTCCATCCAAGCTTTCCTGAATTTTCTTCCTCTCTCGTGTATCCCACTGCTCCCTCTCCTGGCGTTCCCCTTCCAGCCCTCCCACTGCCCACGACTCAGCACATGCCCTGTCTTTAGGAAACACAGGGCGATCGTCAAGAAACGTGAGCTGCTTGAGGCGTACAATCATATTTTTTCTGTAGTTTGGGATTTTTTTCACGACCTCATTTCCCATTAGATTCAGTACACGCAGTTCTGGCATGGCCTCAAGCACAGGCAGGATGTCAGGGTCGTGTAACAGGTTGTGAGAGAGGTCTAATACACTAATGTTCAGACACTGACTCAAATGCTCTATGTCACCAACAGTTTCCAGCTTGTTATGGGCAATCTGCAGAGTACTCAGGTCAGGAAGGCAGGAGATGTTCTCTATGATGTGTATGTAGTTGTTGGAGACGTTCAGGATGCAGAGTTTCTTCAGAGGCTCTAGGTTTTCCAGCTTGTATATGAGATTTTGCTGAAGGAACAAGCAGCGCAGATCAGTCTGAGCATCCAGATTCTCAATGCGTTGGAGCCCATTGCTTTCCAGCCAGAGACATTTCAGACCTGTGTACTCCTCTAAGTTCTCAATGGTGGAGAAACCTTTGAAATGCAGATACAGCGCATCATTGTGGCATGGTGTTATGTACAGTTTGTTCTGCTTACAGTGGTCTCTCAGGAATTTCTTGGTCATCCGTGGTCCTGAGTGTTTTTTATTTTTCTCCTGAGGTGAACTTTGCAGCTCTTTTTTCCCAAGGTCTTCTTGAGCTCCACTGCTGTCAGAACTTTCTCGGGCATCCCCACCTTCGACTTCAGTTGCTACCAACACTTGATCTTCCATCCTTTCTTGATTTTCCGAAGTGGATATCGTTAAAATTGATATCAGAAACATACAATACTTCTTAACGATTGGTTTTATAGGCGTTTCTGAATTGTACAGTCGAATAAATAGCAATCAGCAGCCTGCCCCGGTCGTTAATATTAGTTACCGTTTACGCTTGTTTCCATGGTAACGCTCCGTCTTTACGCTCCAGCCTACCGGATATGCTTTGTTGCTCCGTGTCGGACACTTTTAGTGGTTGCACCTTGCTGTTTAGGGACCCAACATGGCGTCAGGGTACTTACTAAATCGTGGTGCTTTGACATTAGGAATTCATTGCCAGCGCGTCTGCAGGGATATTTCACTGTCACAGGTTAGAGAGAAAAAGCGATGGATGAAAGCTTACACGTACCTCATGGCGAAGAAGTTGAAGCTGGAAGGACCTCCACCTCCGACGCCACGGTAACGCCAAAAATCACTAGAGAGCGTCTCAAGGCCATTCGTGTATTTGATATTTCAATGTGTTTATTTTTTCATAGTCCGTTGAGAAGCGTGCATATGGACGGCATTTTAGTGCAATTTTGCAACTGTTTAATGCAGATGTTTTAGCGCTGCGTGTGGCGTTACTGGTTTCATGGCTTTTCCAAATAACACCAGAAACGTAGCTAGCTGTCGAAGCTTCTTTGCCCAAGGGTAGAAAACCAAGATCCTCCCCGTGATCTCGGTTAATCTTCTAATTTTATCATTGATTTAATATATAAAAATGTCATATTTTAATGACCGTATGCTTTGTCCATGGCCTTCTAAGACTTTCTGTACACGCTTTTAGTGATTTTAGACATGATTTTAGCCACTGTACACTCCTATTTCTGTTTGGTATTTACTTTTTTCTTCTTCTTCAGATCCCAGCAGCCTCACTGGGATTACCATGCAGAGATTCAAGCTTTCACCCATCGCCTGCATGAAAATTTCTCTCTTGAGCTCCTGAAAACAGCCTTCATCAATCCCTGTTACCTGCAGATGGAGCAAGAGAAGAGAAAGGGGTTGGGTGTGGAATCTGAGACTGCCGCTCTTGTTCTAAAAGATAATATGCAGCTGAGTAAAAAGGGGTCTGCGTTCGCTGAAAGCTTCCTGATCGACTGGTGCAGGGCAAGCTTCCCGAGCCTCCCGGCCATCGGGGTGGAGAGTATTGTAGGGCACCTCACCAGTCCAGCAGTCATCACTTACGTAGCCAGAAATCTGGGCATTGAAGACCTAACAATGAGTGCAGAATTCCCTGTTCCAGATGATGTGCTCTGTTCTACTTTCATGGCAGTGATCGGAGCTCTGCAGGAAAGCAGTGGAGCTGAGCGAACTGGATTATTTCTCAGGGTAGGTCGCTTATGGCACAAAATCATTGGCACATAATAATTCGCTTAGAGGAAGCATAATTTGTCCACATTGCTCAGTTGCCTCTGCTGTGTGTACAGTGGTGGGACATTTTGTTCTTGTAATCCTACCTCCACCTTCTTCCTAGGATTTTCTGGTGACTCAGCTGATAGGAAAGGACCTCTTTGATATGTGGACTGTGGTCAACCCCATGGGACTACTGGTGGAAGAGCTTACAAAGAGGAAAATTCCTCTGCCGGAGCCTCGGCTCATCCGGTCTGCTGGAGCCAGCACAGTGTTGCCACTGTATTTTGTCGGCTTATACAGGTATGTGTTCTGTTGTTCGTGCGTTGTTACTGTTCTAAATTTAAAACGGATGCGATGGGTTAAAATTAATGCTATGAAGAATTTACATTTTTGTCTGCTCACCTCTTTGTTAATTCAGTGACAAGAAGCTACTGGCTCAGGGTCCAGGAGAGACGCTTGCAGCAGCCGAGGAAGAAGCAGCTCGCGTGGCCCTCCGGAAACTTTATGGCTACACTGAGAACCGCAGACCCTTTGACTTTTCTCCACAACAACAACAACAGCAGCCTTTTATTCAGTCAGCCAGCAATTAATTAACATCTCTAAAGCTGCAGCAAAAAACATTTAAAGGGGGCAAGGACGGACAGGAATCTCATTTGAAGACTTAAGGCTTCCCACTGATTGCAGAGTGTGCTGAACTTGACATAACTGGTTCTTGTTGGGTATTTAAAAGTCAGGTCCTTCAGTCAAAGCAGAGCACTATAAGTCTTGATGTTCTAAGAAAAAATGTTGTAAGATCTGGCTCAGACAGAATATTGTTCCAGTAACTGATGACATCTTCAGTAGTGAACTAGACTGGTCAGCTCACCCTAGATTACAACAGAGGTTCTGAAGTCCATTGCACAAAATACTCTTGTAAATAATACAAATACCATTTGGTTTACTTTGTATTATGTAATAATATGTTATTCAGTTGTAATAAAGTGTGTAAAATACACATCCATTCTGACTCTTTTTCACTTATATTTCTCCACACATTTCATCAGGGTATTTGCATATGTTCCTGTGACAAATTCTTCTTAAAATATCTTTAAATATCTAATATTAATTTTCTATCGTACATTTTCCTGAAACAAATAATCAAGCATTGCGTTTAAGGAATTTTACGTATCTTTTAATACTTGACGTATTTCATTAATTTTTTTTTCATATAGTGACGCAGTGCATTTTTAATGACTTGATTAACGTTGGGTCTAGTTACAATCTTGTAGTAACCAATACCGCACAGTGGCGCTGTTGCGTTAAAGAAAGAATAGTGGCGCTCTTTGCGCTGTCTGGAGCACAACCAAAGAGCTGTCCCGTTAGAAACAAGATGATGCTCTTTGTTTCAGTTTGCGTTGTGGCCCGCTGCAATTCTTCAGACAAGTCACCGAGCGTACTGTCTGCTTCTATGTACACGTCAAAATTTGAACTGAAGATAAAGTAACTCACATAGCCGCTAACTGCCACAATCTTTAAATTGTGTTGTTGATGCCGTTAAAATGCCTGCAGCGTGCAGCGCATACGACACAGTTAATGCCAACTTAAATAAAATTAGATTAAAAATAATAGCCTCCATCTGTAGTGGATATCTTTGACTGTGATGAGTTTAATGGGCTCACGTTTGGCCTTGAGTCATGAAGACTCGCTGTGGCTGCATAACGGGATTTAAGCGAAGGCGGAAGTAGATGGCAGCATAGCTCTTGTCCCGTTAGCTAGCGCCAGGTCCATCGCCTGAAAACTCCTTGTTCGAGGAGACGCGAGGCCGCCCTGACAACAGACCCACCTAGCGATTCACTCTGTCTTTACGAGTCGACAACCATTAAAAAGAAGAAAGCACAGCTCTTTTAGTTTTAGCTAGCTAGCTTTCCGTCTCTCACGGTTTTATTCAACCCCCGCTATAGATTCTTTACCATGGCGGCGAGTGCGAAGAGAAAACAGGAGGAGAAACACCTGAAGATGCTGAGAGAAATGACGAGTTTGCCTCCCAACAGAAAGTGCTTTGACTGCGACCAGCGAGGCCCGACCTACGCCAACATGACTGTGGGTTCCTTCGTCTGTACCTCCTGCTCTGGCATCCTGTAAGTATTAAGTTGCACAGTGACCTTAGCTTAGACATGGCGCACACGATATTAATGCGCTTCGGCTACACGGGGTAAACCCAGCCAGTTAGTCAAATAGTAGCACTAGCTACCGTCAGATGGGGAACTAGAAAAGACGGAGGTAGTGTGAGTTTAGCTGTTTTGACATTGCAGTGTGGTGCGTTGGGCGGGGTGCATAGAGGTGTCAGGCGAGCGCACCAACCAGCCGAGATGCTAGCTAACGTTAGCATCCAGTGTTAGCAAGTGAACTTATCTGACACTTGCAAGCTAGGTCCACAGATAAGCCAGCTGCTGCTGCTTCCAGCTGCCGGTAACGTTAGGAAGCACCACCTAGTAACTGAGCCGGTCCGCCCTGTGGAGCCATATGTTTGAGTCACTTAACCGCATTTTCGCTGCAAACGTGATGGTCGACACTTGGCAGAGCGAAAGTCGTGTTATCTTAAGGCGCGACTGAGATAAATGTAAAATCTGTTATCAATTGTGCGAAGTTCACTCATCTATTTTGTGTTTTCGAATTATTTATCCTCTGGCATAACATCGCAGCTCGAATTAGAGCTGACAACGCAGTTGATCAAAAGCTTTTTTTCTCTCCGTGTATCTGCAGTTTACCTCCTACGACGGCTCTGAAGCCCATGCATTTACAAGCATTGTAGTTTCATTGTAGCAGAGTGGAGGGTTTTATTTGTAATTTTTTTTTAATTAAAATCTTTGTGCAGTTGTGTGATAAGCATTTTTTTTAGCTTGGGATTAGTGGAGCACTCCGCTTCTTCTTATTTTGCCACACACACACATACGTCTCAGCTCAGCTGTCATATTTCCTTCTTGCATGTTGTATGATGCTGGATACATTCAGAAAGAAAATGGTTTAATGCAATAATAACAAATCACTTCGTCACTCAGTTTTACATCAGTTTAGTGGTAAATGGGGCAAAAGATGTACAACATGGAGGAAGTGTTTCCCTCTCACTGCCCGTGTTGCACTAATCATTCTCAATACTCTGCAGTAATCGACCTTTCAGACTGCACTGACATGTAGTTCACTGAGAAACAACACACACATGAAATGCTAAAATAAATTATAAGTGCTATCACCATCACCCATAAAGACACAAATACTTGAATTAGATCTGCATGCACCTTTTATACAGATCACCTTGCCATTTTCTGTTCATGAATAATTATCATTCTAAAAATGTTGTAGGTAAAAGGTAAGGTTTTTATTGCTTAGTAAATGCCCACTGACCAGGTTTGAGTTAATGTAGCTTAGCTTTGGTGAGCATTAGATAAATTACATGCTGGCTGATACTTTCCCTTTGTTTACCGCCACCAGTGGGTGTTTCTGTGGGGACGCCGCTGTGTATTTCCCATGTGCTTGCCCTATTGCTTTAAATCCTGTAATAAGAGCTAATTAAGTTCATTTTTTTTAGCTTGAGATCTCTGTTCTAAACCTTATATCCTTTCTTTTTTGTCTTTCTCGCTGACTTTTGGTTAGATAAAGGTCACATTCAAGGAAAATCTTTCTGTTGGAAGAGTGTGGGGCTGAAAGCATAGATGTCTGTATGATATGCGCAGGAAGCTTGATCTGATTTTTAGGTTCAGGAAGTGGTGTGGCCCCACTGTGCTGCTACATCAGCAGCATGTGATGTTGTGTATGTGAGCAACAGGAAGTGGCTGTGAGGTCACGTTGGAATTATGAGTAGTTAAAATTCATGCGCAGACTTGATAATTTCAATCACTGTCTTGGCTTATTATGCCAATTTTCTGAATAACCATCGTGTTTTCTTTATTTTGTCCAAATAAACCAAAGCAAACTCATCCAACATTACAGGTGGCTTTTTAATTCCTTTTTCTTTTAAGATTAACACTGTTGACTTTCTCTGGAGTGATGGAGAGTTCACAACAACTTACTTCTTAATAACCTTCTTCCTCCCGTAGCTGTAGTTGTTTAAAGGGTGGGGTTGGAATTTGCTATATAAACACATTCCTCATGATGGTGGAGCCTTTCCCAGGAGGAACGCCAATCGATGTCTTACTAGAGATTTGCTCATGACGGGAAGTAACCCCACTTGACCTATGTGTTCCTGAGTAATCAGAGTTGGGAAGGTGTCACAGACACCAAATGTGCTGATACATGATCTGATCAATGGCTAGTTACCAGAAATGACTCTAATATAACCCTGACATTTGATTTCTCAACAATGGTGTGGAATCTGTGAAACAGGGATGGGGTGACTAAATTAGTAAGTCACTAAATTAGGAATGGGTATTTTCTGTTGTATGAGACGCTTAATAACAGTACTGTTAAAAGACTAAAATATCGTTTTTTTGCAGGGATCTAAAGCAGTGAAATGAAGTGTGTGGACTTTCCTCTCTTTGGAGACTTTGTGTTGCCAGTTTCTCTTACCCTGAGGCAGTTGCAGTATGCAAATGAGCCGAGTTCCCATCTCTGAACTAGTGCAATAGGGACTAGTTCATGATTATTTTACAGTGCAATATGTGGTACTGTTCTCTGACACGTTGTGATAAAAGCAGTTCCTTTATACTGTGCAGCTACTGATTGTTACTGCAATTTAATTCTCCTGAAAAAGTCACCTTAATATAAATTTTAAAATTTATAGAAGTAACAAAAATGACATTTTCAGAATTAGAACTCCTCAATGGGACCACACTGCTAAGACGTTGATATAATATTTAGACCTCAAGGGCTCTGGAAACCTCTCCCTCTATCTGACCTAGTTTAATCTTCGTAAGACTAGAATTTGGTCACTTATCTTCCTCAGGGAGCTGGAAAAACTTATCCAGTTTAAAAACAATTCGTTTTTTGTTTTTGTCCGTTCCTCTCTACAGTGCAGTATCAGGGGACCATTTTAGTTTTTAATACTCTGTTTTAGGGATTTGTAATGTCCTTCTACTTTAGTGTGACGTGGTTCTGCTGTGATTGGTCCGTGTGTATATTTTTGTAAGCCTAACACAAAGCACTAGTAAATGATTAAAAACTAAAAGTGCACTGCTTAAACATTAGTCATGTACGTGGCAGTCTCAGCATTTGTATGAAGGGAAAGCAAAACCCCCACACATTTTCATGCAATCTTTTCCACATTGACATAAAATTATGTTATTTCTTTTAGATCATTATGTTCTTAAATGTGAACCGACAGGTCTTTTGGGTGTTCACAAACAGCACGAATTAGCTAAACTGTAGCTTCTGTACTCTGTACCAGATAGCAGTGAATGTTTTTTTTGATTAAAGTCAATCCACTGACTGACGGATGTATTGAGAAAAAGGTTTAATGACAACAAGTTCTGTTAGAGGTAACAGCAGTGAATAATTTAACAGGCCCGTCTAGTATTTCAATGCCTTCAGCATCTGACTGCTCTGTGTATAACATCGTGTTTGTAAGCCACAGAAAGTTGATCCTGTTCACCTGGACGTAGCGTTTTCAGTGGCAGAAACATTTCGTCACTTATCCAAGTGACTTCTTCAGTTTGTAAACTTCATACAAAACTTTTCTTGTTATAAAGATGCAGGGGAAACATGCAAAACTCTTGGTAGTTCTTGTAGATGATAAAGCAGGAGTTCAAGTATTTAAAAACACTTGAATTAAGAGTTCTTTGTATATTATCCACAATCAAAAAACTAACTTTGCTTTAATTGTGTGTTCCTAAATGTTAATACCATGTCATTATGTCTCTGTAGCATGTTACTGTGTTTGAGATTAAAACTGAGGTTGATAAAAGCTGTTTTAATCATTTATATCTGTCCACCATACCTGTAAATACGTCTATTGTATAATGGGGCTTTGAGTGCTGTCGGAATGCTTCCTTTAACACATCTGTGTTATGGCTGATTAAATCCACTATCCATGTCCATAAGCGAGTGTATCTGTTGTGCTCCTGACATGCTGATGGCTGCAAAGGGAAACGGAAGGAAAAGATGCCTGTGGCCACTGTTGGCACAGTGTAATGGCTATCCTAATGATATTTGCTGATGATGGCTGTTTGAGTTTACTCACTGCTCACCACTTTCTCTGCTTTTAAAGGCATTTGAAGTTGCAGTCCAATTTATAATTTTAGTTACTTTCTGAAGACTGGTTAACAGCAAAGGTTAATGTAAGCAACTAGAAGCACAGATCCTTTTTTATAGAATTGAAGATTTATTTATTTATTTCAATATGTTTTATGTGTTGACAAGTACTTTTGTTAACTCGCAGTTAAAGTGGTCTTCACGCATGGTAAATGTTCTGTGGTCACCTTCTCACAAAAACAGGTGGTGACCGTGCCAGTCAGCACGACATCAGTTTTCACCTGTAAGCGATTCGAGGAAAACGTGCTCAGACAATCAGGCCTGGAGCTTAATAATAGACAAATGATTGCTCTTTTCAACTCCTACCATAACCAGGCATTTTTAATTTGGGCCATTGTGGCATTGACTGTGTGACCTTCTAAGGAAAGTGAGCCAGGCTTGTGTGGTCTAATGGGTGTTACTCCATAATTGAAGTTTCTATATTAAGGAAGATTGTTCATTCTTTTAATGTTTGGACAGTCAGTTCAGTCAGTGTAAGTGAAGAGAGTTTCACCCACTTCCTCTGGTTATTGTACTCCCTTTCTTTTTCTGTCAGTATGTCTCTCTGTCATTATTTGTCTCTTTCATTTCTCTCTATAATCATGACTTCTTATCCTCAGTTACTCACTTGTCCTAAGTGTGTGTGTGTCTCTCTCTCTCTCTCTCTCTCTCTCACACTCACACTCACACTCACACACACACACACACACACACACCAGCAACCATTCAGCTTTCAGCTAATTAAATGGTCCCGTCCTGAGAGGTGGGCTCTGGAGTGTATCAAGATGAGGTTTTCATGTATGTTGTCTTCAAATTAAATTGACCCTTGTTTCTATTTTTCCATAGACGAGGACTGAATCCACCCCACAGAGTCAAGTCCATCTCCATGACAACCTTCACGCAACAGGAAATAGAGTTCTTACAGAAACATGGCAATGAGGTAGGAACGGCAATTCGGCCCTGTCAATTAATAAAGTTAGAAATTAAGCCCGAGGTCAACCTTCCCACTGCTTTCCTTTCTGACTAGTTAGATTAGCTTTTGGTTGAGCCATCATTGTTTGTCCTTGTCTATTCAATATTTAATAGACAGGTTGGCATAAAGTCAGCCTCTAAAAATCTTGAAATGGGCTGTGTCTGTTGTGAAAGTTCTGCTTTTAGTGTTTGTATTTAAGTAGCCTGTTGCACATATGCTTGATAAGGCAATTTAGGCACGCTTGAAATTCATGCGGACTATTATCATTTTACTGCGGTAGAAAGTTTTATAAAACAAACTCTAGATTAAAAAGTGCATGCTACTTTCCGACAACAAAAATTGTTGTAAGGCAAATGTTTTGTCAGTTTAATACAGGTGTTGTGTCACACTTTTATTGAATAGACAGGTCAAGAATTTCATGCATTATACTGGCACCTATTTACTTATGAGAAGTATAAACAATCGACCAGTTGCACTGTGCAAAATACCGAAGGGACGAGATATTTCGAGTAAACAGAGTACGAAATAGTGCAGTGCCACCCACGAAGGACAGTCTATTAAAGGATGTGGCAAAGTGGCATGGAAAGCAGACATGAAGGAGACTCAAGGTTGGAGCTGATGCATATACGCTTGAAGGCTGGTCTATAAATACTGCCTGTAAGTTACCTTTCTGTCTTCATAGAGCGCACTTGACAAACACTGAGCCGAAGGAGGATTTAATTTATGTGGCTGGTGGCTTACCCAACTAAAGTCTATATGGGAAATAATGTTATAAACTGTTGGTCATAAATTGGTGCCCAGTCCCAGTGTTTTCCTGTTTAAAGCAGTGTTTTTCTCACAAAGTATTTATTTTGACAACACCTAGATAATATTAATAGCTGCCCAAGTATAGTTGGTAACTCATATCAGCACAGAGTTTTTGTTTTGTTTGTTTTTATTATGTTTTATCCAGGAGAACAATGCCATCCACAACTGATCTACTTCTAGACATCCTGAAAGTCCAGTTGTGACTATTCAGCTCGCACCAGCCGTCCCCATGTCATTGTTTCTCTTTCTTTTTGGCTCATTTGCCGGGTTGTCATTGTGGTGGTCCTTAATAATGATGCACCGCCCCAAGGCTCATCCTGAAGTTAGACCTACTACAGCTTTACTGTCTTGAACTGTATGATGACTGGGAGTCTTCTGGTTCCCCCAGAGAGCCACTACCGTGCTGTTATAATGAGGTCACTGTGTCTGGAAACAGAAATAAGACCACTGCAGTCTAAGATGCATAAAATATATTATTTTGCAATTTATTTAAGGCAATATGTACACCAAACATGTTTGTTCTCCAATATTTTTACAGAAAAATAAAGTGGATCTTTTGGAATAGCTTGTTTTGGAAAGTCCTGAACTTGAGCAAACTAAAATGGAATAGCCTAAAGCACGTGGTCCACGTGAAGAATTCCACCCTCATCCCAGAGTCAAATGTGTTCAAAGCATGGGATAAAATTCCACCACTCCAATGTGGAATTTTATCCCAAGACAGAAATGCTTTTTTGTACTTATTGCTGCAAAGGTTCACACCAGGGCAGAGGTTCGCAACCCCTTTATCTGTCAGAGGGGGTTTTCTGTTTTGTTTTTTCTTTACTCTGCAACTTTATCTTACATGTGGCTTGTCTTTTTATTTGCTTGTCTATTTTTCCTTTATTGGAACAATTTCATTACTAATAATGACTGATGGCAAAGCTCTGTGCGTGTGTGTGCCGTTTCCTCCAAAAATCCCTTTCTCTAACTCTGTGTGTTCTCAGGTTTGTAAACAGATCTGGCTTGGTCTTTATGATGACAGAACCTCTTCAGTACCAGACTTCAGAGAACCACAGAAAGTCAAGGAGTTCCTACAAGATAAATATGAGAAAAAGAGATGGTATGTCAGTATCATAAGCTTGCTGAGAAAAGATCTTTGTCAGTGTGCATTGTGCAAAGGGTTTTTTTTTGTTTTTCTCCCTCTCTCTCTGGCTTGGAATGTTTCACATGTGCCTCATAGCAGTTAGCCTCTAGCAAGCCACCAAATACCCCTCTTGAGATGTACAGAATCTAGGTCATTACAGTAAAGCTGCTCTATATGCAAGACTTAATTGCTCCATGAAGTTATAGGCTTTAATCAACTGAAATATGTATGAGCTTTTTCTAGATGTTCTAGAGCTTCTTTTTTGACTCTGAATAAAATTGTCATTGGTGTTTGTGAAATAAGAACTAGCCAAATGATTACTGTTTTAAGTTTAAAAGTTAGTCACTGATTGTCGCTGATCACTCAGTGATTTAAAAGATAAAAGAAAACAACCAACAAACTGTGATGCATCTTTAACGGCTTCTTGTAAGATTTTTATTTATCCTCTGCATTTTGTTATGACAAATTTGATACACCCAAAGTGTGAATTGGGTAAGCATGGATGTTGTTACAAAACATCAACTCATCCATCTAGTGTTTAGTCTGAAATATGATCAAAATGAGAGCAATGACTAGTGCATGTTTGAACATGCTAGGTTTGCTGCAGACAGGCATTCACGTGGTCTGCTCTGTTGTGCGCACACACAACTTGTAGTGTCTCACTCTTATAAATGGTAGTTTAAAACTAACACTATTTATTTATTATTTATTTTTTATTTTATTTATTTATTTTAGTGTAAGTAATGCATAAATTGTTGATTGCTTCCAAGGTACGTGCCTCCTGAGCAGGCCAAGGTAGTGGCGTCAGTCCATGCCTCCATCTCTGGCTCCTCAAACAGCAGCACCAGCAGCACCCCAGAGGTTAGACCACTCAAGTCCCTGCTGGGGGAGTCGGCACCGTCTCTACACCTCAACAAGCACACCCCACCAAATCAGGTGAGACTTGCATAGTGTACACACATGCACACAAGTCATCATATGATTAACACATATGTTGGACAGCATAAACCGGTTCTTGTTCAGTGTGCCATATATGCCACATCTAGCAGGGTTGAGGTGAAAATATGTAGTTGTTACTACATATTCTCCCCTCAGGTTGGTCTTTACAATGGTGTGAATATTTACGCTGTTACACTTTCAGCTTTGAACTGGGTTATCAATCGACAGTTAACACTCAGCATTGTTGCTGATGTTAAAATGAAACCTTATGATGGGCTTTAGCGGAAACGATGCTACCAGTTGATGACCTTGTTTACTTTGCTGAATGTTCTGTGGTTCAACACTACCACAGTTACTTAGTAATCCATTTACACACACATCCCTAAATGCTTTACTGACATGTTTACATTGGACTTAATTTGCTAAGTGATTTGCTAATTAAAAAGTATCTCATAGATACAAAGAAAATAACGACTCTTCGCACAAATGCAATGACAGATTTATTGACAACAGGTGCAGTCCAGGATTAGACTGTGAATTGTTTCACAGCAGTATTAAGAAGCCATGTCTTTAAAGACAAAAGCATATTCATCTTGTTTATGATAAATGACCAAATTTGCCCACTGAGATAAGGTTCATCTTTCATCGCTAATGAGACAGTGTCACCACAGTCTGTTTTTTCACGTGGCCTATTATCTCCTCTTTATTAATTTGCATGAAGGCTGTTTAGGAGCTCATTTATACCGGTTTAGTTATTTATTAAATTTTTTTCAAATGCATCTCTTGTCGTCACCAGTCTCCTGTAGTGAGCCGTGGACAAACCCAGCAGCAGCAGCTCCATGACAAGAAATATGACCTCCTCAGTGACTTGGGTGGTGACATCTTTGCTGCCCCGCCCAACATGAATGCAGGCGCCAGCTCCAGTTTTGCTAACTTTGCACACTTCAACAGCCACACAAGTAAGCAACAGACCAATAACACTCATGTTTTTGTTAGTTGCAGTAAGTAATGTAGTTACCACTTTAAAACACTTGTAGGCAAGGTTTGCTTCAACCAGTGTTTTCAAGTTTCACTATTGAAATGTGCATGGCATAGCGTAGCCAGCAAGTTGTCTCTGATGGAGATCCCAACTAGAGTTGGTTAAACTGCCTTTTCAAGAAGGTCACACCAGTATCTCATTTCCCTGGGCATGTACAATGTACATGAAGATAGAAGTCCTCAGCACATATAATCCACAATAAACAACAAAAAAAGCCCCAATTACCAATCTCTTACCAATAAATAACTGCGTTTATAGATATTGGATGTGGGGTGGGCACTTCTCCAGAGGTGGTGTATTTACTACATTAGATGGGATCAGGATGCCACCAGTTTGGAGAAGATGTGAATTTGCTATACATCAGGAGTCATGATGTGCTCTTGGATTGTATCAAAATATATTATAAAATTGCATCAGACAGACAAATTGCCATGGTTACTAGTACTTGTAACATGTGGCTGTTAGCATTTGCTTTCAATTGAGGATAATGTCCTCTCATTTCTCCCTCAGAGCCTTTAAGATTCATCCTTAATGCAAGAACTAAAGTGGCGTTAACACACCTAACAAACATGCACACAGGTGTGTTAAAATTAATGATGTGTGTAGTGCTAAGCACACAAGTCCTGCTTTATATTTGGGTGTGCACATGAAGGACTCTTGGGTGTTACTGGGAAATAGTGAATGTCGAGGTATATAAGCTGCTACGCATTTTAAGTTGCACTGCTCTACTACTCTGATTATTCCTCACATTTAACACATCACCCATTGTATTTTATTAGTAGTGTTTAACCCATTGTATTTGTTTTGCAGTCATTCATGTCTTTGGATATTGTATGCATTCATTCATTAATCCATTTTTTCCCCTCACTTTTTTTTTCCTCCATCTGTTTGTCTGTACAACACCTCTACACAACTTCAAGTGGCACAGAATACCAAAGGAGAGGCAGACTTTGCTAATTTTGATGCATTCGGGAACACTTCTGGGTCGACAGGTGGTTTTCCCTCTGCACCCCAAGCACCATTTCAACCCCCAAATACAGGTAGAGCAAGCTGGTTTTACTGGACAAATAACACAACTAAGTCAATAACACAGAGGAACAGGTTTGCTTTATGTACACAGGCAGACATGTAAAAATTTACATAGACAAATAATTTAGTCACACACACACCTCAATGGTAGTCAAAATTTCTCTCACATCATCATTTGTTGGTTTATTTAAACTGTTGTATCACCTCTGTTCCCAAACCTTTACATATGTGTAGTGTTCATTCATTTTTTTGTTCAAATGTAAACATTTCTTTACACCAGAGAGTTGTACGGTTTTCAGATGATCCTGTTTAAAAGAGAGTAAAAGAGACTAAGACGTGAAGTACTGTGTTCAGGAGATTATCCACTGTACCTCACTAGAGACATTTACTGTAAACTTTGCTTTGGGCATACACAAGCTTCATACAGCTTAGCCACATGTCTGAGAAACTAACATTGTTGCGTACTTTTGAGGTTCTAAATTAATGCTGGTGTTGTGCAATAGATGAGCGCTAATCAATACATGCGTTGTTAGCCAAAGCTTTTTCTCTCTCTCTCTCCTACAGTGTTTCAAAAATACATTGGCAGCTTATTGACACATCCTCTGGCTTATTTTCAGCACTTTGACTCATAAGTCACATACTCTTATTTGAACAGTAGTTACTGCCACAAACTTCACTTCCTGTCAGGAAAATGTTGTACTACAGTGCCCTCTGCTGGAGGTGCATATTGACTCTGTGTGAAGCGGCCTCCTTAGTGTTTATTTTTATTGGAAACATTTTTAAGTGGCTTTCTCACAGATACTGACTGCCTTGCACTGTCTGCCTTCAGCTGTCAAATCTGTCTTACTTGTTTTTTGTTTTGGGTGTTTTTTTTTTGTTTTTTTTTTATCCTTTGCTTTAGCAGTATTTGATTTGCTTTGATTTAGCACTTCATAATGTTTACCTCTGGGTTACCTGACATCTTTTCTTTGATTTCTCTGCCATCTTACATTGCTCATTACCCCATTTCTGCCTCCCTCTTTGATTTGTGGCTGCAAGCGTTCACTGTGCTCTCATCCAGCCGCAGTATGGGTGAGTTTGCCACTGCTCTGCCTCTCCAGTGTTCACACAGTAAGTCTCTCTGCGCTTGCCCTCATAACAGCTTTCACTCTCTCACCCATCTTGTATGTGTAGTCATTGTGATCCCAATCCTCTCTTTGGGTGGTGTGTGTGTGTGTGTGTGTGTCTCACTGTGTTGTTTTTTGTTTGTTTTTTTTGGTCCATTTATACTAAAATTAACAGCTGATAAAGCTCAGTGGTTAAACATAAGTCTACTAATCTTTGATTGTTGCAATGATTAATATGACCTACTGTGCAAAATAGACCAAAGTGTATAAAAATCCAACAAGGCAACATGAAAAGAGATGATAAGAGGAGATGCATATTTTCCCCTCAAGCAATAATAATATTTTTTTAATGTGCTTAGCCTCTAGATTTTTATGCAAAAATTACTTCTACAAAAGCTTTTACCCTAGAATCTATTTTTTGTAAACTGTAATGTGGGATGCCTTTAAACTCGGACTCCTTTAGTGTCCCTGACCTAAAACTCATTAAATAACCAATATTTCATAGAAAGCAGTGAACTGCTGATTAAAATGCAGCGGTATCGGTGTCATTACTAAAAATTGCCTTCTCTCCCCCTTAGGGTCACAACAACTGTGCTGCGTCCCAGTTAGCTCTGATTGTTTTACCTCGGTGTCCAAAATAATTTATTATTCTGTGTTTGCTTTTAATGGGCTCCATACAAATCTGCTCTTCATGTGCTGCAATTTGGAAATTACTGCTCTGTAGCAAAACCTCAATTTTTCTCTGTAATATGCAGGAATGTGTGAACTGAGGGTTTCCAAGCATTGACATGGCGTGTTGAATTAGTTGCATAAAGATGTCCAGAGTGATTATTTTGCAGTCTGTTGCAGAAAATAGGTAAACATTAAGAGATTAATGTTTCGTTTTGCTCTAACACGTTTAGACCTGCTTGAGTGTGATCGTGTTGATATTACAGCGCTCAGTAAAATCTGCAGGGTTGTTGGCATATTAAAGAGATTTTTTTGGGAGATAGCAACTTGTTTTCTATCTCTCAGTGAATACATTTTGATGAGTTTTGTCTTTAACTTCCTTTCTCCACAGTATCGTGGTGAAGTCGGAAGTATTGGAGTTACACAAGAAAATTGCTGCCCTGCACATGCTCAGCCTCTAACACATATAAGTGCTAATTGTGTGTGCTCTTTTGGTTCATAGGCTAATGAAAAGCCAGCATAGTGCAGTGTAACAAAGGACAGATGTTGCTATCTATCCTTTAGAAGGTGTCCCTTTACCAGCCTGACTCCCAAGTTTACCCTTCATGCACCTTCTTCTCTCCCTCTCCAACCTGTTTTGTTGTTTCTCAAAACCAACAATTACAGTCCCCCTTATGACTCTTTAATCTCTCTCTTTCATACAGGTAGCGCCTCAGGGGGACTAGCAAATGCCAGTTTTGCAAATTTTGAGAACTTCCCCAAATCGTGTAGTGCTGACTTTGGATCCTTCAGTTCCTCCTCCCAGAGTAACTCCACAGGAGCTGGCAGAGACGTTGTACAGAGTACTAACATTTCTGCCGATAAATACGCAGCCCTGGCTGACCTGGATAACATATTTAGCTCTGCCAAAACAGAGCCAGGTAAACCCTTCATGCCTAGCCTGTTTCATAGATGTCCATTGTAGGGCTAGAGAATGACTGAAAAACAAAAATACAAACTGAAAACTAGGTTTAATTAGGCACATAGATTTAAGTCCCTATAAGTTTTCTTCTCCTGGCAGGGATAGGCAGTCTCTAAAAAAGGGCTGGTTTACATTTTCTAGCAATTTATACTTGCAGTAGAGGTCAGAAGTTTACATACACTCATCGTGGGCATGAATGTCAAGGTAATTTTGGGCTTTTAGACTAATGACTTAAAAAAATTGCACATGTTTTAATTCGTTTGGGAGGTTATCTAATTCATTTAGGATCAAAATCATAAATATGGACTCAAATATATGCGTACATTCACTTAAATCTTTTAATAAGCAGTGCTAAAGGTTCTATAATCTTTTAACTTGACAAGGCCAAAACCTTTTAACTTCTCGTTACTGATGATTGACTGTAACTGGTAGTTTCTGGCCTCTTTGCCAGCATAAAAAGAATTTGTTTGAGAGCAGCCATTGAATTGACCAATACTCGTATCTTCACTGACTTCCTTGGACTTTGAACAATCCTGCTTCTTAGAACAATGACAAAGAAATGCTCAAAATCCCCAAATTGCCAGGACATTAATTCTTACAGGGAATGTAAACTTCTGATCACGATTGTCTATACCTCAATGTTACTGAACCAGCTGCAAAAAGGCAACTGGACATGACTGAAATGCCTCCTCACTTCTGTGAATGCTATACATCTAGGTTTGACTGAAGCATTTTAATACCACATTATTAGAAGTTTGGTGTTTGAGTATCTGTGAATTGTACTGAGCTGGTTTTTCTCATATAAATATGTATTTTTGGCCTAGAAAATATACACTTCCTAATGACCTAACATTTATTCCCTATTAATTTCAGTAGGTTCAGTATGGCAGCTATCTCCGGACCTCTTTGAAAGTTTAACAGCATTTTCTTCTGCATTAAGTGAACTGAGGTAAATTGAACCTGGCTTTCCTTTTATGTACTTCTATTCTAGGAGGTGGTATTCCTGGTGGGGTGAGCTCAGCAGCAGCAGCAGCAGCAGCAGTGGGTGGTTTGCCTCAGAAACAGCCAGCAGGTGGAGACCGCTATGCTGCTCTAGCTGAGCTTGATACAGTCTTCAGCACCTCAGCACCTGCCACCATTGTTTACAATACCACCAGCACCTCACAAGGGTAAGAGACTGCACAAACCAACATAAATCAGACAAATCTTTTTTCTTCATTCTGATGATCAGTGTTCCAGAATACACTTAGGAAAAGGCCACCGAGTACCTTTCTTTTTGCATCCTTTCCTAAACTTATGTGCTAACGGTGTGTCACTACAGGAGTGTGTTTGGCTCAGAGACGGGGGTGTCAACAGCACAAATACAGCAGGCTGTGCCCAGCATGGCTCAGGGTTTTGGAGGTAAGTGAACTTAAACACGTCTCTGATTTGTTATGGTAACAATGTTCACAAAATTGACACTGTTGTTAGTAATTGTTCATGTTTTACATTTCTAAATAATTTTAGAGTGAGGTTGAGGAAACTGAGACAATCACCGAGAGATTTGGCAGTTTCATTTTGTACAACTTGCGTACTTAAATGATGATTCTTAAAGCATCATAACTTTATCATAACTTAAAACTTAATTTGGCAAGAATCAGCCTAGTATGGTCAAGAATTTATTTTTGTTTCATTAACATTAGTTAGTTTGTTGTGATGTATAAAGGACATTGACGTGGAACTGTCAAAACACCCTCTATAAGCTATCTTTAAAAAAGAAAAATGTTTAATGTATTCTTCTGCTTAGGACTTCATGCTAATTAATGTTAATTTGATGCTGTTTTTCCCATCAGCACACCCAACCAATCCATTTGTAGCTCCTGGTGTTGTCCCAGCAGCAGCTCCAACCAACCCATTCCAGTGCAATGGCAGAGCAGCAACTGTTGCAGCTGCAGCAGGTTTGTTTTTGTTGGCTGTGTCTGTGTGTGTTTTGAGAATCACCTTACTCACTTAACACCCTGCTTACTCACTTAGTTTAGTAGTTCAGTTTAACAGTGTGTATAGAAATTAAATGCACTTGTTCAGTCATAAAGTTAGTGTATTAAAAGCTGTCTTTTTTTGCACATTGGAAGTGGCAACCTTTGCCTGTGCTACCTCAGAAGTGATTATATCTCTGACAGTGCCAAACACAGAAAAAGCAACAGGAAAGTGGAGGAGGGCAAAAAGATTGAAAACTACAATTCACTATGGAACTGGTTAGCAAGAGAAGTGTTGCCATTTACTGGTGTGCAGAGATTGATTTTAAAAATAAATCGGTATGGTGAAGAATTTTTAGATTCAGTTGTCTGTCTTATTGTCCTTGGCGTGCTGGACAGGCTTGATGAGGGTTCTTCATTGGCATGGGTATCCTCCCACCTTTGGTAGGTTTGTTTGTGCTAACTGCTTCCCCTTTGCTCTCATGTGCTTTGCTCTGCCAGTGAATGATTTTAGCTGTCACTGAGGAAAATCTCGAAAGACGTAAACACGGCACCACTGAAATAGCCCAATAATCCAGTTACCATTTCATCACAGAGGAACAGAGTGAAGCTGAATGAGAAATGACTAATAACGATAGGTTTGAGGATGGATTCATGTTTCCCAAATATCTGTGGTTTCTGCAGCATGGTCCTCTTCTCGGTTAAAGAATTAAAGGAGAAATATTAAACTTTATTGTTCATTAAACGAAAACTTACACCCTGAGTTATTAATCACGCTAATTACCAGATATGCTTCATTCAATGAATGAATGAAGCCTGTATCACTTTATCAGCTGTAAACTGTGTGTGTGTGTGGGTGTTTTCTTTTGTTTTTCTTAAATCACTGATAGAATTGCTTGGTTTTTAGCTGGCTGTCTGACACATTTTGATCCCAGCTGTTGCTCCTGTGTGTTCACCAGAGATCAGACACTGACACTAAACTTACTGATAGGGATGGGTATCGTTTAGGTTTTATCCGATACCGGTGCCAAACCGGTACTTTTGAAACGGTGCTGATGCTTAAATGGTGCTCAAACCGGTGCTTAAAGAATGGAGAACACAAAATTGGTCAAAAATAATAATAATAATAATAATAATAATAATGGATACTTTATTGATCCCCATGGGGAAATTACTTGTTTTTCTCTGCATTTGACCCATTCACTCAGTGAAGCAGTGGGAAGCCCACTAAGCAGGCGCCCGGGGAGCAGTGTGTAGGGACGGTACCTTGCTCAGGGGTACCTCAGGGTAGCCGTTAAGTGGATTCGAACCGCCGACCTTCCGATCATGGGGCGACCACTTTACCTACTGAGCTATCCCTGCCCCCAATCTCTCATGTTCAGCTGTTTGTTTTTTTTTGTTTTGTTTTTTTTTGTAAAAAGATAACAGTGTTAGCCTTTTCTGCAGCTATAGGGCATATATGGTATCACTCTTGGCTGGAAGCAGTGCTTAAACAATGGAAAAAAACACAAACTTTGTCCAAAACCTCTCATGTTTAACTGTTTTCCACTTTTTCTTTGGTCATTTTAGCCTTTTTGGCCAGAGTGAAGGGAGTATCTGCCATCAAACAAGAAGACAGCTGCATGTAACTACGACGTGTTGTTAGTTCACCTTACATGCATTAATTTAATAACGTGGTTAGCCTTCTCAACGTAAATTACACACCAACAACATTAAGCTACTCACGCAGAGCAGAACAGCTGCTACTGTCATCATCATCCTCATCATTTCTGCTACACTGGCAGGGCTAGGGGCCAGGACTCTCCTCTTCGGGTTTTTGGGGATGTTGCTAACTCCGGGTCCGATAACAGGCAACCCACCCGCAGTAGATGCGCTCGATGTGAGGTCTCGCAGCAAGCTATCAAATACAGCGCATTTCTCGGCGTTTAAAAAAAACACTATACGTCGCCAGGTGTTTCATCGGATTTGAGGTGTTGCCTCCTTTGACAGTATCACAGTATCAGCTTAAAGCACTTGTTGCAGGCTGCTGAGTTTGCATATTTTGCTGTGAAGTACAGCCAGACTTTTGACCGCTTCGCCTTGGGCATTTTTACTCTGTAGCTCTGCTCTAAAATAACGTATGTACCTGGACCCGCCTACTATCCTTGGAAACGTAAAATGATTGGCTAGAATTCAAAGTGTATCACATCTCAGGAAAAAAAGCACCGAAATAAAGCACCGAAATGTGCGCTGCTTTTCGGTCTGGTTACTACCGTTTATGTCAGAACCGGTGCCATCATGGCACCGGATACCGGTACCCATCCCTACTTACTGATGTCTGATTCTGACTCCCTCTTTTCTTTTTTTCTACAGCTTGTGTGCAGACACTCTTATTGCATGTGTTTAAACTAGCCAAATAAAAAACGAAACAAAACTGAGATTCTGACAATCCCAGCACGACACACAATACTGAATTGTAGACGTTTTTGCCCAAAACGAGTCACACTGGGTTACAGAATCGCAGCAATAGATCAAACCAAATTTTGCCTATTATGTGTTGAGCTTTTGTTGGTTCCTAAATGTTGCTGTTCTGCTATTTTGCAGCACCATTTGGCACAGGCTCCATGAGTATGCCAGCTGGATTTGGGAATACTGCAGCCTTCAACCTCCCCACCAGCTTTAGTGGAACGTTCCAGCAACCCTTTCCTGGTCAGGCTCCCTTCCCTCAGCCTCCCGCCTATCCCCAGCAACCCAACGGTGTGTGTCATGTAGACAATAATGCCTATGGTGAGATTTGAGCTGTAGTTGTCAAGTGGTCGTCTATAAAATTTTTCTTCATGTAATATTTGGTTCACTCAATTAACCCTGACGGAAGAGGTCTTATTTGATTTGGTAATATTATTATTATTATTATTGTTATTATTGTTTTAATTATATTTATAGCTATATGAAAATAATATAGAGCAAGCTAGATAGATAAATGAGAGAGAGAGAGATCCATGTCCATCATGTAACACTTGAAATCACATTATGTCTTTCAGGTGGAGGATTTCCAGCCTTCGGCCAGGCCAAGTCTGTTGCAACTCCTTTTGGGCAGGCAATGGCAGGACCTATGGTCTCTAGCAACCCTTTTCTGGTTAGTCTGGTGGCTATGTGCTATAGTCTCCTGGATCAGTACTGTGCAAAAATCTTAACTCATCTTTCATTTCTTACAGTGGCTTGTATTCGGCCCCCACAAACATGAATCAATTTTATTGGAATTCCACATGAAAGACCAATACAAAGTGGTGTACACGTGAGAAGTGGAACAAAAATCATGTATGATTCCAAACATTTTTCACAAATAAATAACTGAAAAGTGGGGTGTGCGTAAATATTCAGCCCCCTGAGTCAACACTTTGTAGAACCACATTTTGCTGCAATTACATCAGCCGGTCTTTTAGGGTATGTCTCTACCAGCTTTGCATATCTAGAGACTGAAATCCTTGCCCATTCTTCTTTGCAAAACAGCTCCAGCTCAGTCAGATTAGATGGACAGCGTTTGTGAACAGCAGTTTTCAGATCTTGCCAGAGGTTCTCGATTGGATTTAGATCTGGACTTTGGGCCGTTCTAACACATGGATATGTTTTGTTTTAGACCATTCCATTGTTGCCCCCCAAAGGGGGCTGAATAATTACACACACCCCACTTTGCAGTTATTTATTTGTAAAAAATGTTTGGAATCATGTATGATTTTTGTTCCACTTCTCACGTGTACACCACTTTGTATTGGTCTTTCATGTGGAATTCCAATAAAATTTATTAATGTTTGTGGCTGTAATGTGACAAAATGTGGGAAAGTTCAAGGGGGCCGAATACTTTTGCAAGCCACTGTAATATCTTGCATCTAAGCAGCTGGGCGTTTTCAGTTCAGTCCTTGTGCCTGAACATTTTCAGATGTTTGTTTAAGCCACTTGACCTGTCAATCATTCAAGTATAAAAAAGGTGACTAACTCAATGCATGACCCAGTGTTTCTACACATAGCAGACAACTTGGAAATGAACCAGAACAGATTATTTAGTTGAAAAATGCCAATAAAAACATAGTTTGATAGACATAAAATGGTATGTGTTAGGACAAAAACATAAATAAAGTTTTTTTCTTTCTTTTTTTTTTAAAATCCAACAAGAGCTGACACAAGACATGAGAGCTGACCCTCATCATTTGACGCTTCAGTTGATCCATCAGAAATAGTCTTAGTGGAAGGGTGGCCGACAAGAAGCCATTCTTCAGGAAGCAGTATGTTCAAAAAACGTCAGGAGAGGGTTCCACTGTGTATACAGACATCTGTAAGACACTGTGGAGACTGGAGCCTACCCCGGCTACCCGTGAGAGGCAGCCAGGCTTTTACAGGGCTAACATGGAGAGACAACCATTCACACTCACACCAATAACTCATGCAAACATGGGGAGAATATGCAAACTCCACACTAGAGCTGGGCGATATGAGATTTTTTCATATCACGATATGTTTTTTTCATTTCAGGCGATAACGATATCTATCACGATATAAGCCAAATAACTATATTTGTAAGATTTAAATGTGCCGTTGCTCACAAGTAAAATGTGAAATAATCAGCAGCTTGTTTTTATTTAAATATTTATTTCCCATAATAAGTTCAACAGGGTAGATGTACTTAACTCATTCACTGCCATTGACGTCTATAGCCGTCAATTGCAGTGAATGAGTCAATGGGTTTAACTCATTCACTGCCAATGGCTGGCAGTGAATGAGTTAAGGAACATGAGACTTTTTCAGATAAATAAAGGCAAATATTGCAAACTACACAAAAGGCAGCCACTAAAGCGTTTAAGTTTCAAAATAGAACAAACAAAACAGACTAAATTGTCAATTCCACTTAGAAACAAAATATTAATTCTAAAAATAAATCTTAGTTTGTTTTACAGAAGAACAGACAAAACTGACTAACTTTTGTCAATATCAAATAAACTGAGAACTAAAAGGAAATTCTCAATCTCTCCTTGTTGTATAGCTGAGCTTTTCAAACAGTTTTAACAGTTACTTTAGTCTGACAAAAGCCGAATGACGAATTAGCGCTTCCAGTCAGAGACTGAGGCTACGTCCACACGTACACGGGTATTTTTGAAAACGGAGATTTTCCGTTTTCGTTTTAAAAAATAATCCCGTCCACACATAAAGGCAGAAATGAAGGAAAACGCTGCTATGAACATGCCAAAGCAGCAGGTGGCGCTAGATTCCTAACCGTGCAGAAATGTTGGCCAATCAGAAGTCTAGAAGCCTCGGTGGGAAAAAGTAAACAAAGCTGCGGCATAGAAGCAGAACCGAGTCGTATGTGTGGATGGACAGTAACTTTGTGTATATGTAAGCATTTAAACACTGCAGAGAGTAGAATTAACAGTATTGTAGAAATTAATTTCACCGAAACAATAACGTGGCGCACAGTGTGACGCATGCACCAGTTTATTGTATTTCCAGACTTGCTTTCGGCACAATTTACAGTGCACGCTACTCTGTTTTTTGTCAGACTTGAAATAGCCGAAATACCTTCACACTACGGAACTTCTATGGCTCTTCCGTTCGACAATCTCTCCGGCATTGGAACCATCATCTGTTTTCTCTTCGGTCACACTCGGTTGATTTTTCTAGTCGGCACACTCATTTCCTCCATTACGCGCTGGCTCCATTACCCGCTGGCTGCTTGGCTGCTTCCCAAACAAACACACGTGCGGCTTGGCACTTGTGCTGTACGTAACAAGTCACGCGACGTGATGCTGCGGCTGTGATTGGTTCGGCTCTGCGCTACTTAATTTGGATTGGCTGACCTTTTTTTTTTTTTTTTTTGAGGACAAGAGCGGCGAGGTCTATCGCGATAGCTTAATTTCTCTATCGAGTCAAAGTTATATCGCCCAGCTCTACTCCACACAGATAGTGGAGTCGAACTCAGGACCTTCTGAACCACTTTGCTGCTATATTTGTCACCATGACAATGATCCTAAACACACTGCCAAAAGCAAATCTGAATGGAAAACCACGCAGTGGAACACTATCAGTCATGGATTGGCCTCCTCAGAGCCCGGGCCATAACATTATTGAAGTAGTGTGGAATCATCTTGACAGAAAAAAGAACAAAAGTCAGCCGACATCCAAAGAAGAGCTTTGAATGTCCTTCAAGAAGCCTGGAGAACTATTCCTCATGACTAGTTAACGTAATTACTAGAGAGCTGCCAAAGAGGGTTTAGTCTGTGTTGAAGAATAAAGGTGGTGATACAAAATTTTGACTTTGGTATATTAGAACCTGTACAAACAGTTGTTGACTCATGCTGTATTTTCCTGTGTGTCACAGGAAAAGTGTTTCACATTTGAATAACCTCCTGCACCTGTTGATAAGATAGATAAGATAAAGCTTTATTAGTCCCACACATGGGAAATTTGTTGTGTCACAGCAGAAAGTAGACAGTGCAAAGTTAGAACAACACAAATGAAAGAAAAAAGGTATAGGAGAAGATAAAAAGAATAAAAAAAACTATATGCAATAGAATAAAATACTACGAGGTGGCTCGAGACTTTTGCACAGCACTTTTGATCTGTGTTTAACACAAAAATAAATTAAGAGACTTCAGTTCTTTGTGTAGATTTTATTGTGAGGGATGGCTTTGGTTTTTGTTTTTTGTTTTTTGAATAACCAGCCCATTGCTCTGGTGAACAGCCATATAGCTAGCATACTTTCTTCTCAGTTAACACTGGACAAGAACCTTAGTACACAGTCTAAATGCGTGCTTCCCTTTTTCGTTCTAGGGTGCGGGTCCACCTGCGCAGTATCCAGCTGGAGGCTCTTCCACAAACCCCTTCTTATAGCGGTCCATCATGTCAGCTGCACTACAGGGTCAACAACTGGCACGCTTGCACCTATTGCACTGTTTTTGTTTCACAAGTAGCTTTAAAAACACAATGTTTGTAAGAATTTGTATTTTCTATCGCGGTTTGTCATAAATGGAACATTATGCGACACAGTCGTGCTGACACTGTCGAAGGCTACAAAACAGTGATGGTGTGTGCAGAGGGGGAGGTCGATGCCCTCCCCTTTATTTAACCTGTGAACTAGCCTGGCCTCTACTGAGCCACAATGTATAATCGAACTGGTTGAAAACTAAGTTATTGCATACAGTATATCCCATTCATTATGCTGCAATTCTGTACATTTTTTTTCTTTTAGGAAATTAGCTCTTTGTGCATATCAGTATTTGTATCTAACACACAGAATTTGCTAAGACAGAACTGTTGCTTTGAAAAGCTAATGGGTACTGCCAGTTACTGTATTTGTAAAGAACCAAACTATTTGTGCAGGACCCTTTTAGATAAACTGTTCTCACTAAGGAAATGAATATATTCTGTTGTCAAGGTGGGGTTAGGGTTAGGAGGAGGACTGAATGCTACATCAGGGATGGGTGGGGTGGGGGGCTCGTTTCTCTGTTGTCTCCGCCCTGCTGACAGAGTTGCAACACTTCAAATGACAGTCAGAAGAAATGGCTGATGAACTGAAAACCACTTACTTGCATTGGGTATTAAAAAAGTTTAAGTTAAGGTGTAAATATATACAGTATATATATTAAAATGAATTTTAAGTAAAAAGAAACGACCAAAGCATTCATTTATATGGATGTGTGAAACATTCTTTTATTGTTTTTGTACAAAAAAATGATTTCTATTCATCATGTTGAAGTAAGTAATTTAAAGACTTTTTTTCTGCTACTTATGAACTAATGTGAGGTCAATTTAGGGATGGGAAACCATAAGTGATACACTATAACGCTCTATACGTGTTCAGAATCTGTGTTCTTCGCTGCCTGGAGTTTCATCTTTGTCTGGAGGAATTGTCTCTTTTCTGCTTCTTTGTGCTCTCCAAATACTGAACAGACCCCGAAGTAAAAAAACAACAGAGATAACCAAGAAGTAGCTGGAATACACGGTGAACTGCAAAGAAGAGTACATGTTTAAAAGGTTAATGATGCTAATGGACAAATAAACAGTGCTGCTGTACATATTTTGTGATCTGATGGCTTACCTGGGGAATGATGGCCAGGCCTAGCCCTCTACTGTCAACTACAACAGACGTGATAATCGTCTGTAGAGCCAGTGCTCCAAAGGTATTTGCCCCAAAGACTAGTGCATATCTTTCCATTGAGAGATCAGCTGCAATCTGATACCTGCAAGCATAGAATTTGTCTTAATCTAAAGGTTGGGGAGGGTTTTTTTAATTTTTATTTTATTTTTTAGCTTTTTTGCTCTTATATCTGCAATAAAAATCAAACTAAACTGTGGTAAAGTATAACCCTGATGTGACTTGACACTCTTACATTGCTATAGTTATCAGCGTCATGTACAGTGACTTGAAAACGACGTAACCGCTGTAGCAGACCCAAATGTTGCCAGTGAAAGTCATGAGGAACAGTGAAGCTGCACTCAGTCCAGAGAAACCACCCAGGGCCAGCTCTCCCCACTGCTCCCATCTTACCTCAGTAAAGCCTATCCCGTAGGCAGTGGCTGCACCTGGAAAGCATGTACACGTGGGATAAGACAAATTAGGACAGCTGATTAGGTACTGAGAAATCTTATGTGTCCCTGATAACTTCCATTTGATTTAGGGAGGGGGGGAAATGCCATCTAATGTTGCTTACTTAAGAGGTTTGAGACTGCCTCCACGCCTCCGTTGTAAATGCTGAAGTTCTGAGAAGGCTGCACATGCTCCCACAGCACCTGCGCAGTATGGTGTGGGTATCATTAAGTTGTTCAAGGATGTGTGTGTGTTTAATTATTTCTGTTTAAAATATATATCTAAAATGCCTTTTATTAACACAAGAGAAGGCTTCAGCAACTACAAGGCACTACTTGTTCACTGCAGGTAAACCCATCGTAAAGCAGCCCCCAGTAGCAATTTGGATTGCTGCAGTGATTCAGATGCTTTTACAGCTCACATTTTTGTTTATGCTGCCTTCATAACTGACCTGCACATAGTTGACAGTCTGGTTATACCCACAGGTAGCCATTGCCCACCACACAGACCAGTAGAGCAGCTGTCTAGAGGAATAGCAGTGGCGGAAATCCCTCCACAGCTGGAGGAGGACTTGGCCGCAACTCTGCGTAACGATAGATTCCTCAAGCTTCTCAGCATCAGGCTCTCCTTCTCCACTCTCCATTTCACCTCCTCCATTTTCCAGTGATGCATTTATTGTGTTTGACTGTTCTGCTGCAGTCTGTCTCCCACGTCTTTGATGAAAGAACATGCTCTTCTGTGGCACTGGCAAGAAGAAGGAAGTGAGGAGAGCGATGGCAGTGAGAACCAGAGTGAACACCAGGATGTTGTTGTATGACATGAGGTCGAAGCTGACAAGCAGCTGACCCAACACGGAGCCCACTGTATACCCCAGGAGCTGGACACTGCGGCTGTAAGAGGTGGCCTTCCGGTATCTCTTCAAATCTATTACACTGTAATAAAGAGCATATTCAAAATGTCAAGTCTCCCATGAGCAATGCTAAAAATCCAAATCTGTGAGATGTACTACATGACCTGTAAATGTAGGAGAAGTAGGCTATGTCGCTGGCTGTCACGACTCCGTAAAAGAACTGCGTAGCCTGCATGGCTGGCACACTTGCTGTCCACAGCGGCAGTGCTGTGGTGATGAAGAGCATAACACACTGAAACACCACTACAGGCATGTAACGCAGCCAGTCAGTGAGAAGGAACACCGGCACTAGTACGGACAGATAGGAGTATGTCCACACTGGGAAAATTTGATTGTTGACCTGTCAGGGAAAAACTCATCAAAGGCAGGAAATGCATGACTTTATAGCAAATGATTAAAGGTTTCAGAATCTTGATTGGATTTCTAGCACTTAGATTTTTTATTTTTTTAAAGATGCCGGTTATCTCTCTGCTATGAATCACCAGCTTGTGTGTGCATGTGAGTGTGATTATTTGTAATTGCAGCATGTACAAAAGAGAAAGTTACCAACTTTTTCACCATAAGGACCGAAAAACTGAAAATCATTTCTTTTCTAAGTCTGTTTTGATTGAATTACACTATAGCCTTTCTAGCATATGTCATATATACCTGCTCAGTTGTCAGATTCTTATCTGGTCCTGTCAAATATGGGATGAGAAAAGGCTCCAGTGGTTTAACTGTGCTGAAGAATCCATAAATGCAAAGCAGAATAGTGGGATACTTCCAGTCTGATCTCCACTTCTTCACTGCCTCCATGTTGGCTTTCCTGTTTCATGTGTAAGTGTGTGATGGGGGAAAAATACCTCACAACTCTCTAGGCATTTTGTTAATCAGCAACCTGGTCAAAGAGCAACACAATCTTGGTGACACTCGAGCACAAGCTGAGATAAAACTTTGATAAATTAAACAGGTAAGCGCCCAAAACTCTGGACTTTAATACCAATCAGAAGTAACTGTTTTATTGTGTTGTTTGTCTTCCTGTCTGGGTTGCAGATAGCAAAAATACACAACACATAAATGTTTGCTTTTCAGTGTATAAACGTTTAATGTTACAGTTTGTAGTGTTTAAGAAAAGCATATTTACAAGCTCTCGTTAGTTAATTTGCAGCTGTTTAAGGTAAATTAGTTCCAATCTTCCAAAAACCTGTCGGGCACTGACACAGGTCAGAGACGCTCTGCAGCAATCACCTCCTCCACACACTCAGGTTCCTTGGCTTCCGTGTGCCGGAGACAGGGTTTGTTCACACAGGCGGTGTAGGTTCCTCGGATCAAAAAGAGCAGCGATATGACAGCATAGTAGCTGCCATAGATGATAAACTGCAGAGCAGAGAGACGACACATAATCCTAAGCATTATTAGAATTATTTTATCTATGCTATGGCAGTGAACCACCTGCATCAAATAGACCTGCGTGCAACAGCTAATGATAACCACCAGGTGTCACTCTGTCCTCACATTTCAGTGCTTCAGTTAAGCAGCAGAACGCTGAAGGGGCCATCGGGTTCTTGACTTTGAGTTGTTGTTAAATCCCCGTGTGCTGCCATTCAAATACGCAGTAGTATAATTACAGCCTGTACACGTACCTGCGTCACGATGTCCAGCCCCAGTGCAGCTTCATCAACAACTGTGACTGTAATGATGGTCTGCAGTGAGAGGGCTACAAAAGTGTTGATCCCAAAAGTCAGAGCATAGCACTCCATGGAGAGGTTAGAGGCGATCTGAAACCTGCGGTGACAAAGTCCTTATAATTATGAGAGATTCAGCACATACTCTAAGACTGCAATAGATTTGTATGGCACTGCAACCAGTAAGCTGACTCTAAACTAATATTGTCATCCTTTCCTCTGTATTGAACTGACAAAACAGTCCGTTTGAATGAATTCTTTAAGTTGTTCTTGTCACTTTTAAAACACATTTAGAGGAGCAGCGTGGAGAAATTCTATCATGCACTTACGTTGTGATGGTGATGAGGAGCATGTAACAGGATTTAAATATGGCATAACCGATGTAGCATACCCAGATGCTGCTCGTGAATGCCATCAGAAACACAGCACCTGACCCTACAGCTGAGAACATCCCCAAAGCCAGCTCTCCCCACACAACCCAGGTCACCTTGATGTAGCCCACAGAGAAGGCTGCTGCAGCACCTGGCCCATGAAGAAGAAAAATAAAGCAATTAGTCTGACATCCCAGCGGACGGCGCCTCCACTGCACATTTGCATCCTTCCCATTGTCATTCCCTGATTCGTCCATTACTTCTAACCTCCCTTTAACGGGAGAATAAAGGCCGCGGTGGCCTCATGCACACTCATGCATTTCCTGGCCTCCACAACGCTTGCTTATTATGATGAACCAGTTTCACCCAACTCCTGGAAACAACTATCAGTAATAATCAAAGAATCCATTACCTTTTAACTCTATCTCCTTAATAGAAGCAATTACTCTTCTTCTTCTCGCACTGAGGCGGGCCGAGCTTAAACCAAAAGGACCAGGGTGCTGCTATTCCCGTTCAAAATCAATACACATTGTCTGTGTAATCAGTTACCACAGATATGGCACAGCTGATTCCCTTTAATTGCAGGTTTTTATAGATCTATGTGCATTCAGAAATGGCAGCCTGTAATGACATTGTTAAATGTTATTTTGCTACATGATGTGGTTGTGCTGCAGTCTTCTCGCCTTTTCTAATTGAAGCAGAGACAGAGAACTCTGATTAGAGTCCTGCTTCCAGCTCACTGCAGTACAAATGAGTGGACCCCCTCTTACATCATTTTTCCTCTACTCTGATATAAAAGTAAGTTGAAAAGTAAAGTTATCTCAATTTATCTCATATGTCATTTATTAAGAGCATATATATTATATATAATAAATGAGGTCAGACCAAAACAAACAATATGTATCTCACCCTGACTGATGTAGACACATTCACGCTGTTACAGTCGTTTGACTGGAACATCTTGTAATTATTATTTTTAATCTAAAATAACCCGCTCTAACACCAATCTTACCTACAAGAGAGCACGCAGCCTCCACTCCTCCGTTGTAGATGGATGATGTGGCAGATGGCTCTATATGGTCCCACATAAGCTGGATGTAGTTGAAGACCTGCACGTAACCAGCTGTGGCCAGAGCCCACCACAGGGACCAGTAGATTAAATGTCTGAATGGTGATAATTATGACAAGAGATTATGATGATGACTGTACAGCTACTTCTACTGTTTAAAAGAAGTACCCTATGAATACATTATAAAAATTTGGACCAATTAGTAGTAATCCCAGGTGTTAATTAAATGCAAGTGGGCACTCAAAGCATCTTAGTGGTTTAAAAAAAATATTGAAAGAAAAGAAATGCCTAGAAGAGTAGGACTCCCTGAAGCTTTGCCAAAGCAGATGAACTGCAGCGGCCACGTTTTCTCTGCTGCAGTAGCCAGCACTGCCATTATATTCCATCTTCCCTTTCCCCGAGCCTTCTCCATCCTTATCCGTCACTGACTCCTTCTCTCCCTGTGGCCCCTCTTGCTGGCAGTCTACTGCTGCAGCCTTCTTCCCTTTGAAGAACATGCTTGTCTGGGGCATGGGCAACCAGAATGAGACGAGAAATGCCACGCTCACAATTCCCAGGGTAATAGTATTGATATAGAAGTAGTCCAGGCCTGTTGGTTACAATTGATCATTCATTAGTGCTTGTTTAAAGTTCAGTTCATAATTTTCTTTCTTGTCATGCATCAAATGTTATTTTTCATATTATTGTGATCAAATACTACGAGCCCATACCAGCAAGGGAGACAAGCATTTGGCCAAGGGTGGCGCCAAATGTATATCCAGCCAACATTGCACTGCGCAGGTAACCAGTAGCTCTTTGGTAATTCTCTACTGGAATTACACTGTAAATATAGGAAAAGTAGGCAACCTCCGTGGAAGTCACTACAGCATAGTTGACCTGTTGATGGAATAGAGCAGTTGTAAAGAGGCAGTAGATCATGATAAACTCTATTAAATGCATTAACAACGGTATGATTTAAGTTGTGATAACCGGAATAAATACAAAAGCTTTTAAAAGATTTCTTCAAGGGTAAGAAAGCGATCCAAACCTGCCCGGCCCTGTGTGAAAAAGATTGTGACTAGCTACATTTAACAGTAAAAATTGTTTGATGATCCGAAGGATGTAAGTGTGTCAAGTATGCAAAATAGTAAGAAATCAGGAAGTGGCAAAGTATTTTTTTTCACAGCACCTTTCAGTGTTATATATTAATCATTCTTGAAACAACAACAAGAAGTTTTAACTGACCTGAAGGAAAGTCATAGCAGGAAGACCTGGGACAAAGCACAGTAGAATATAGTTGGTGATGAGAAAGAACCCCTGTACTATAATAAGGGGTTTGTACCTCAGGAAGTCAGTCAGGAGGAAGACGGGGAAAAGAAAGGCCAGGTAGGAATACGTCCAGATAGGAAACAGGTAGTTGGTCAGCTGGAAACCACAAGCACCACAAAACAGTACTGATGATCCCATTTGTACTTCTTTTTCATGACATGCATATCGCACTGCTTATGAAAACTGATGCATGTTTATTTGTTTTGTTTTGCTTTCATATAAGTGCTGAATGTGAAACTGCAGAACAGATTTGCTCCACTATCAAAGGACCCTGGATCTATATCGGACAACCATCCATCTAAAAGCAGTGAAGTAAGGTCTGAAAATCTGTTGAAAAGTAAAAGGCCACAGGGAAAGCTAAAGGCTAGGCCTGAAACTCTGATTGTGGCTGACTCTGCTGTAAAGGATGTACAAAGGATGTGCGGTAAGAACACTAAAGTCCTCTGTTTCCTAAGGATATGGTCAAACAACCTGATTGAGAGAATTCTTCAAATTGCAGAGGAATATCCAACTGTGACAAACATTGTTCTGCATACAGGGTCAAACGATGTGTCCAAACAACAGACGGAGGTTCTGAAACGGGACTTTACTGGATTATTAAATACTGTAAACTCTCTGAATGCAGCTGTATTCATCAGTGGACCTGTACCGCCTGTCAGAGGAGGAGATGAGAGATTCAGCAGGTTGTTTGCACTGAATAAATGGCTTATATCAGCATGTACTGACCACTCAGTGCATTTTATTGATAATTTTAATATTTTAGGGGAACGCAGGCATCTGTTTAAAGCAAATGGATTTAATTTTAACAAGTCAGGGGTGAAACTGTTCACCTCCAGCTTGTTTTATTCCATACATCATCCATCTGATGGCACCAAGCACCAAGGCTGAGATAAACGAGGAGCTATCTCATAAAGAGGAACAAACAGTACTGCAAGAACAGACAAAGCCCAGCAGAAACCTTGAGGAGGAGCCTCATCTGCCCCCACCTGGGATGAGCTGCAGAAAGGAGAGACATCAGAGGCGAGAAGAGGGGTCCCTATTTGCCTCCAACTCTCTCAACAACACCAACGACCAGGACCAAGGACCACGACCTTCCCCAGTCCCCCAAACCCCTGACAGGCCATCACCCTCCTCCCCCTCCCTTTCTCCCTCCTCGCCACACCTGAAATTCACTGAGGAGATGATAGAGCAGGTCAATGCTGGGCTCAGATCTACCCCCCAGCCAAATCCCTTTTTGTCCCCCATAACCCCCCACCAGAGCAGCCAAAGGTTCGCCATCGAGCCCCGCCCTCAACAGAGTAATCGAAGTTACATTGCCCAGCCTCGTCCCCCTTAGCTCCTCCTTACCACCTTCATGCTCTGTCTCCGCAGTCTGATGTGTGATGTGTGGAGGGTCCGGGCTGCGAGGATTATGGCAGTGGTGACTAGGGCTGGGCGATATTACCCAAAATTCATATCTCGATATTTTTTAGCTGGATGGCGATATAAGATATATATCTCTGTTTTTTTTTTAAGCCATAAGTTAAGAACAAAAAGAGAGTTCTTAGTCACACTGTGTCCCAGATGTCAAATGGGCATTTTCTTTACATACAGCGTAGATGTACATGAAGAAATTACTCAAAAATAAATTATCAGCATTTATTAAATAATCATGGTCCATAAATAAAAGAAAACAATGTTGTTTTTGTGCATAACGAAAAGCTCACAATTGTGCAGTCAAAATGTAAACTAATAGACGCTGAGCGTAATAACAAAGAGACAGATTTCACAGCTGCACCACGTCTCTGAACAGGTGCCATTTGTGGTCCTTATACACACACAGTACGGTAATATTACGTTGAAGCACAGTACTATCACTCCGCGAGGCGGCTCCATCAAGCGGTGCAGCTCCGTAGCTTAGCAAAGTCATATTAAAACATTTTTTGACAGATTGCTGAGCGCTGTGTACCACATAAAATCGGTTCGCGGTCAGTAAGCACAACCAGAATTCATACATAAGGTGCACTGTCGATTTTTGAGAAAATGAAAGGATTTTAGGCCGTGCAGCCCCTCCTGGCTGCATGTCGTTAGCGCGGTTAGCTCGCTAACACGTTGACACCGTCCAGCCCCACGCACGGGGCGATCCGAGGTAACTCGCTAGCGGAGATTTTCCTCTTTCATCTTGTCATTGCCTGCAGGTGAAGCTATGGGGGAGGGGGAGTTGTGTTCAGTGAAGGAGAGGCGAGGCCGAGTAACGTTGCGTAGAGACATAAGTGGACGAAAGAGAGGCAAACCTGCGGCTCCACAAGTATAATTATAACGTAACATAGACTATATCGATATAAACGATATTGTCACATCTTATATCTCGTATGAAAATATATTGATATTTTTAAAAAACTCGATATATCGCCCAGCCCTAGTGGTGACTTTTCCCAGGAGAAGCTGGGTCCCTGTTTACTAGAAGGTTTTAAAATTTCTGTACTTTTAGGTGACAGAAGGAGACATGTGGCCTGGTCAAAACACAGAGAGCTGCACTCTAAAAGATCTTTAAATATAGTAAACATACCTTGTGTGCCACAGACTGCTCCCAAACACAAGGGGGCAAATAATACCTCTAAAACACTTAAGCTGGCTTTATTAAACGTTAGATCTTTAGCTGGGAAAACATTTTTAATTAATGATTTAATCACTGAGCACAGCCTTGATTTTATGTTTTTAACAGAAACTTGGTTGGACCAAAGTAACAGTGGAGCTGTTCTCATCGAGACGACCCCTCCTAACTACAGTTTTATCAGTGAGGCCAGGGTGAGCAGGAGAGGAGGGGGGGTTGCTGTCTTATTTAATGAATCATTTCAATGTAAGCAGCTATCTCCTGGAAGTTTTCAGTCTTTTGAATCTTTACAGCTGAAGGCCCCATCCAAAGTTGTGTTTCTTAATGTTTACAGGCCTCCCAAATACTGCACAGACTTTTTTAATGACCTCAGTGAACTGCTGTCTGTGATCTGATCCATGTGGACAACCCTCAGGACAAAGGGACTAAAGACCTGAGTAACACTCTGGGCAACTTTGGGCTGACTCAGCATGTAACAGAGGCCACACATAATAGAGGACACACTCTTGACCTACTGATCTCCAAGGGCCTGAGCATTTCAAACGTTACTGTGTCTGATGTGGGCCTGTCTGATCATTACTGTGTTTTCTTTGAAAGTAAAATTTCAGCCCACACAAATATATCAACAGCAGTGATCACAAAACGGTGTATAACAGAACACAGTAGTGAGATATTTAACCAGGTCTTCCCATTAACACCTGGCCTGTCCAGAGGTTCAGTCAATGAGCTCGTCAATAGCTTCAATGCTAAAATGTTAAATGTAATGGACACTATTGCTCCCATTAAGGTGAAGGTTATCTCTGGAAGGAAAAAGTCTCCATGGAGAAACTCCACACTGGTGAAAAATGAAAAAAGAGAGTGTAGGAAAGATGAGCACAGATGGAGAAAAACAAACCTCCAGGTTCACTATGACATCTATAAAGAAAAACTTCACAATTATAATTTACAACTGAGGAGTGCAAGGAGGTCCTACTTCTCTGACATCATCACTAAAAACAGCCATAATGCTCGGGTCTTATTTTCTACAGTTGACAGGCTAACAAACCCTCCTGTGTCAGTGGCAGCTGAACTTCATTCGACCATGGCCTGCAATGACTTTGCCAAATTCTTCACAGAAAAAAATCCAAAAGATTAGACAAGCAATTGGTACATCAACAGCATATTCAGGATATGTACCGTGTCCACTGAAAAACTGTTTAAACACCATGAAACAGTTTCACCCGATTAACAGCAAAGACCCGGGGGACATCTTATGTCAACTGAACTCCTCCTCCTGCTGTTTAGATGGCCTGCCAACAAGTTTTTTCAAAAAGGTCTCAAAGTCTTCGAGTCAGACCTGTTACAGATCGTCAACTTTTCTTTAATATCAGGCGTGTTTCCAGAACCACTAAAAACTGCTGTAATTAAACCTATACTGAAAAACGACAATCTTGACATGACACAAATGAACAACTACAGGCCGATCTCAAATCTCCCATTTTTAAGTAAGATCATTGAAAAAGCAGTTTCTCAACAGCTCAATTACTTCTTAAAACAAAATAACTGCTATGAACTGTTGTATAACTGAATTTCCCAGAGGAACCCACCCGAGAGATTAATAAAGTTTCATCTAATCTAATCTAATCTAATCTAATCTAATCTAATCTAATGATGCCTTCCAGTCAGGTTTTAGACAGAACCACAGCACTGAAACCGCTCTGACCAAAGTGTTTAATGACATATGTCTGAATACAGACAGTGGAAAAATGTCAGTCTTAGTTTTACTGGATCTCAGTGCAGCATTTGATACAGTTGACCACAACATATTACTCAAACGACTGGAGAACTGGGCAGGTCTTTCAGGAACTGTACTAAACTGGTTCAAAACATACTAAGAAAACAGGGAATACTTTGTATCAATAGGTAACTTCACATCTGAGCAGACAAGTATCACATGAGGAGTTCCCCAAGGTTCCATCTTGGGACCCCTTCTGTTTAACATCTACATGCTCCCACTGGCACAGATTATAAAGAACAACAAAATAAACTATCATAGCTATGCAGATGACACACAAATATATATCACAATGTCACCAGGAGACCGAGGCCCTGTACAGGCTCTTGGTAAATGTATTGAGGAAATTAATGACTGGTTGTGCCACAATTTTTTCCAGCTAAACAAAAACAAAACTGAGGTAATAGTCTTTGGCGCCAAAGAAAAACGATTACAGGTCACCAGAGAACTTCAATCTATACACCAAAAAACCACAAACCAGGCGAGAAATTTGGGTGTAGTGATGGATGCAGACCTAAACTTAGAAAAACACATTAAGACAATAACAAAATCAGCTTACTATCACCTCAAGAATATTTCAAGGATAAAAGATCTGATGTCTCAACAGGACCTGGAAAAACTAGTCCACGCATTCATCTTTAGTAGGCTTGATTACTGTAACAGCATCTTTACAGGTCTACCTAAAAAATCAGTCAGACAACTACAGCTCATTCAGAACTCTGCTGCTCGAGTCCTCACTAAGACCAAAAAAGTGGACCACATCAGTCCAGCTCTGAGGTCCTTACACTGGCTGCCTGTCCGTCAGAGGATAGACTTTAAAGTTCTGATGCTGGTCTATAAAGCTCTGAATGGTTTAGGACCAAAATACATCAGTGACCTCCTGACCCAGTATGAACCTTCCAGATCCCTCAGGTCATCTGGATCCGGTTTTTTATCAGTTCTCAGAGTCAGAACCAGACACGGAGAAGCTGCATTCAGCTTTTATGCTCCATATATCTGGAACAAACTCCCAGAAAGCCTCAGATCAGCTGAAACACTCAGTTTATTTAAATCCAGGTAAATCCAAGACTCACCTATTCTCAGCTGCATTTGAATAAAACACCAAATCTACACTTTTAAGCTTAAATTTCAAAACTTATATTTTAACTACTGATTCACCTTGTTGTTGAATTGTGGTATATAAATAAACTTGCCTTGACTTGCCTTGCCTTTTAATAAAAGACAGAAAGTGTGTCCGTAGTCCTTACCACTTCTTCAGAAATGTTCTTGCGTGGTCCAATAAGGTATGGTGTCAGGAAAGGTTCTGCAACCCTACAGTTTGCAAAAAATCCATAGAGTGACAGGATGGCTGTGGGGTAAACCCATCCAGATGACTTCAACTTGGCCCAGCACCCCATGTTAGTATCTCAGCGAGATTTCCCTGCTGTTTCCTTTTGTTTTTAGTTGCACTTCAGTCTTGATTTAAAAAAACACTATCTGGTTTAATACCAAAGCACTTTGAGCTTTCGTCAGGTTACCTTGTAAGTAGCTAGAATATAAACACTTAATCATCTACACATGCCTTATTCAGACTTTGACCTGTCAGGGAGCAACAGACAAGAAGAACGGTGAGGAAATAAGTACAGTCATTTATTGTGGGATTGGAGTGACTCACACTCTTAATAGGCATACTGATATTGGGAATATACAAGTGACTATTCCCTCCCAGAGTATAAAGACAGAGCTGCTAATAAAACAAAACATGAAATATTTGGATGTTTTCAAACAATTTATTACTACAAATGACTGCACTCACTGCACTGAGTTATATGAAAAGATTGGCTAGAGATTGCAGGCAAAATGAAGGCATCCGCATACAGTGGGGTGAAAAAGTGTTTGCCTCCTTCCTTATTTCCGTTTTTTTTATGTTTATTACACTGAAATCATTCAGACCATCACACAAATTTACATATGAATGCCACCAGAAATACATTTAAACACAAAATGCTGTTTCGAAATAAAAGTGTTTATTATTAAGGGGGAAAAAAATCAAAACCTACATGGCCCCTGTGTGAAAAAGTGATTGCACCCTACGCCTAATAACTGGTTGGGCCACCCTTAGCAGCAACAACTGCAATCAAGTGTTTGTGATAACTGTCAATGAGTTACAGAGAGCAGAGAGCTGCTTTCTGGTATGCACCACAGTTCATGAACAAACTACAGTGTATAATAAACTTTGAAACTCATTACTCATCAATCAGTTTGGAAAATTGGGAAATTTTGCGTATTTATTTATTTATGAATTCAGTAAATGAAAAAACAAGGGATTCTCCCAAAAAGGTGTTTTACAGCATTCACCAAAAACTGATTGTTGGTGTCGTAAATGACTTGTTAGCTCCTGATCTGGCAAACATACCGGAAACATATGTCTTAGTAGTGATAAGTCATTTTGAGCAGGAAAGAGCATTCTTGTGACAAGGTAAAAGCTACAATTTTTTAGCTTTAATTAACTATAAAAACCTTGTATCACAGTTATGTACACATCATTTATGCTTAAAAAAGGACTTAATTTATTATAAAGTAGGACTAATAACGCAGAGCCTTGAAAAACTGTTATTTGAAAAACAGGTTATTTTTTTATTTTATATACAACCCTTTCGTAAATCTAGTTTACTAAAATCTATTAGAGCAAATATATTAGACATTGAAAAAAAGTGATCGTCTGCCAAAAAGTGACTGCCCGTGTTTAAACTGCTGTACATGACTTGCTGGCCTATAATATTTGAAATATATGTCAAAAGTAATCTTCATGAATGATATCAACTCATCTTGAGCTACACACAACATTCCTGTCACAAGGTAGAATTTTAGAAGTGACTGTTATATATCCTTTAGCCTATGTATCCCGTTAAAAAAGTCTCACTGGCATTAAAATTTTATTTTTTAAGAGCGATCTGGCAAAGACAGCAGCAGCATGACAATATAGATATTTTAACTGGCCAAAAAGGACCGGGTCATAAAGATACTTGCAAAACTGGTAATTATTTTATATATAGTCTAAAGTCTATTTATCAATATATGTAAAGACATTACACATAATTTAAAAAAAAACAAAAAACACACATAGAAACTTGAAATCACTTTTTGGCAGACCAGCACTTTTTGGTGCAACGCCGGTCCTTTAAGGCTTGTATTAGGCATGCGCGGTACGCATGCCTAATACAACGGACGCGAGTCCGGTCGCCATAACAACGGTTTGTTTCTATGTGATGTGATAGGACCTTATTAGAAGTCATAATGAAACTCAAGCGGTTTCTCCTCAGATATTATCCGCCAGGTAATACAAGTTATGTTTGTAGTCCTATCTAAAATGTTGCTTCTCATGGAGGTCATATGACTGTGCCTAACCTTCATATTAAATCGTTATGGCCTAAAGTTTGTCTGACATTAGCTAGTTAGCTAACGCTTTTCAAACTCAAATCGGCAGAAGGGTTAGATAGTTTGTCATTATAAGACATAACAGGTTAAGTTAACTAGAACCCAGGTGTTGTAATGTCAGCCTCTCTTTAATTCTTTTATTTTTCATTTTTTTATGCTGTCAGGTATAATCCTTGAATACGAGAAAGGAGGATTTCTGAGGACCAAATCAATAGATCTTTTGGATTTGACTCCAGAGTGCGTGAGTTGTACCTGTTAGGATCTCTCTCTCTCTCTCTGCGTGTGCGTGTGTGTGTGTGTGTGTGTGTGTGTGTGTGTGTGTGATCTCAGCACTGAAGATAATGTCAATAACAAACTGTTACAACCTACGGTTACATTACCACTAAAAAACGACTTTCTGCAGACTAAAACCCTATTTAAAAACCATGCTGCATTTATTATGAAGTTGGACTGTGGAGGAGTTGCAATTCCTTAATGTGGCATTACATTAGACTAGAGATTTCTTTTAAATGACCCATTTACTTTAGGAATACCAACATTACTCATTTCAGCTCTTACTGGCAGTCACAAGGGTGTAAATCTGACAACACGGGGAGTGATATTTTAACACACATTAAACATACTTTGGTGAAATTGTAGAGTAAATGTAATCTTTGTTAAGCTGTATTTGTTATCCTAAACCCCCTTTCTGTTTCCATTTTCTTTCCCTTTTCTGTTCCTAATGTCTTGGTTTTTTTTGGTTTGTTTTTGTTTTTTGTTTTTTTTACATTTTTTTTCTCTCTTTTGCCATCAAGCTACCTAAAATTACAAAAAGACTTATCACATTTTATGTTTTAAAATTGTAGAACAAATCCAGATGAGTTGGTGGAAGAAATCAGACAATCAGAGCCTCTGGTCACAAAGGCTCAGGCTGATCAGGTCAAACAGCTGGTTATTCGACTTCAGAAGAAACAGACCCAGCAGGACCATCACAGGTTCTGTTTCTCCAAGGTCAGACACAAAACAGCAGTAAATAAATCAACACGTAGACATGACGCTTACAAGGAATTCCTGCTAGTGAAGACATTTATCTATTTCCCTCACATTGTTGAAAGTTATTTGGTGCTCCTTGTAACCTTGATTTTAATGAAAGAATGGTTTTATGAACTAAAGTTTATTTTGTCTGTGAAACATGGCACACGTGTTGCTTATTGAGTTATGATATTAATGCTTTTATTCCACACAGACTGTTGGAACAGTAACATTTTTGCAGCATGAATAAACGGGCACAATCCATTAGCTCGGCGATTAGCAGATGCTATTTACATATGTGGAATGTGATTTGTGAAATTAGTAACTACTGTTTTAGAGAGGCACTAGAAAGCAGCAGTGATCGGGTTACTAAGTCGCTAGTGCTTCATGCGCATGTATTAGGGGAGTTAAATGGAAGTCAGGGTCAGTTGCATTGCTGGAGATCAGAGGTTACTGAATTTATTTTGCCTGCATCTAAAAATTGGGAGATCTTTCTGTTCTTAATGAGAGCAGAAAGTTATTCCACCAGTGGTGGGCCAGGAGGAAGAAGCCTTCACATTACATTATAGTCAAATGAATTATACATACAGAAGTTACATGGGTAATTTTAAAGATGAATGTAGATGAATGTAGTCAATAACTAAATTGGATTTTTCAGACCAGTTTCAATTTTTTTTCCAGGAGCTCAAGGCACACATATTGCCACTGACAAATGTTGCCTTTGACAAATCTGGGTCAAGGTGAGTTTTTAACACTGAGTAACCTGCCACTTTGTTGTTTAGGAGAAATTACAGTTTGTGCAATTCCCCCTTTTCTCTCACACTGCAGGTTTATAACTGGGAGTTACGACAGGACATGTAGAGTCTGGGACACAGCCTCAGGCACAGAGCTGCACGTGCTAGAGGGTCACAGAAACGTGGTGTATGCAATTGCGTTCAACAACCCTTATGGGTAATGAGCTGTTTTAGGAAAACCTTTATAACATGGGAGGGTCGCATTGCTCAATTGAAGATTCACATCAGTGTTTCATCTTAAAAATGAATGTTTCATTGCTTTATTTTCTCTCTATTAAACTTAGAGACAAGATTGCGACTGGCTCTTTTGATAAGACCTGCAAACTGTGGTGTGCCGAGACTGGCAAATGTTTTCATACTTATCGGGGACACATGGGAGAAATAGTATGTATAATGATTTGTTTTAAATGAATTTAATTTGTGTTAGTTTTTGGTTGATTGCTGATTCATATTTGAAACACAAGTCAGTATTTAAGCTATGTGAGCATTTAAACTACAAGGTTCTGCTATGGTATTGTGTTTAGTACTTTAACATGACCTATAATTTTATTTACTGTCTACATTTTTATTCTTGGACTCATAGTAGCTTTGCATGATTTACAAGTAATCTCCATTTATCTAAGACTGAGCCTTGGGCAGCTTGTTTCATCTTCTGTCTGAGGCAAGATATTTTACTCCCATTAAGTCCATCTGCTCTCTAAATGAGCTTTTTTTTTCTGATTGGCTGTGATTGACTCACAAACAAGAGGTTGGGTTGGGCTGCTGTAAGCATATGGGTGAGATGACCATATTCAGTAAATTGCCATATCAAGCCAAGAATAGAAACAACTGTTTCAAATCGAGAGTTTAGAGCAGTTCATATGCCATATACTATTCAGCTTTGCTACAGAATACAATACAACCTAAGTAAAAAAATTTTGTAGGTGTGTCTTGCATTCAACCCCCAGAGTACGCTGGTGGCCACAAGCAGTATGGACACCACTGCCAAGCTGTGGGATGTGGAGAGTGGGGAGGAAGTGGCCACACTGACTGTGAGATACCCTTTCCTCAAACTCTGTCCCATTGCTTTTCTTGCTCTTCTTATCCTGGTGTTGTGACCCACATTCATTCATTAATGATGATTCATTAACTTTTTAGTCACTTGTGAAAGTGACATGAATGCTGTCAAGTGCTCTTGATGACCAACATTTGATAGGAATGTGACAAACTCTTTAAGAAGGCACTGATAGCCCTCTCTAAGGGTAGTAGTGAGACCTCTTTAATGTGCAGACTGCACGTGGGTTTATAGTGTGACTTGCTGAATCTGTGTCAGCAAGGAGCAACTCTCTGCCCCTCTCAATTCACTTAGCTTCTCACACCATGAAGAATCAGTAATGCAGTCAACTGAGTGCAGATTCTTTAATCTGTTCTTTTTTTTTTTAAGTTAACTTCAATTTTATAAATCTACCGGTAAGGCTAACCTGTGTATTTATGTTAACAAATTCAGGAGACTATAATGTGGGGGGCTCACACTAGCTATGACACCATTTAGTTGCCAGACTGCACACGCCTTTGAAAACATTAAACATTATGCACAAAATACCTCAAATGAGCCCTAAAAAGTAAAATAAATGAGGGACAGGTGATCAAAGTGGGTGCGAGCCACCACTTATGAATTGGACCACACTTACCTTCAAACTCATTCTGATCTTAAATACACACTTCTAAAGTTTGGAGGCTGTACTTTGCACTGTTGGGACAAATCCATCCAAGGACAGTAAGACATAAACACCTGCCAAAGTTCTTAAAGCTGCCTTTGATGTAGTTCCTTCTAGGACAACAGCCCCACTTTTCTGCAGGGACACACACACACACACACACACACACACACACACACACACACACACACACACACACACACACACACACACACACACACAAGGTGAAAATAATCAGCTGTATAAGCCACACTGTTGTGGTTGGTAAATATTTGCATTTTATGATGCACTTTTTCATCCATAATGTGAGTGGCTGTGAGGGAGAAACGAAATAAGACAGTGAGAGATAATGCCATCTCCTTTCAGGGTCACACCGCAGAGGTCCTCTCGCTGTGCTTTAACACAGTGGGTAGTCAACTTGTCACCGGTTCCTTCGACCACACAGTCACTATATGGGATGTTGCTTCAGGAAGGTCAGAAGTTATCAATATTATGCATCCATTTGTGCATGTGTCATCATTTATACTTCACAGAGAATGTAACACTTATCGATTCTGCCTTACAAAGCTGTGAGACTGATTAATTGCTGTTCAATTCCTTGTTTTTTCCCCTAGACGGGTCCACACACTCATTGGTCACATGGGAGAAATAAGCAATACTCAGTTTAACTGGGATTGCTCCTTGATTGTTACTGGTTCCATGGATAAAACCTGCAAAGTAAGCTATCATTAAGCCCAAATATCTTTTTTTTGTTCCCAAAATCTCTTGTCAGAGGCTGAAAACATGTCTGTTTGTATTTACCGTCTTCAATTTCCCACTCTCTCGCAAACTCCTGTGTCTAAGGTCTGTGGAGAAAAATTAAATCCTAATTCCTTAATTACACCAAGATGAGTCACGCTCACAAGTGAGAATTATCCACCTCGCTGCATTCCTCTGAGGGAGATGGCCATAATAAAGCCACTTCAGAGTTTAATGCTACATTCACAAATGCATACTTCATGAGTTTGGTGTTTCCATGCTCCATGATGAATGCATGCTCCAGTTATGTAGTTCGCTCCTGTGTGCATGTATAATTCTGTTTTTTGACATGTGTAAATGTGTTCGCAGGTTTGGGAGACTGTCAGTGGGAAGTGTGTTGCCACCCTCACTGGACACAAAGAAGAGGTGTTGGATGTGTGTTTTGATTTAAGTGGTCAACTCATTGCTACTGCCTCAGCTGATGGTGAGACAACACTTCAGTCAAAAGATTACATTCCGAGTAAAACTGTACTAGCACGGTATTACAAACGTACCCTAAATATACTACTTGTGCAGAATTTAAGATTCTGCATTTAAAGATTTCTACAAATACCTAAGCTTTATTGGTTGTATAAATTTGGATTTTCCACAACAAAAGCAACATTTTTATAATTTTGTAAGCTGTGCCTGTGTGCTGAAAACTCTCTCTCTTCCTGAAACTCTCAGGGACAGCAAGAGTGTTCAGTACAGCAACACATCAGTGTCTTGCAACCTTAGAAGGCCACGATGGCGATATCTCCAAGGTAAGTTGATGAAGCCAAACTGTCTGTTCTAAAAGAACAATTTAAGTTATGGCTATTTTTTGTCATCTATTTATCTGTAATTAAATGAAAAAGCATAACTGTGTTGCTCAAGCTTTTTCAGCATTTTATCACTCTTCTCAACTTTGTGAGTATTAACTATTATTTTAACTTATAAAGCGTAACCCTGCCCCTTGGTACACCTTACGTATATCAGGTTTTTGCTGTTGAAAAAGCTGGGTTAAGGTGAGTTTAGACATGTTTTGGCATTTTAAATAATGCTTAATCGTTACTAAGGATGCCGAAGTTTGCCATACCCCATACCATTATACCACCAGCAGCCTGAACCTTTGATTCAGGGGTCAGGCTGCTTTCATGTTGTTTTCACCAAATTCTGACCGTACCATCTAAACGTTGCAGCAGAAATTGAGACTCAAGTATTTTCACCCAGAGAACTGTCGATCACTGGATATTTTCTCTTTTTAGTCCACCCTATGGTTGTAGGTAAATTTCAGTAGACAGTAGTAGAGATGGACTGATCCGATATTACGTATCGGTATCGGTCCGATACTGACCTAAATTACTGGATCGGATATCGGAGAAAAATAAAAAATGTAATCCGATCCATTAAATATCACGAAAGCACCTCACAAAACTTGCAACACGCCGTAACTCACCTCAGAACGTTAGCACGTCGGAGCAGTATGCATCACGTGATAGAGCGGCTGTGGCATGCAGGACCTGTCGGTGGTCTGGATAGCATTTGGAGCTTCGCTAGCAACCCGGCATTTCATCTCCGACAAAGTTATCCCCGAGAGAAGTAAAGCAAGTGTGTAAGTCCATCTCTGAATGTTTGTAAAGCATTCCTGCATTAAGCTTAACAAGCGACTGCCTCTTCTTGCTGCTACTTCAATCATGAAACTGCTTAATGATCAGCTGATCGGCTTTTCTGTCACGAGTCCGTCTCTTTTGTTTGTTTTTGGCCCACTTCGCGCCAGAAAGAGGAAACCAGCGGCTGAACAACAGCAGCACGTTTAAGCTTGATAAGCTGTTGTTAGAATTTATTTAATATTACTTTCTACACCACGATCCTTTTCTACGCAGCTGACGGCTGGTAACTGTGCAGGGGCGGATCTAGCAAAGTTTAGCCAGGGGGGCCGATAGGGCATTAACTGGGAAAAGGGGGCACAAAGACATACTTTTCTTTCTTATTCTCATTTAAAATGTCTAGCTTTTAATAAATAATTATCTGACACCCAAAGTTTTAATTTGATGTAAAATGAATAGAAGTCAATTACTGTATATAGTAACTATTAAGTCTAATATATATACCCTAGTAAGCTATAGTACTTTTTCCTTTGGGAAGGTACCATCTGTGCAGTCTGCAATTTTGTTGAAGAAAGATGTTGAATCTATTTAATATTTCTTGAAAAATAATTGATTTCTGTGCATTTTTTTTCACACTGCATCAAATTAAGGTTGATTACGTCGATTAAGCATCATGAGGTGGAGCGTGAGGGGTGGTTCCCCATTTTTAATTTATTTTTGTTGTTGCTGGGAGTTGGAACCCTATTAGTTAGGTTGCTTAATATTTATGCTAAGTACTCTTTAAAATACCAGAATAGGGAGGATGGTGTAGGTTTAAGTTTATTAGATTGATCAGTATTGCTGAACCATGAAATATTTTTTTTTGCATACAGGTATAACAGAATAGCTTTAGTGTAGTTGTTGTTTTAAACTTGAGTATGAACTTATAGAAAATGCAGCAAGATATTTAAAAAAACAGTTTTGTTGATTAAAAAACACTATATCGGATTCATATCGGTATCGGCAGATATCCAAATTTATGATATCGGTATCGGTATCGGACATAAAAAAGTGGTATCGTGCCATCTCTAGACAGTAGTTACACTGGCCCATCTGACACCAACAAACATTCCATGCTCAGCGACACTAAAAATCATCTTTCTTCCTAATTCTGATTCTCAATTTGAGGTCTTTTCAACCATGTCTATGTGCCTAATGGGTGCCTAAATGCACTGCTGTGATGCCGTGTGATTGGGCGATTACTTCTTTGTAGCTATTATAGTTAAAGAGCACAGATGTGAGACTGTGATTTCATAGCAAACTTTTACCCATTTGTGAGTCTTATGTTTGAAACCATTCAGAAAATGATCTCAGTATTCGTATGGCAAATGTAGTAATAAAAATAAGAACAAATTATTAAGTATTCTATAACCAGGGCCACAGCCACAACTTTGGGCATGCGTCATGCAGCTAGCAGCTGTGAATAAACTTGTGATTTTTGTGTAATATTGACTCAGACCACAGTTTTCCTCGCCAGTGCTTTAAATAGGTCATTTTTTAAAATTACCTAGCTAACATGTGACAGAGTTTGATGCTGAAATGGAGGGACAGGACTCGAAGCTTCAGGATGTTTTGAGTTATCGCCAGAAATCTGTGAGCACAGTTCTAAACCTGATTAACATGGCCTACTAGTAGTAACGCAAGCACATACATGCGAGTACTCTGGCATGGGGCACTGCTGTCTGACCCTGCACTGACCTTGTTCTTTATTTGGAGCGATATCACCCATTTAATATTTGTCAAGTGCGATGCTCTGCACGAGTGTGGGTTTTCCACAGGTTCTGGCTCAGAGGGCTTCTCTGTGTGCATTTACTAAAACACATTAGACAGCCAGTAATAAACAGGCTGGATGGAAGACGATTCCAGGGGATTATGACACTAATCTCTCCCTAACAGGACACCAGCCATCCTCCTGTCCATGCTTCTTAACCATTTTCTTCCCCATGTTTTTTTCCTTCTATTTCAGTATCTCACTCAGTAAGCTTTTAATTTTATTTTTATTACATCTCGGTCACTGCTGTAGTAAATTCACTTTGCTACCCTTTTGTTTGTGAATGATAATATATTATAAATGATGGAATGCTAATTAAATGACTAGTTCTAAAGGTCTAAAGATATTTTCTTCTGTGTGGAAGATGGTATAAATCAGCATTCCCCAACCTTTTTTGCGCCATGGACCGGTTTATGTCCAACAATATTTTCACGGACCGGCCTTTAAAAATAAAACCAGTATCGGTAGCAAAAAAAAAAGAAGATTTATCCACAACACGGGAATAGACCCAGGGAAACCGAGTTAATGAGAAAAACGATAAAAAAAATAACGATAAAAATCCTGAAAACCATAACTTTCACACTCAAGCCTCAACTCTCGCGGCCTGGTACCAAACGACTCATGGACCCGAGGGGTTGGGGACCACTGGTATAGATAGCTTCTCATAACTGTGTTTTCAAACTAAGCATTAAGAGGACTCTTTCCTATTCTGGATGTTCCATTTGCTTTATTCTTGCCCTTAATTCAAATCAAAATGACAATCTAATGGAAAAAATCAGTGTTTGATTAAATTTGTAGAGCCCATTTACAGCATGCTCCAAACTTTCATTGAAAAAATCCATATGGTGTAGGAAGTAGCATTTTTGCAGGTCCTTGTTGAAATGCGTTTTAAAATTAACTTTTACCTTAAATTTAGCCTCTACATCTAACCAACAAAAATGGTTCTCGTAGTTTTGAGTCATTCTTACGCTACAAACAAGATGTGATTGGTTAGGCCAATGTAACCTAGTGACCATGCAAGAGAGACGATATTGAGTAATGCCAGATTAAACAAATGCTTTAGCCTTGTTAATCCTTCCTCCATTTTATATATACAGTTATATAAAAAGGAAAGTTCACTTGCTTCCAGTCTGGTAAAAATAATCTCAGATTAACAAGAACACATGACGTATTATATGGTGTCATTATTTATTTAACACAGTGGTGTCCAAACCCAGGCCTTGAGGTTTTAGATGTGTCCTTGTTCCAACACAGCTGAGTTAAATGGCTAAATTACCTCCTCAACATCTCTTGAAGTTCTCCAGAGGCCTGGTAATGAACTAATCATTTCATTCAGGTGTGTAGACTCAGGGTGAGATCTAAAACCTGCAGGACACCTGCCCTCGAGGCCTGGAGTTGGCTAAGAACACCCTTGTTCAGGGCTGCCCAATCCCAGTCCTCGAGAGCTACTATCCTGCAGCTTTTAGATGCATCCCTACTCCAACACAGCTGAATCAAATGGTTTGATTACCTCTTCAGCATGCCATCGTGTTTGGCAAAGGCCTGATAACAAGCCATTCATTTGATTCGGGTGTGTGGGAACAAGGATGCATCTAAAAGCTGCAGGACGGTAGCTCTCGAGGACCGGGATTGGGCACCCCTGTCCTTGTTGCTTCCATAGGGGTTAAGAGGACAAGTAACTGCTAACTGTTGCAAATCAAATGTATTTATTGATCATCAGCATCAGTTAGCATGCTAAATGTTAAAGTTCATAATGGCATAAAGAGAAACAGACTGAACAAGTTTGGCTTGTTTGTGAAGGTGCCTGGAGAAAGCAATATCCTTTTAACAGACAAGACCACAGTGGAGATGTTTGTCCACAATGCAGTGTTTATGAGGATATTTCCAAAACTGCGAAATAGAAAATGTATATCGACACAAACACCTCATACAAACTGTCAAGCACAGCGGTAGAGGGGTGATGGTTTAGTCTTAGTTTGCAGCTGCAGGTCCGGGGCAAGTTGGAGTCACTGAGGTGTCTGTGACGTTTTCTGTATACCAAAATATTCTAGAGCCAAATACGAGGCTTGGACTAAGTTATGTAATGAAGTGGGACAGTGCTTCTAAACAGACCAGCAAATCTACAACAGAATGGCTGAAAAGGTAAAGAGTCAGGGTGTTGCAATTGCCCGGTTTAAGTCGAGAACTCAAACTGATTAAAATGCTGTGACTGGAGCTTAAGAGAGCTGTACACATGAATGAATGCCCTCAAACCTAAGTGATCAGTCTAGCTACTTAGTATTTTTATCCTTGAGGTATTGGTTCTATCGCTAGTTAGCTAACATAAACTAATGTAAGGCAGCAACCAAAAAAACAACCCTGTGACGTCTTGTTGTGTACTGACACAACATATGACCTTAAAAACACTTATTTCTTAAATCCAGCTTCTCAGACAGTGACATTGGACTAGTGCTCCATGATGTAATTTAGCCTTTCTACACATAGTGTTTCATGTCCACTTTAATATGCAGTATGCAACTGAGACACTCATCAGCTTTGTTTATTTTTTATCTGATTCCTTTACTCTTTTTGATCTTTTTCTCTTCGCTGTCCATTTTAAAACATCAACCTTCCATTTTGGCACCTGTCATAGCTTCCACCCCCACCCACACCTCAATCTTCTATCCTTGCCAGCTTCTTCTCTAGACAGTTTCCATTTCCTGTCTGGGGGTCTCTCGTTGGCACTGAGTTTAGAATTTTAATAAAAAAACATACTTTACTTTCATGGCCATCTAGGGCCAACTTCATTTAATCATCCCTTCCTTTACCTCACTGTTAGGATATAAAACCACTCAGGGAATGATAAACCCAGACTATAATACAATCAGTTTCAGCCATGATTTTCATAACGCTCCTCTATCATCTCAGAGTAGTTCCACTGGTGCCTTTATCCTCCTTAAGCATTTTAAGTTGAATGACCTCAATGGAATAATGCTACTGATATGGTAAAATTGGTCTAGACTCACCCATTTCCACCCCTCATGTCATTTCTACTTTCTCTGGCATAATCTCTTATTCAGCAACTTTGTTGCAAATGTACCACAACCCTCGAAAAAAGGCTAACTGTCCTGGCTCTGCCTCTCTTGGTAGATCTGTTTCAGCCCTCAGGGCACCAGAGTCCTGACTGCCAGCTCAGACAAGACAGCTCGGCTCTGGGATGCTCACTCTGGAGTCTGCTTACAAGTCCTGGAGGGGCACACAGACGAGATCTTTTCCTGCGTCTTCAACTACGAGGGTGACACAATCATTACAGGTACATAGAACTGACACAGAAAACACACATAAACCCCATCTGACCATCGTACACTGTTAAAATGTAGCTGTAGGAGGCAAATGTACTCTTCATCACAACCGTCACAAATGCTTAATTGCAGTTTTTAGATGAAAAGCGTGCAGCTGTGTCCTTCTGTGCAGCTATCCATTTGTATTTGTGCTTCCCTGCAGGCAGCAAGGATAACACATGCCGGATCTGGTACTGAACATTACCTGAGGCTCAGGAGGGCATTTACATGAACACAACAATCAAATTGTGTTTGCCAAATATTGCCCACTTTGTGTCTGCTCGATTGTGGACTACTGTAAAAGAAAAACACAAAAAAATCACAAACTCCTGCTCAGTTTAAACTTTGACTTCTGTGTGAAGTTAATGTGGTCCTAGAAATCAACAGCAGCTTGGAATCTCTGCTCAGAAGATGTCATCAAAAGGAGTCGAATTCTTCAATTTCAAAAGCTGTCTGTTTTGTTCAAGCAATAATTGACGTTATAGGAAATAGATGGATTAACTGTACATCATATAGTACCAGGGTTTCAGGTAACTTCACATCATTGTAGGAGTGCCCACCTGATGAGAAAACACAGGCTTTCCTTTGCTTCCCACCACTATTTTTTGCTATACAACATGCTGAATGAGTCTGTGACTCGGTTCACAGTGACAAACAAATCACACAGCAACGCTTGCAAAGTCCCTTCCATACAAGTGCAACGTAAAAATCACATACATTCCTCCTTGTCCACACTAAGGTTGTTAGTCATGGGTAATTTAAACTGACATTGGAAAAAAGCTCTGATTAGATTTATGTCATGTTACATTGTGTACACCCAACTAACATATTACTAACCTGTCAAATACTGCCCCACAGTGTTGACTGTAGTGACCCTGAAACCTCTAAATACTGTTGGGTAGCTGCCTACCATTAGTTAATTAGCACTCACCTTTGCTTTGACAATAAAGAATTTCTTGTTCTTCATCACTCAAACTGCAGATTTATTGTCCAACCCAGACTGAAAATACATTGACTATCCTTTTGCAGTCTGTGACTGAAATTCTCTGTATTGACATATGGATTTTAAATCTCCCAAACATGATGTTCGATCAGATATCTTTATCTTCTTTCGAGAGCTCATGAAAAAGCTGGTGGTTTGAAACTGATGGAAAATTGGCAGGCAGCTCTATAAAGTGTCTGTCATAGCTGGCATGTTAGAACAGTGTTTTTCTCGCCAAGTCCCCGTATTATCACACAACTAAAAACTATGACGTTTGGGAATTCTCAAATTGCTACTTTAAAGCTCTGTGTTGAAATATGGTTTTATGGATTTTTTATGATAAGGAGATTTAGATTAAGATTATAAAACCTTTATACCTTTTTATAGATTTGTGCTAGACCTACATACATGAACAGAGCTGTAGGGCCACAGTACTAAATCTTTAAATTCAAATGTATTAAGTGTATAAAATCAAGCACCTAGCCACGCAGTCTGCCTTTGTGAGAAAATGTCTCTTTCTAAAGAGCTCATTCAATTAAAATGCAGGACTGTAATAGGACACCACCACTGAAACAGTCAGCCAATATTTTTTGTTCATACTACCTTCTCTTTCCCCTCACCCCCAACCAGTCACAGCAGATGGCTGCCACTCATTGAGCCAGGTTCTGTCTACCAAAGGTTTCTTCCTGTTAAAAGGGAGTTTCTCTTTCCCACTGTCACAGAGAGCTTGCTCACAGGGGTTTGTGTGTTTCTTGGGGTTTCTAATATTGCAGGAGACTGCTGTTTTGAATTGGCGTTATACAGTTGTATGCATCAGTTGTATACAGCACCGTTCCTGAATGCAAACTACAATAATAAACCTATCAGTATGGTTGTGTTTAGTAGTTTTAATTCTCTCTCTTTTTGGGGAAACAGTTCAGTGGAGTGTAATAGTGTGCATAAATGCACCCCTGAATATTGAGATTTTATTTTCCCTGGTTTACAAATGACACAACACTTGCTCTTATTTCACATCACAGAAATTTATTGATGTCAAAAGATAAATACATTCATTTCTACTGTGACCAAGTTTACAGCTGTGTCATGTGCTTTTCCCCCCGCGATGCTGTTGTAACACAAGATTACCACTAAGTAGAGAAATATACTGACCAAATCCACATACAAATTCAACATTACAAACCTTACTCTGTCTTTTTAGACATAGCAAAAGCTAAAGGAGCGGTCCACTACTCCAAGGTGCAGCAGTTCAAAATCTACAGTATATACAGTACAGCTATCCAAAATAATCCCTTAAGTAACATGAATAAAATATCATACGTACTGAGTTTCAAAGTCACAACAGAGGTGGTACGTTAGCCAATGGACAACAAAAATCTGGACCTTTTACTTACATTAAGTAAATGTGCACTTCAATGTGACCATCAGAAGAAAGTGTCAGGGCTTTTTTGGGCTTAGATTTAAAGAGCCTCTTTTAAAAGTAGTTTTAATACAAAAGGTTTGAGCATGTTGAGCTGTGGGAAGGCTACAACCTGATTTTCCTACAGTATGTCCTATAGGTGCCTTTCTCTGAGTGAATAAATAAATAAAGCCATGATTCGACTGTGTGAATTTGTAAATATGTATTTTCTATATAATCTGGAGCAGTTAGAACCTGCTAACTATGATCACTGGAGGGCTGATTCATTCCCATCAGGAACGTCCAACCCGTGTACCTACAGTTTGCCGTGTGTTTGCGTGCATGACGCTAGAGAGGTAACTCTGGAAACAAGAACATCCTCTCGTTAAAGGGAGATCGGTCCAACTGGACAAGGGTGAGAGGTATGAATTTCTCAAGTATGCCGATTGCGTCGTGCTTTCAGCTCTCGGTAGGAGACACTTGGTGTGATGAGACTATACACGCGCAAACAGGAACATGTTACAAATGTGAGCGAATGAGTGAGCTTGTATTGTTACTGTTTGCGATTAGAGGCGGCAAGTGTCCTAAAGTGTCTCCAGAAGCCAATCGAACAGGCTTGACTGGAGAGACTTGCCCGCTTCTTCCGCTTTCTCGTGCATCTTACAGAACTGAACCACAGCGTCAAACAAGTCTGCAATCCTCCACGCCTTCTGAGACATCAGGTGGACCACCCTCAGGAACTGGGACAAAAAGAAAAAAAAAAAAAAAAGGTACAGTCTCATGAGCTGTAGATTCCCCCCCCCCCCCACAGTTAAATCAGGTAAGAAAATGACCAGAACAAAAAGCAAAAACAATACATCAGTAACATGATCTGCTTATAAATGTATTATTTGACAAGCCAGCAGCTTTGCCTACCTTTGCAACTCTCTTCTCTTTGGACTTCCTGAAGTAGAGAGCAGGAAGGCCTAGCTCCGAGGCAGCGATCCACTGTAGAGCCACTCTCAGCTCCAGGTCCATGCACTCTGGCTCGAGGTCACAGTTTACCACCAACAGCTCCCTGATGCTTCTGTCGCCTGCTGTTCTTGCTGAACTGCTCTCTAACAGATCAAATATAATATGGCATAACGTAGTACGAGTCAGCACTGAATAACACCTTGATGATAGCTATACTGTCCTCACTAACAAAGCAGTGTTGGGGCGCACAGACAATTCAGCCTGTTCTAAACTCACTGAAACATCAAAAGAAAAAGCATGTAGTCACGCAGCGTGTTCAGCTCTCCTGGGCTCAGTTTTGCTTCGTCTTTAAACAATGATGATCTTTGAGATAAAACACTTCTGGAACAATGGACCTTTAAGATTTTATGCACACACACACACACACACACGTGTGTGTAATTTTTGAGGCTTAATCACAGCACTCTGCCTTGAATCCCTCAAGAGTTTCTGATGAGTAATAAGATGTTTAAACTGAGGAAGGTGTATAATTCACAAGTGGATATAACACTATAAGACTTTAAGAGCAATTATTTGGCGATTCAAAAATCCAACATTCCAATATATCGGTCAGTGTTTTGTTTTTTTCTTACACACGCACGAGAATATGAACTAGATGCAACATTTGTTGCGTGTTTTTATTCATTTACTCACCCAAGTCTGCTCAGATCAGCTGGTTGTTGATCCCTTAGTTACACTGCAATAGGCCTAGGCTGCTAGGGCCTTCCCTAGATGCATTTCTTCTTCCGTCACCTCTTATCACTATGTGGTTATACACCACTTTGCATTAAATCGTTTTTCGTTATTAATCTCTGGCTGATCAACTAATAGGTTTCTACCTGTTAAAAGGACGTTTTTCCTTTCCACTATCACCAAGTGCTTGCTCATAATGGGTTATATGATCGTTGGGGTTTTCTCTCTATTATTGCAGGGTCTTTACATTTCAATATAAAGCACCTTGAGGCGACTGTTAATTGAGCTGAATTGAGATTGTGCTGTGTTGCCAGTAGGGAAGTTGCAGATTGTCCACCAGAGGACAAACTATGCGACATCAACACTCATAATTTCATTAAATGCTGTTTCTCTACTATTTGATTTTTTTTAACAGTTAATAAATAACAATACCAGCAAATTGATAAATAGCTAATATCCGCTAAATTAGCCAGTCTCTAAATAACACCATTGATGACTACGAATTTGAAACTACACTCACCAAATACAGTCTCTTTGGCTCCTGCCAGGTGGCATCTCTCAGTCTCCTCGCTATAAAGAAAGAAAATAATGGAGACTAAAAGTTTCACATATGTTGACATACATTAATGAAGCAGTTTGAAATTTTGGGAAAAGCAGTATCATTAATGCTTAAATGGGAAATAACCAACTTGCAATGCTACAGCAAGGAAAAGCATCAAGCCTGGCTCTCCAAAGGTAGCAAAATCTGGATACAAGCACATCTTGAAAGCTCGCTAATTACAAAGTTGCACATGTTCTGGTAACCTAAAAGCAATGCAACAGTATTTATTTTCATGTAATTAAAATATAACCCCAAATCCAAAGTTGGGATGTTGTAAAATGTAAATGAAAGCAGAATGCAGTAATATTAGAATCTCATAAACCCAATTTTATTCACAACAGAACATAAATGTTTGAACTGGGAAATTTGACAAGTTAATGAAAACGATTAGCTAAAAAAAAAAAAAAAAAAAAAAAAAAAAAAAAAAAAAACCCAGCTGGATGAACATTTTGCAACGAATTAGGTCAATTTCACAAATTGTGGAAGAGTTTTATAATACTGTTCCTTTGAATACAGACTTAGAGCACCTCATCACTGACAGCGCATAATTTCATCGAAAGATTCAAAGAATCTAGAGAAATTTGTGCACAAGGACCAAGGCTGAAGATCAATATTGGATGCCTGCGATCTTCAGGCCCTCTACATTAAAAACAGGATGCTGTGTGGAAATCACTGAATAGACTCAGAAACACTTCCAGATATCGCTGTCTGTTAGTTCACCGTGCCATCCGCAAATGCAGGTTAAATCTACCATGCGCAGAAGAAGACGTGTGACATAATCTAGAAAGTGCTGAAAGGTATACACAGTCTTTAGAGCAACATCCAGATGACAACGTTTTCAGGGAAGGCCTTGCATATTTCAGCAAGAGGAGTCCAGACCAGAGTTTTTGCCAGCTGAAAACATCTGGGGCATGATGAAACAATATGAAGAAAGACAACTCAGGACTGCTGAACAGCTAGAATCCTCCATCCAGCAGCTGGTCTCTTCAGTTCCCAGATGTTTACAGACTGTTGTTAAAAGAGGAGAGGCTGCACAGTGGCAACCATGACCGTGTGTGTGTGTGTGTGTGTGTGTGTGTGTGTGTGTGTGTGTGGGGGGGGGGGGGGGGGGGGGCATCTTCGACCATCAAAGTGACCCTTTTTCTTTTAAAAAAAAAATGCAACATTTCCTCAGTTTAAACATTGGATATGTTTTCTATGTTCTGTTGTGAGCAAAATGTGGGTTTTTAACATTCGAAAATCACAGAATTCTCTTATTTTATGAAGCATGCAAACATTTGTGGAATCAGGGTTTTAAAATACGATTTTTTAAATAGTTCACTAAATTACGAACCTTTTTGGATATTTAAAAAAAATCTGCACTGTTAACCTGATTATTTACCGTTTAGACAAATGAAAAAGAACAGAATAAAAGCAGAAAATTCAAAAGGCTTTTGTCTGTTAAACAGAAAATTGTTATTTGTTCTGGAATGACACTTAATATCCTTGTCTAGCATGTGTGAGAGAAAATAATACCTGCAAGGTTTGTGTGTATTAAAAATGTCACTGTTGACACACCAGAGACATAATGAGAAATACAGTGATAGCAGAAACATACTGGATTACTGTGCTTTGAGAGGGAACATCAGAAAAAGAATCCAGGTCTACCAGGCCTAAGCTAGACGTGCTGCTGGTCCCATTCCTAGGAAGGAAAAACAAACAAACAAAAAAAACAAAAAACAGCAAAAGTGTCATTTAAATGATGTCTCGAGACATCCAACACAATCGTTCACTTGTGAAGAGAACAATGTCCAAGCGCAGGGATGCAGGTCATGTTATTAGCTGGTGATTAACATATAAATAGCAGCTGCAGCAGAACTGGGCACTGAAGCTGGGAGAGCTGGTGATTCGTATTTTTTTGCCTGGCAGCTGGTCCGTCTGGAAATGGGGATGAGGCATATTTGGAGGCAGTTAGGTGGGGAGGGTGGACAGGCAAGGCCGGCAGCCGTGCCCTTGTGTCACAACATAGATCAGGGATGAGGCAGAGTTAAAGTAAGCAGGTAGATGGAGAGGTTGCAGTGTTATGGTGGTGCGCACAACTACTCTTGCTCTAAACACAGTACCTTGCTACTTCCTATTAACTCTCAGAACTGCCCAGATCATTGATTGTCCAGTTTGAGAAATTAAATGAGTTTAATCATTATGGTATACATCTCTTCTTTTTGTTTTAAGGAAAAAGGGGATCTTACACCATAAACTTATTTTAATAGGTGATTAGTTGGGTAAATAAATGAGAATTTGATGAAGCAGAGAATGGTTTAGTGGATGTTATGAGCTGGCCTTTTGATCCATGATATAAGAGCTCTTGCACCACTGGCTTTGCAGAGCGAGCTCTCTTGCCACACACTGCATTAGCAGGTGTGGATACTGGAGTGGCAGGGAGTAAATTGGCATTGGCACAGGAGAACACAGTTAGTAGCAATGGGCCAATGAGAGCGGGGTGAGGGTGTGAGCAGCAGCGTTTGGAGCAGTATCAAAAGAGCAGCGGTTACTGACCCCTCGCTCAGGTGGATAAAACTACTGGTCTCCTCGTGGGGGTCATCTTCGGGGGTTATGTGAGACCAGCTCCCCATGCTCTCTTCACTGCTGGCACTCATAGAACGCTTGTCTCTCTTCACTACTGCAGCCACGGCTGTCCTGTCCCTGTCACTGCTGGAGAGAGCAAACCGCAAGATGTCCACAATGTCGGCGGCAATGCTTTGGTCACTTTGGCTACTGTTCCTGCTCCTCTATGCACTACTATTGTTACGCAGACACCCAGATTTGTTACTACTAACCTCCTTTCTATAAGCCCATATCGGGATCATGTCTTACTGTAAACAGTAACTTTCTACAAATGACAAATGTCTTTGGAGTGTGAAATGATTATTAAAAAGAAAGCCAATTCCTTTGAATATCTTTAATGCACCAGCACACTGCATTTCCCATGGGCACTGTTGGATTTTCAGCTTTTTTTTTTTCCAGGACACTGATTAAATTAAGTCATAATCAGATGATTGAGAGCTGCCATCCTCAATTCTGCAGGGAAATCAGGTTTTATTGAATCGGCGAGTGACTGACTTGCACTCGCACACAAGGGACAAACACATGCACTCCACTTGTTTCTGGATTACACGTTTTGTCAAGCGTTACAAAAAAAAAAAACAAACAATAAAACTCTACGTTGAGCTTTCATACATTCCACTTATCGGCTTCTCTTGCACATTAGTGATGCTGCTCATACACTTTAGTGGTGTCATTACAGTCCAAATGGAAACATGCAGTCTTTGTTACCCCAGAAATGTGAACTAAAAATGTTCTCCTTGACAGTCCTACAATCTGCTGTCTCCCGTGAAAGCCCCTCAAGACATTTACAGCATTAGAATAAATCTCACCACCATGCCGAGTCCCTGTCTTGCTAAAACGTCAGTCTGGTTTCAATTACTCGTGTATCTGACAATGCAGCCCCCAAATTCTTTGTCATTTCGGCTGTCTCAGTAGAATCTCAGTTCCGATTCTATCTATTTCAATATCAGCGAGTGTTTTGTGGTTTGTTATCCTAGTGTGAGTGCAGCTTGTACTGATAAAGGGGACTTCAGCGGCCACTCTGTGGATAAAGGATGAAGCTGCTAAAAGCTTTCTGCACACACAGTACATCACCCAGACAATGTGAGTCACAGCCTAGCCAAACCTGCTAAAATAGATTAGTTCACCCAGTAAATAGATCCTCTGCGTGCCGACTAAGCTTTGATCAAACTCTATAAATAGCACTGTACACCTGCATTTTATGTGTTTAGTCCAGATTTTCATACTTTGTTTAAAAATAGTCGAGCACTTTTTTTATTTCTCTCCCTTACTCTTGTCAGAGAGATCAATCTCTACGTTTCACATCCAGTAGATGACTATTCTGCTGCAGGGTTATTAAAGAAAACTCTGCCTGAAGAAGGAGGGGTCGGACTCACACAAAAGCCTGTGAGCAGTGTAATACCTGCTGCTGTTGGTGGGAGCTCTCTCCGTATGCTTGGTAGCCGGCGTGTCTGATGACACTTCTTGATGTCCCCCTGTTCTTTCAGGGTTTGAGACCGTTTCTTCATCTCGCTGATCTCCTTCGATGTGGATCAGCGGCACATTTCTGGGGCCCCTTATGCAGGCTGAACCGCTGTCACTTCCCCCGATGCTGCCAGCTTGCTCCTGGCTCGACCTACTTCGGCTACAGCGTAGATGGGATTGCTTGAACCCCCTCCTCCTTTCACCAACAGGCATGTGCGCCTGTGGATGTGACCCAGGTGTGCCTCCACCTACATCTTGCTGTCCCCCCAGCGCAGATTTGCCAATATCCACTATGTCAGCTGCCAGGCGATTGGCAAACTGCTGCACATGGGGCTGCGAGTCTCCTGCAGCTTCCAAATCAATACTGTCTTCAGGATCAGCGATGATCTTGTTCTTTCTCATCAAGGACTCGATAGAGCTTGACCAGGTCTCATGAATTAGCATATCAGTAATCTGGTCAGTCTTACCCCTCTGATAGAGGCATGAGTCTGACTTGCACAGTCCTGTGGCTGACACAGAGTTGGTGGGGAAGATATTTAATGTGTCCCCGTGCACATTCCGCGCAAATCCATCAAAAGAGTTCGCTTTTATGGGCGAGTTGACAGTCAGCCGCGAGTCTGAGGAGCGCCGGTCTGGCACCGAAGACTGACGTATACAGAAGGGTGTTCTTAGAGGAGGTGGGAACAGGCTGTTGCTCCACTCTTTAGTCTTTGCAATGCCATATTCTTTGTTTTCCTTATCCATATCCCGAAGCATAAACCTGTAGAACTCCTCTGTGATGCTCTCGGTGCTCGACTGTTTAGACAGGCACGATGACGCCCTGACATTAAGGTGGCCGTTTTTCTTTGATGCAGCCTGCTGTACAGCAGCAGCCAGGATGCTGCTGGCATTCTTCCCTGCATAGTAGTCCAACAGAAGGTCAAAGCCTCTGCCCTCTGTCTCCATCTGGTTAACCATGAACCGAGAAAACTCATCTGTGATGCTCTCGCAGCTGGACTGCTTAGAAATCGAGCTGCCGCGACTCAAGTTCTGACCTAACCGGCTGCCCGGGCCCAGAGTGTTGGGTGTGCCGGATGGGTCCGTGTCTTCTTCTGGAATGCTCTCATAACTGGATGCCTTCCCACGGCTCCACCTCTCACACTGCAGTCTGCTGCGCTGCTGGCCTGTCTTGGAGGTATCCACCACATTGAGTTCAGGGCAGTTCAGGATCCTAGCCGTGACCTCAGAGGCAAAGAGGGCAAATGGGTCCTGCGGTTCGTCAGGGTTTACAGACTCGTCTACCACCCGGTTGACCAGCCGCTCCATTAGCTCTGGCTGCTCCTCAGTTTTCCTTTTAATTTCACTTAGGCGGGGCGCCCGATGTTTTCTGGAAGCTGAATTGCTGTTCTGACCCTCTTTTCTCCTCAGTACTGTGCGGCAAGCAGGGATCAAATAACCCTCGGGGACTTCAGCAGAGGACCCTTTAAGGGCACAGAACCAGGGCTGTTTCCCAGTGGAGTTTTCTAGACAGATTGCTGCAAGTTCTGTGGCCATAGACACCACCGTGGAAGCCAAATCATCAGCATAGCAAGTAATTGGTGTCCTGGACTCTGAGTCTATTCTGAAAGAGTTCAGGGAGGACTGAGGTGTCAGAGAGGCCTGTCTGCTGTCACTGCCTGTCCCCAGTCGTCCTCTCCTCTCTGTGACCTGAACTGGGATTTCACTTAAAGGCTCTCTGATTGCACCACTGCCCTGCTGGCTGTCAGAAAAGTCTTTGGCTGGCAAGGAAGTGGGTTTAGACTGAGTTTGCCTGCACAATGACTGCTGCTGTTGTTCTTTGATGTTTGCTGCCGAGGACGATGCAATGACATCACCTTCCTCAAGCGCATATTTCTCCTTCAGCCCTGCAACTGTGGATAACTTATCTGTGCAGTGCAGCACGCCGCTTAGATTCTCATTATGCCCAAATAAGCACTGTAATTGGCTTAATGGATCCTTGGCATCCTCCTTGATGTTAGCAGGTTCCTTAACACAAGCATCACCCTCTCGTGTGTCGCATGACCCTTGGTCACACGTGGAGATGTGGCTGATCTTTTTCTGTGTCAGGCAGAGAATATCAAACAGCAAATTGTTGACACTGTCTTGCAGAAATACCTGAAAGCTTGGCGCCTCCTTCCCGGTACCCTCCAGTTCCTTTTTCTTTTTTGCCTTCTCTAAAGCGTGCTTGAATAGACTGTCTGCCACTTCATTTATTAATTCATCCACCTCCCTTTCATCTGTGTAGCTTTTTTTGGAAAACGTAATGCCATCTACTATCTTGTTATGCGTGGTTTCCAGCAGATGGGCTACACTCCTGTAGCCTTGTGGCTGAGTCAGCACCTCAGCTGCTTCCCGATGCAGGACTTCAGCAATGTTGGCACGAAATGCTTCAACGCTGGTTCCCTCTGCCACGCTGCAGTGCAGCGTGAAGGCTGCGGAGGCCTCGGCAGCAGACATCAGACCGCGGGACGCCGTGTAAATTTCAGCGGGATCCGTGTCCGAATCGCCGCCGTCTCCGGGCTCCTCCATTAAGTCCACAGCTGCGACAGCGCCGGCTACCTGAGCCATGCCACACATAGCTGAGGAGAAGGAGTACTCTTCATCTTCTGGTTCCTGCAGCTCCTCATTGACGTCCTCTTCCGAAGCAGATTCCATGGCGAGCTGTTCTGTTAGCTGCGGGGTAGTAATAGTGCCAATAACATTGGCAGCAGAGGCCAAAGCCACCTCTACATGTTTGGATACGTGTCCGCCATTGTCATGGGGATTGTGAGCCTGCGTCTCATTCTGTTGCTTTTCTCCAGTTTTGGTAGCGTGATCGGGCACGTGAGGCACCTGGTTCTCCGGCCATTCTGCAGCCCCGTCAGAACTGTCTGGGCTCTGAACAATGACAATTTTAGGGAGTTCAAAAGAGCAGGTGCGCTGTTGGGAAGGCTGTTTAGTCTTTGAAGGGCTCTTGAAGTTGGGAGGGCAACTAGAGAGGGACACACTGATGGCTGCCTCTGAGGCAAAGGAGGTTTCATCTTGAGAGAGCCGTATGAAGGCATCCTGCAGTACCGACTCAGCCAGATTGGTGGCGTAGTACCCCGCTGACTCTTTAGTCTGGATGCTTGCTCGCTGATGCCCTTCCTTTTTCACCTCGGCATCCTCCCTTTGCTGATGACGTGCCAGCTGTCCCCGATGACTTGCAAGTCTGACACAGTGTTTCTGTGCAGCTTCTGGCACGCTCTCTCCCAGGTCACCGCTCTCTGGCTCTGTGAACAGACAGGGAAAAAATAAAAGCCGTGGAAAGAGAGAATGACAAACGTCTACACTGATTAGGAAGCAGCACCACCGGTTTCCAAAATGTCACATCAACAGTAGAATATTATCCCGATTTGCCCTCCACTGACTCTGTGTCAAATTAAAATTTCCCTTAGAGAAAATACATTTCTGAGTGCAACAACAATAATTATAATCTTTACCCAGCTGAAAACAAACCCTGCTGTACTCACCATTTCTGAAGCCGTCGTCCTCGCTGTCATCTCCCAAGTGTTCTGAGGCCGTCAGGAAGTCTTCCTCTATGGACGAGATAGAGCGATTGGTGTCATCATCGAGGCGCTGTCCAGCCGCTTTGCCCTGCTGACACTGTCGCTCTTTTCCCCACTGCAGGCCGATCAGGAACTTGTTGATCTCAAAGATGATGCTACCAGGCTGGCTCTTTCCTGAACACTGAAGCAGGCACACACCTGTGCATCTCTGCCCACCCTGAACGAAGCACGGACAACTTTCATGTACGCTCACACATACTCAATATATAATGTATCCAAAGGTCTTAAAGTATTAAAAAACCCACTACAGACAACACATAGGTAAGCACAGTTAACACAGTCACAAACTTTACTATAAATCTCTTAAAACATTATACAGCTCTATTGCCTGTTTTTCTTCCATATATTTGATATACTATTAATTGCTTCGGACCTGCTAATGAAAGTTTAATAGGCTGTGTAGGCTCCTATAGGGCTGTTTATTGATTCTCACAGCAGTTTTAAACATTTATTTATTGGATGAGCTTCAAAAAAGCAACCGCAACAGGGGATTTTTTATTTAATGACAAATACACCAACAGAAAGGCTTATTAGTTAGCTACGTGTCTGTATGTAATTTTTATTGCCGTTTAAAAATTCAGAGTATGGAATTAAAAAGCGACTTTTTGCTCGGTACCTGCAGGTGTGTTTTCTTTACACGCACCTGCTGAACAAAGTCATATTTGCGGTAGCGTCTGGATGAATTAAGTGTGAACGCATCCTTTGCATCGAAAAAGTTCAAACCAAATGTCTTTTTATCAGACTTTTTTTTTATGGAAATGTTTTACTCTTGATGTTTGCTGCTTTGTATTCAGACATACTTTGAATCCAGTTGTCTGTTACCGGCCCAGTTTTCACATGACTATATTTGGAACACACACATCGCTTTTTTTGCACAAAAATAAAAGTCAAACCTGAAGTTGGTGTTTGCCAAGATAGCAGTGTGCCTCAAAAGATGAAGACATGCTTTTACTAGACTAAAAATGGAAGAATTGCTCCATAAAACGAATGGACTCCCTCATGTGGGGTCTTTTTCCCAGCACAAAAGGTTCACATCTAATCGCACAGCGCTGCTGTACGAGAACAGCTTGTGCTCTTGGCCAGTCAATCCAAAGGCTGGAAATACGTGTAACGAATAGAAAACCACTACAAACTTACCTGAGCTGAGGGGTGTGGGTGCGCTTGGCAAGCTTCTGTGGCTTCTAATCCACCCAGCAGTAGGATCTCATTTTCTTTCGGCTGGTGGACGGTCAGTAACTCAACAAGCTTTGGCAGATCTGGAGACACAGATGCCAATTTCTGCAAGACACAATCCAAGCACAGAGACAATACTAGATGATAACAACAAAGCGTTTAGTCAAGTCACTTCAAAGCTGAACATAATGTGCTCTCTGCGGTTCCAAGTCAGAGACACATAATTATAAAATTCTTCCTGTGAGAAGACTTGAACCATGTGGAATGATCATTGATCGCCCACCACCGCCAGCTGCAAAAGACTGCAAAATCTGCATATTTTCTACACAAATCATCCCTCTAATTCTGGGTAATGATCTTGAATCCATGGCAACTGAGCCAATGTATGTATCGTATGTGAAATACAAGGACCAGAGTTCCTGAGAGATGAAAAGTGGGAAGGAAGGAGGGGGGGGGGGAAGGGGTGCAAGGAGAGAACAAATGAGGGTGGAGGAGAAATCTGCTCACCTTGACGCTTTTGTCATCACGACAGTCAGTTTTCTGTGGGTCCAGATTTACAAAACAGACCTGAGAGTGAAGAAAAAGAGGGCGTCAGGATGACGGGATTTTACAGTAATTTTGAAGTTTCTGCACTGCCTGTCCATCAGCTACACTACAGAAGCCGTCTGTTCAGGCCACCACATTGTCATATTGACAGAGGCCTTTCTAAGGAGATGTTCTTGTCTCAGAGGGGCTGGTAGGAGCAGGTGTAAACCAGAAATGATTTTCTTTCCCCATGTCTCCTCTTTTGCTTTTCCTCTTCAGCTGTCTCCACGCTTTCACAGCGTGCCTGTCATAGTCCCAGTCTTTCATTCCCTGCCGGTCTCGCGTTCCCTCGGCTCTGACTGCAGGTTTAATGGTCTGTGATGGAGTTCTCATGTCAGTACTGGGACCCCGGGACTGTCCAATAGCTGCTGTTTGATTCTGCAGCATACAACCTCTGCTCTAAGTTGGCGCAGCCAAGTTTGTGTGGCCAAAACAATACAGCTCAGCTGCAACAGCATTGGAAGGGGAGTGCAGTTCACCTTGAGTAGCACCCCTACTCAATATGAATGTGCAGGGTGCTTCGAAGTGCCTTGGGCAGAGCGATATGTTTGCAATGCAATCACGATTTCATAATTTAAGAGAAGGAAATTATAGATACTCAGAGAGTATTACATATCTGTCATTGTTAATGGAAAGTATGAAAACATTCAGGATTAGCAAGGTAAAATTAGAACCAGTAGTTTTCAGTTATTGGCCTGATGTGATTGGCTGTTCCGTTTCTGTTTAACAGATGGGCATATATGAGAGCATTACTGTAATAACTATAATACAAAGGCAATTTCAGAGAAATACAATGAAGGAAATTCAAGAGGAGGGTGACCCCGCGCTTGATCGACAAAAGCCACTAGAAGAAAAAGGTGTGTAATAGTCTGGGAGGTCACAAAGGAATCCAGGGAAGCAACTCTTGTTGACTCCTGCTCTGTATGTACTCCTTGCAGCCCTGCATGGAGAACATGCTGCTCTCCTGACAGAATCGTCCAGCCTGTCTGCAGTTTGCATTTAAAGGTCATGGTGGCAAGCCAGAGGGTTGTTAAAGAATGTCTTGTGTATGGATGTGACAAAAAAAAAAAAAAAAAAAAAAAAAAAAAAATCCTCCAAACAGTTTATGTTTGGAGAAGGGGAAACCCGGTTATGTCCGTGCCATGCGTTGGGCTGACTGAGCTACATCTCGGTCAGGGCTGCTCGCCACGATTGATGGAACAATGAATTCTGAATCGTAGCAGCAAACTCCAAATGAAAATGTCAGGATATGAATTGAAGCAATAGAGAAAGTGGGTCATGCGGCAAACAGCCACCCTGAGGATGCGAGTGGTTTTATAGAAGATAGATAAGGGGCATAAAGTTAACGTTTTGTAACGTGACCGTAATCAAACAGAAATTACATAAAAGGACCTGAGGGAAGCAGTTCGAGTGAGGAAATCTACCAACATCCTAGAGCTGAAGCTGTACAGTGAGCTGTTTTATACAGAGAACAAGCCAAAAACTCCAACAAAGGACTGATCCACAGTTACTGGACATATTCAGTTGCACCTATTGTTGGATTATGTTCAGTATTTGGTTCCACCTAAGGTTTGCATATTTTGTGTCCTCACAAATCCCTGTGGGATTGTAGATAACAGAAAAACAAATAACCAAATCTAGTTTTTTTTTTTTTTTTTTTTTTTTTTTTTTTTAAATGAAAACAAATTGGCTCTTGTTGATTTTTTTAGGATCATGAAAGGTCACAGTGTCTAACATCTAACCATCTGTTGGTTGCTCATTAATTTAGTCATTCTTAGTTACTGTGGTATCTTCTCTTCTCTCAGTGAACTTGGGGGTGGGGGGGAGAGAATACTGCTAGCTCTCCCTTTCACTGCCGCCACCTCCACGTCTGCTCTACCTGCTGATATCTAACCCCATTCTTTCCTCTACAGACCTGCAAAAACAATATAGATTCAAATAACCACATTTTGACGCCCATCACAGTTTGAAATAATTTCCCCTGAACCTCCTGAGGTGTGCCTGGCGTTTGCTGCTAGGCTTTTAAGCAGCAGTTGTGAGACGGCACACATACCTCACGACTTTCATCTTTTCCTCATTTATCTGTGTTTGCTTAAAGAAGATCTAGTCCCAGAAAGCAGTGTCAAAGTATAGAAGCCACAACAGATCCACATGTATTTTTTTGGGTAATTTTGGGGGGAAATAATGTCACATTTTCTAGCTGCAGATGTTAAAGTGAAGCAACAACTGCTGCGATAAATAGGCCAATGTACTCATGAGTTTATATTCCAACATGAGGATTTGCTTCTGCTGTTTTTGCCATCTTTAAAACACAGTCAGGGCTTCTTCATCAAAGAAAATGGTAGAGTTAAAAGAAACAAAAGACTGATAACTTTCAAAGAAAGGGCAGTGACAAAAAACAAAAAACCTGTCTGCAAAGTCAGATGGAAGCAGTCAAAATATCCTTCAGCCAAAAGCATAATGTGACACATTCAGAAAGGCCAATTTCCCCCTCACCTTCAATCTGCTATCTTCCAGTCAAACAATGATTTCTAAACTATGAAGGCTAATAGGATGAAAAATGCTGCTCGAAAACAGATTCAGCCAAACAGAAAAGATGTGAAGTTAATGGCAGCTGACAATGACAGAATCTATGAAAAGTCTCTCCAGTCGCACCCTGATGAGGATGGTGGATTTTTATTTAACTATGGATGGATGGATATTTAGTCATTCATTATGTTTGTCTGGTGCCCTTCACGGGCCGCATGTGTCACCTATAACATTCTCCTTTGCTGACTCGCTATCAAAATATTCAGAGCAATCTACTCAGCGAGGAGTGAAAGCAGTTTGCCGTTTTGCTCGTCTTTTCAGATCAGTTTACAGGGCGTGATGACGACCTTTTCTGTTGTCACAATTGCCGTTAAATGCCAGTGAGATGCACATCAGGCATTAGATTACACACCAGTATAAAAATATTTCCACATGCTGAACCTAATCTGATCCAAAAAGGAGGCTGATAATTGATTTTTTAACTTCTTTCACTGTGTTTGGTTTTGTGTCTGCAGTTTTTCACTTCCTGTCCACTTGCTCATCACGGGATGAACAGCCGGTTCCGTTCCCTAGCTTATGAATGTCTCAGCAGTATTCGCTTGTGCTGATTATTTGGAAATGTTCCCAGAGAAAGCCACCACGACATCTCCCACCCGTCTACCAACATGTCGCCTGCGCACAACCCACAGGCAGAACAAATCGAGCGATCCAGACCCGTGACCTTGAGAGGGGACTGAAGCAATTTAACACTATCAGACGGCGAGAGTCGAGAGGAGGTTGTTCTACATTTGGGAAAGGAGAGGACCATTCAGCCGTCTCATGGTGACGCAAGCGCAGGGACATGCTCTGATTCTATCAGACATAGTGGACAACACGCAGGTGCATCAGCCCGTCTCTGAAGGACTGACCAGGTGGGTGAGATAAAGAGGACAAAGAAATGGTTTGATGTTAGAACGTGATGAAGAATAATGGGCTCCAGTTTTGAGCAACAGCCAGTAGTAAGAGGTTATTAGCTTTGACTTATATTTTATATCAGTAGTTACATTATGGCTTCATAGTGTAGTGGTTTAGACGGTTGCTTAGAAAGTCAAAGATCCCCAGTTTAAACCTGGGAGGAGATACAAACCTATTTGGGGTTGCATCAGGAACGACGTGTACAAATCTCTTGACTCAAATATGCAGTGAAGCTGATTAACGGATAAAGGTATAGCTTATCACTAATTATATTCATTTTCTAAGTGAAGTTCATGGTTAAAGTTCCACTAACTGATGGAGTAACAAACCTTGGACATGCTGACATTTACAATAATCACCTTCGAGGTGGTTTATTGAGCCCGCCGAGCAGCCGCAGAGCATACTAACACTCATTTGGAGTGTCTGACCACCTCATGAGTCTTAGATCAATACTCCCTCTCCGTCTGAGATTTGACTGCTGCTTTCACCAGCTGATTGCTACCTACCAAACTGAACCAGGAGCAACAGTGAAAGCAACGAGAGCGTTCAGAAAAGAAAAAGCCAAAAGGGTTCATTTCTATCAAACAGCTGTTTCACAGAAAGTAACGGTGTGATTTAAGAGTATTGTGAAAATAAATTGTAAATTTTTTTTTAAGGGTGTGCACGTCTACACGCAGGCTCGTGTTCGTGTCAGAACTCTGGCTAAGACCTGCTGTTGAGCGTCTCCCCACGCTTTCGTGCTTCACTAGGTGCTCAACCCGTGAAAATTTACAGCTGTGCTCGGCTTCAGCCCAGGTGGTCAGTGTGGGAACTCTGGGTGACTCTGACCACCTGTGCTGACAGACCACCAAAACGGTCAGAGATGACCTTTACTAGAGAAGGAAAACAAATTTCAGTTTTACCAGCGAGCTTAGGTGCTAGATGTCCTCGCCATTGTTTTAACAGACTTTAAGGAAAAACAAGTCACATACTGAACTTTGAAGCCAAACATGTGTTAAATTGCACATTTATTTTTGGAATTAACCTTGTGAAATGTTTGATACTGCTTAACAAACAAGCAGACCATTGGCTATTTTTGGGGGCTTTTTCATGATGTAGCTGATCAGAGATTAAATTTTTCTTTGATTTAACCTTTATACAGGTACATGTCTCATTTACAGAGAATTGTTTGATGATCACTAGCATAACATATCACCCCTCCATTTTGAGCCTATGTAGTGTGTGAATGTGCGGAGGATTGCCTGATACAGACAAAATAAATGTTAAACACAGAATACTTGTTAACATGCTGAAATTGTCCACAGGGCAGTTGTACAGTTTTAGCTTCGGTATGATACAGTTAGATTTATAGTGAGTGTCCATCTATGACCCCAACTCTGCAGGCATGCACACATCCTGCACAGGGGTACAATTGTCCTGACTTATTTATGCATAAAATCCTATTTAGCCAAACTGTCAAGCAAGCACATTTCTTTCTTTGTACTAACTAACACACACACACACACACACACACTACAGATAGAGTTTCAATACAACATTATGTGCACAGACATGGTCAATATAAGAAATCATTACAAACATTCTGCGTCCTTTGTCCATCAAAGCCTCGTTCCTCCAAAGCAGCCCCCCTCTCTACTCCCTACTCTGATCCTCCTACACACAGCTGCTGCTGCTCTTGGTTCTGCTGTCTCCTCTTTCTCTTTTAAGAGTGGCTCTTTTTGTTCCTCGTGCCTTAAAATACATATATCCTGAACAACCCTATTTACGCTTTCTCCTCATCTTTCCCCCCCAAAAACTAACAATAAATTCCACAAACGTGAACTAATTACTGAAATAATACTACATAAATAGTAGTACTTGTCAGACATTTACTTTGGTCTTTTTATGCAGTTGTCCTGCAGGTATATTTTGCATGTCTTTTGTTTCCACTGGTGGTGTAATTAAAAAAAAAAAAAAAAAAAAGAAAAGAAAAAAGGGAAACACATGGACATGGTCCCAAGCTTCCTTTATTTCTTTCTTGTAATGTGTTTTGACTTATCTCGGTAGCTGGCAACTTTAATTATAATCCATTTTAAGTGTAGGTGAATGCAAACTACGTTTTTGAGGGAGGGGGAGGGGGGAGAACATCAAGGCTCAGTGGCTCTGCCATATTAATTTTGCAAGCTACACTGTGCTGGTGTTGAGACCAGACAGGCATGCTGTTCACACAGACTGATGATTATAAACAGCCTGAAATTGTGGTCGTACATTTAAGTACCTGCCTATAAAATGCATAACATCAGCTGTCCACGAGGCCATAAAGGAAAAGAACACATGCTGCACACCGAGACTGGCCAGGCTTAGTCGCTTCCTATTTGATATGCGTGATCAGATATAGCTTTAAAATAAAAAACAAACAACAAAGCAACAACATGTACTATTCTCAAATCCAGACGTGAAAAAGAGGTTAATTTTAAACAGCTGTGCCTTTCTATTGCTGAATCACGCAGTGTTATACGATCACTGCTTGGCAGTGAGCTGCTGAATTTAGCGCCCCAGGCTAAAAGAATGCTACATACAATGTTGTGAAAAAGTATTTGTTCGCTTGCCACTTACATGTTTCAGCACAAACAAGTTTACTTGAGTAATAACTTGAGTAAATATAAAATTCAGTTTTTAAATTATGATTTCATTTATTGAGAGGAAAAAACAAAAACAAACACTGTATGAAAAGGTAGCTGCTAGCTTTCCACACCCAGGCCTGATTACTGCCAGACCTGTTGAATCATGAAATTCTTTAAATAGAACCTGACAAAGTGAATAGACTCAAAAATCTCAAAAGGCATGATCTAAAGAAACAGATGGAAAAACAAAGCTGACATCGATCAGTCTGGAAAAAGTTATCTGGAGGCTTTGGGACTCCACTGAACTACAGTGAGAGCCATTATCCTTAAATGAAGAAAACTTGGAAAGGTGGTGAACTTTCCCAGGAGTGGGCGGTCCACCAAAATTACTCCAGGAGTGCATTGATAATTCATCCAGGAGGTCACAAAAGAAGCCAGAACAACATTACAGAACTGCAGGACTCACGTGTCACAGTTAAGGTCAAAGTCTGTGTTTCAACAATAAAAAAAGGACACTGAGCAAAAATGGCTTCCAACGGAGAGTCCCAATGAGAAAAACAAAGACCCGTCAATGATGATCCTAAGACTGACAAGGCAACCCCTAAAGTATTTGGAACGCCTGAGTCCTGTTACATCTGCTGTAAAACTAACACAGCATTTCATAAACAGATCATCATACCAACAGGCAAACATGGTTCTGGGGTTGCTTTGCTGCTTTAAGACCTGGGCTGTAATTCATGGAACCATGAATTCTGCTCGCTACCAGAAAATGGGGAAACCCTCCAATGTGACTGAATTAAAACCATTGCCAGTTAACACAAAATGTCTTGACTGCAGTTCTTGCTGCCAAGATTGGCAGAACCAGTCATTAGGTTTAGAGGACAAGGGCAGGACAATCCTCTTTTACACAGGGCAGGTAGGTTTGAGTAGCTTTGTCAAAATCTGTTTGATGATCTGAAACATTTAAGTGTGACGCAAAAAAACTAAGAAATCAGAAAGGCGACAAATACAGCTGTCGTCTTCTGATTCTTCTTACTATATACGTCAGTTGGGTTGACAGATGTATACATTCACCAAAGGGTCATATTTTTCAGTAAATACAGGTGGAAACATGTCAGTAGGATCTTTTAAGTGATCTCAAACCTTAAAGGACTGAGGTGAAAATGACTAAGAGTAGGTTACAGGTCTCTGAAGGCCCCGGGTAGGTGATGCTTCAGTTTTTGAAACGCATACATTCAATTGTGTCTACACATTTGGAGAAGTGCTGAGATGAGCTAACAATACAGTTTATCACAAAGTTTGCAATGCAAAGAATGATTTGGCTTTATCACTGGATGAGAGTGCGTAGGAAGTTAATCAATGCTATTTCTATTTACATCTGTTGTACAGTTACACTCCCATTTCCTCTCTCCAGAAATGTAATCCTATTATCACCAACCCCAAATCCCTTCTGGTACGCAGCCACAGAAACACAGTAGTCATACTAATATTAAATCTGTTAAATAAGACATTACAGTAAATATAAGTGCTTTGAAGCAATTTCATTATTAGCCATCATTTTCATATTTTTTTTCCTCCTCCACTGCTTTTACTATCTCTATTGTCACCTTGCTAGGCTAAGAGAAACGCGTGCGTCCACGTTCAAAATGCATTGTTTTAAATTTGTGAAGTCACTGTGCTAAAGCCAACGCACGATATTAAGCCAGTGCATAAAATTACACACCTCCCAAATGTGTTACTGCACATTAGGCTGGCTTCCAGCTCCAGAGACAGCTACACATCACCTAAACAAGACCCCGTCCAAGCTACACGTTGAACTAAGACTATACGATCAATATTAAATAAACATGCACTAAAAACTAGATTTCCAACACACTATGGATTAAGAATGGTATGTCGCTCTAGTTTATGTGCGTTTGAAGGCAGGTGAGCAGATACTTTTGGAAATACAGTGTCTCTCAAAACAATTTGGGAAGAGGGAGGGAAATAAATCTTGGATGCCTCTGCACTGTTGCCCCTGAGCAGACAAATTCATCTTCGCCTCAACTATAAATATTCAGACTTAGTGACACACAATCTAATATAAAGACAAAAAAATAGGAGGACTTTAGACCACAGCTTTGCACCATAAGCAAAAATCTGTCAAAAAAGACAGACAGTCTAAAGAAGAAACTGCGAGAAGTGGTTTAAGTCTTGGATGAAGGAGGTTTTGTTTCCTGCTCCGATCCTGCTTTAAGTCAGCGCTGCTGCCGTGGCCGATGGCATATTTATTCTGTCCCCCCCTTCTCTCTCTGTCAGGAAGGGAAAGGTCAGGACACGACACACTACCCAAGTGAGAAGTGTTTGAGTCTCGTGATGAATAGGTCATTTTCCTACATGGACTGCAGTTCAAAGGGGAAGATGGATGGAGAGAGGAATGGAAAGTGTTCGGCAGAGGCTCTGAAGGCTAACCTAAACTTCTCGTGTCAGTTTGGGAAACATTTCCTGCATGTGAAAAGTGCCGACAATAGTTTAAATATATGGACTTCTGCTCTCTCTAATTCTTCTTTTATTGCTGGAGTTTTATGAACAGCTTAGTTTTAAATCATGTTGGTAAATAAATGCAAGTAGCAGATAGAACAATAGAAATTCGCAGAGGTTAAGCAACAATTTGCCTCGCAAATGAGAAAAAAAATTAGGTGCTGCATTTCTCTTCAAAACGCTCATCTTGTCAGAGCACTCAGGGGTGTGATGAAATTCAGTGTGACGAAATTCAGTGTGACTATCGCAGCAACATGACACTTCTCTGTGACTTCATGCATTAAAACATGAGTGAATGATCAAAGGTGACAACGCGATGCAGCCAGAGGTGGATTATGGAGCGAAACACAGAAAATCCAGAGCTTTTATCTTTTATTTAGCTCAGTTTTTGGCCTTCCACACTCATTTTAGACTACTCCTGTTCCTAAACACACAAACACTAATGCTTTTCCCCCTTTCCCTCACTCAAGCGATCATTCCTTAGAAAACTTAACCTCATAGACTTGTTGGCCTTTGGATATCAAGGTTTAAACTGTACATATTTGTATATAAAAGTACATTTTCATCCCTGTGCTTCTTTTATGATGGCATTAACTGTAAATTCCAGTTTGACTGATTCTCTGTGCAAGCTGCAGAAAAGCTGAACGGTGAATTGAGAGTCACGAGAGCGATTTGTCATGTTGCAGTCCGAGAGCGTTGCTCCAAGGGGACGGGTCTCATCTGTTTGCAGTCGTATTAACGTTTTCCTCTGATTCATAGAAAACAGTAGAGTAAAGAAAACAAATGGCCATTGTATTATTTATACAAAACCTGAAGATTAAGATGCTAGGGCTTACGTTATATGGAAGAAAAATTAACACTGTCTGCATAAACTCAGGTAGGAGCTTGAGAATAGTCTTCTGCAGAGTAGTCTTTATTTTCATGTTGGCACTGGTCACACACAGCTTTTCATGGAAAGCAAAAAAAGTCCCTCCGTCCCTCACATCATTTACAGGCATTTATGCATATATAAGCTTTCTTCACATTTCAATCAGGTTGAGGTTTGGACTTTGACTGGGCCACTGCAGCAACTTGATTCTTGTTTTTCTCCATTTGCTGGTGTTCTTGGATTCATTGTCCTGTTGCACGATCCAGTTATGGCCAGGTTTTAGCTGTCAGAAAGACAGCCTCGCATTTGAATACTTTGCTCTGCAAAGTCTAAGGAGCTTGGAAAGAAATGCATCTGGACTTCCCAGATGCTCCCAGACTCCTCTTTCAAATCATCTGAGAAGAGTGAAAGAAGCCATCTATGTCCACTGCGAATGACCATCTTTGAACAGAGGCCTGTGTCTTATGACACCAACTGTCTGCCATCTATAATCCAGTTTTGAGATCCCTTCCCAGAAGCCTCAGCACCCACTCACAACTTGGGCCATTTGACCTCAGAAAATCACATGATAGGGTGGGGCTAGGTTTCACCTGAAACCTTGGCTGATTGTGACCCACGCCCGTTTTCACACCTTGGCTCGTGTGACTAGGTAGAGGATCATTAGGGGGTCCTCTTGGGACCCACTTGGGTACACTCCCATAGGGCTTAAAATCTGGGACTCTCCACCAATCGCTCTTAGAACTGAAGAAGCTTCTTGGATAAGTTTCCTTGAAGACCTTTCAGCTCTTAAGTCCAGATTTACTGCTGACTCTGATCAGGAAAGTGAGACGTCGAAAGAGAGGTAAGCGAGCCGGCGTACTCGTGCGTTTGAGGAGACGCGGACTGAGAACGGCCCTTCCTGGGATCTTCCTTTCTAATGTACGCTCACTCTGGAATAAGATAGACGAACTGGCCCTGATGAGAAGCATGAACAGAGACTTTGCCTCCTCCTGTGTCTTATGTTTTACGGAGTCGTGGCTCAGTGAGGACATCCCGGACTGCGCGCTCAAGCTGGAGGGCTTTCATCTGCTGCGCGCGGACCGGCAGGCCGCTCTCTCCGGTAAAACCAAAGGTGGAGGTGTCTGCTTCTACATCAATAGTGGCTGGTGCACAGATGTAACAGTGATTGCTCAGCACTGCTCTCCCTCTCTGGAATATCTTTTTATTCACTGCAAACCGTTTTATTCTCCGCGGGAGTTTGCTTCATTCATCCTGGCCGCTGTTTACATCCCACCAGACGCGGATGCGCAAGCAGCTCAGTGCGCACTCGCAGAGCAGATTCTCCACATGGAGCGGACATACCCGGACTCTCTCATCATTGCTCTTGGGGACTTTAACAAAGCCAATCTGAGCCATGAGCTTCCGAAATACAAGCAGTATATTAAATGCCCGACCAGAGAGGAGAGGACATTGGACCACTGCTACAGCACGATCAGCGGGGCCTATCGCGCGGTGCCGCGCGCTTCACTCGGACTTTCTGACCACGTCATGATCCACCTAATCCCCGCGTACAGACAGAGGCTGAAGCTCTCCAAACCTGTCATGAGGACCAAAAAACTGTGGAGCAACGAGGCTGTGGAGGAGCTTCGCACGTGTTTGGAGACCACAGACTGGGACACAATGAAGGCTGCTTCTAACAGCTTGGACGAGTTTACGGACACTGTCACCTCCTATATCCACTTCTGTGAGGACAGCATTGTGCCATCACACACCAGGGTGAGTTATAACAACGACAAACCCTGGTTTACTCCTAAACTCAAAAAGCTGTGGCTGGAAAAGAGTAAGGCGTTCAGAAGCGGAGACAGGGACTGCTACAGAGAGGCCAAGTACAGGTTCACTAAAGAAGTGGACATTGCTAAACATCAGCACTCTGAGAAGATGCAGCAGCAGATCTCAGAGAATGACTCGGCCTCTGTGTGGAAAGGTTTTAGGAATATTACAAACTACAAGCCTAAAACCCCCCACTCCACTGATGACTTGCTCTTAGCCAACACCCTTAACGACTTCTACTGCCGTTTTGACGAGCCATCAGGCAGCCTTCACACCTCCAACGACCCCAACAATAGAGGCACTTTGGACACTCATTCCCCCACCTCTCCCCCCTCCATAGAGCCATCACCACCTTCAAACTGTTCACCTGCAACACCCGCCCCCTCACCCCACACAAAAGAGGATTTCACACCACCTCCTCCGACCACAACTCTTCATATTCATGAAGCAGATGTGAGGAAGCAGTTTAGGAGTCTGAATGCTCGGAAAGCTCCCGGCCCAGACGGTGTGTCTCCTGCCACCCTCAGACACTGTGCAAACGAGCTGGCCCCAGTGTTTTCTGGCATCTTCAACTCCTCACTGCAGGCATGTCATGTGCCTGCCTGCTTCAAGTCCTCTACCATAATCCCTGTCCCCAAGAAACCTAGGATCACTGGACTAAATGACTACAGACCCGTGGCTCTGACATCTGTGGTCATGAAGTCATTTGAGCGCCTAGTTCTCTCCCATCTCAAGACCCTCACGGCCCCCCTCCTGGACCCCCTGCAGTTTGCATATAGAGCCAACAGGTCTGTAGACGACGCCATCAACATGGCCCTACACTTCATCCTGCAGCATCTGGACTCCCCAGGAACCTACGCCAGGATCCTGTTTGTGGACTTCAGCTCTGCCTTCAACACCATCCTTCCAGACCATCTCCGAGGCAAGCTTTCCCAGATGAATGTGCCTGATCCCATCTGCCGGTGGATCACTGACTTCCTGACGGACAGGAAGCAGCACGTGAGGCTGGGAAAGAATGTCTCGGACTCCCGGACCATCAGCACCGGCTCCCCTCAGGGCTGTGTTCTTTCTCCTCTGCTCTTCTCCCTGTACACCAACTGCTGCACCTCCACCCACCAGTCTGTCAAGCTAATCAAGTTCGCAGATGACACCACCGTCATTGGGCTCATCTCGGACGGGGACGAGTCTGCCTACAGGAGGGAGGTTGAACGTCTGGTGTCTTGGTGCAGCCACAACAACCTGGTGCTGAATTCCCAGAAGACAGTGGAGATTATTGTGGACTTCAGGAAGCACACAGCCCCACTCCCCCCCATCATCCTGACTGACACCCCCATCACCTCTGTGGACTCATTCCGCTTCCTGGGTACCACCATCACCCAGGACCTGAAGTGGGAGCCCACCATCACCTCCGTCATCAAGAAAGCCCAGCAGAGGATGTACTTCCTGAGGCAGCTGAAGAAATTCAACCTGCCAACACGGACGATGATGCAATTCTACACTGCAATCATCGAGTCCATCCTCACCTCCTCCATCACCGTGTGGTACGCTGGAGCCACTATCAGGGACAAACAGAGACTGCAGTGTGTTGTGCGCTCTGCTGAGAAGGTGATTGGCTGCAGACTCCCATCTCTGCAGGACCTGTACACCTCCAGGACACTGCGGCGTGCAGCCCGGATCTCAGCTGACCCTTCTCACCCTGGACACAGTCTGTTTGACCTGCTCCCCTCAGGCAGGAGGCTCCGGTCCATTCGCACCAGAACCTCTCGCCACAAGAACAGTTTCTTCCCCTCTGCTGTTGGACACATGAACAATAACCACATGATTGTCCCCGCCACTAACACATGACCCTACGCTGTGTCACTGCATCATTTCATGTTTGGCACTGATCACCACCTGCACTCATGTATATATCTTTCAACGTAGCACTCATAATTCTTATTCTCATGTATATATGTTTGGCACTGATCACCACCTGCACTCATGTATATATCTTTCTACGTAGCACTCATAATTCTTATTCTCATGTATATATCTCATGTATATCTCATGCACATATCTTTCTTTCTACATAGCACTTTAATTCTTATTGTCTGCACTGAAGCACCGCAGCAATTTCCTAATGTTGTAAACCTCAACATCTGGCAATAAACCCATTCTGATTCTGATTCTGATTTTCTTTCCAACCTCCTTAGACTAAAATGACCTGGATGACTCAGAACCTTAGCAGAGACATATCTGCTGTACAAAGTTCATGGTTGGGTCAGTAATTTTGCGGTATCCAGATCCTTTGGCAGCAAAATATAATCAGCCCTCCACCTTAACAGCTGGTATGAGATGTTTGTGATGATATGCTGTGGTTGGTTTTTGCCAAGCATGGCGCTCTGCATTATGGTCAAACATTTCCACTTTGATCTTGTTTGTCCAATAGACACTGTTCCTGAGGTCTTTAGTTTACATGTGACTTTGCAAACCTAAGCTGTGCTGCCATCTTCTTTTAGGAGAGGAAGAGACTTTCTCCTGGCAACCCTCCCGCACAAGCCGTTCTTGTTCAGTCTTTTTCTAATTGTACTGTCTTGAACTTTAATATTTAACACATTTGGGGTTTTTTACGCTTGCTCTGAGCATTACACCGTCTGACCTTAAGGTGAATTTGCTGCGACATCCACCCCTGGATTGTCTTGTGTTGCAGTTTGTGTCTGGATTGATGCTACAGACCAAGAAACTGCCAATCTTTCTGATTTGATAGAGGTGCGCACACTTGCTGATGATTCAAGTGCATCTGATTAGCAGAAAGTGGCTGCCACTTGTCCTTTTAACTCCTATGAAAACTGTATGCATGTACTTATTTTTTCATGGTTGCGCAACCAGTGGATAACAGGTGCATTTTGAGCGATGTACAGATCATCAGCCCTCTATAAATCTATTAAACATCTCGTCCTTTTTTCTTTTCCTATGTAATCTTGCAACTCTGTTACTTTGGATTATTTTTATTATTAAACATGCTCAAAGATAATTAAAAAAAAAAAAAAAAAAAAAAGGGTCAGTGTATGTCTAAGTAATTCCTATAAGGCAAACACTCAAAAACCCCAGTAGATAATAGGATCATCTCAGAGACACAGCTCTGAAACCCTAACCAACTGCTGTTCAAATGTTTTGTTTGTGAAAGACAACCAAACTGAAGCAAGTTGGCTTAAATTGATGGCGACCTTAAACAGCTTTTTGATGAAAAATGCAGGATCAGTATGTGAAACACAGGAATGTTGGGATCTCGGTGAAATAGAAAACTGACAAAACACAGTTGTTCGAAGCTTGTGCACATCATCTACAAGAATGCCGCTCATGTCGGGTGGTTGCAGGAACATTCAATTCAGCATGCAGCTGCTCACACTTACGAAGTGTGACATGAGTGTGAGAACGGTGCTCTTTGCTAAATTACTGCTATTCCTGTTACCTTGGTAATGATTACCAAGCACTCGAGGCATCTTTTATGGATGGGGGAAAACAATGTGCAAGCACTTTATTGCTTATTAAGTGGTGTATTACTGCCACTTACATTAGCTACATAAAACTGACCATCTTAGCCTGTGACAGTGATAATTATAGAAATTAAAAGTAACTCTTGCTCGTGTATTGATTCAGTAGCGAGGATAAACTGCAGTAAGTTCAATGGCACTGGTTAGCTAAGGCTTGAAAACCCTGTTACTGTTTGTTGTGTTTCACTGCAGACACACCTGTCAAATCCCACTTTAACCCCCAACGCTAACCTCAAAAATGTGCTGTGAACTGAGAGCAACAGAAGTAGCAATAAAACAATAAAAATCCACGGCAGGTCTGTGACACTGCAGTTTAGCATGGCGATAATAAAATAATAATAATAATTATCAGTGATTCTAACATGGTGATGTAGTGCTTATCATGTTAACCATTAAGAACATTTACACCTACAATCTGGATGATTTGGGGAGAATCAGTTTGGGATATTTTCTACGACTGCCCTTCCTCACATCAGAAAATGCACTTCAGGAAATTAAATTCCACTTCAAAAACTACTGGAAATATTCAGTGGACAGAGCATGTTGGACAGTCAATCCCGTAAATATTGGCTTTGTTATTCACAAATCGGTGCAATCCAACATCAACTTTGCACAAGGGAACTGTCTGTTTATGTGATTGTGGGATGCAGTACCATTCAGACAGAAAATGACATTGAATGTGTACATCATGTATAAAAACGTAATGACAACTCGCTGCAGATGACCTGCGTGCTATAAACTGACAGAATCATTAGAACTTGTAGACGTGGAAAGCAAAGCAGCTTTTGGTCCATAGAGCTGGTCCTGCAGTCAATGAGATGAGGCTGCAAGATGTGACCGGTGATTTAGAAGTGTTGCTTGGATTCTCCTGGTAAATATGTGTAGATTACATATAAATGGGATTTTTTTTTTTTTTTAAAGAAAAAGTCAAGAAGCAGGGAGTCAAAAGATAATCTGCAGCTGAAGGTAAGAAATTTAATTTTATCCCGGAGGGGCTTGAATGTAGACTTATTATTAGGCTGTGACAGTGTGAAAGAATATGCCATTCTTATTGAGAAACAGCTGGTGTTATTAGAGAGAACAGATTGTGTACTTCAGCTACTTTCCTTAATGAGTCCCACCTACATTAAAGATTGTGAGACTCCGGGGTAAAGCATTTTATTAAGAGCGTTGATCTAGTTTATGTCACATTTCAACGATGGTGTAAAATTGAACTGATATGCTTGAAGGATCAAACACCGGCCATTCCCGAACAAGAACCAAGTGCCTTTTAGCCCCTGACAGATGCAAATCCTGAATGTAATTCATACTGAATTTACAATTCATAAGACAGAGTGACGCTAAGGAAAATAAAAGGCTTCCACTCAGTGTTTGCACTCTGTTAATTTACAATTTCACAAAGTGAACAAAACAGCAAATTGAAATGACGTGCGAAAAGTGTTCACGCGACAGACGTAACGTCACTGAAAGTGATAAATGATTATCAAAGACCCTGCTCGTTAAAGTGAGCTTTCAAAAGCAGAAAGCAGAATAGAGCTGCAGTTTGTATCTACTCAAAGTTTCTGAGTAGATTATGAGCAAAACCTTTCAGTTAAATAGCAACAAGAAGCTACCACGAGCCTGCTGTAAAATATCTGTTTTTAAAGACACGCTCAGTGGAAGCAGACTGAAGATGGGCCTTCACATCGTTCCTGCCTTAAATTTCAAACCGTTTCCTTTCCATCGCTGAACATAAAGACTGAACACTAGAGCCGATGTGGTCAGACTTTGTTGCCAACGCGTATGCTACTCACCATGGTGCAGCCGCCCTCCATGTCGTCATCCAGCAGGCCCAGTCTGCACAGAGCCTTTTCATTCCTCAGCCAGTACTCCGATGAGTCCAGCACACTGTTACTGCACAGAACCTGAAGCACACAGATGAACTCTACTCAGATGCACCAACGCACACAGCGAATGACACCCACCCCCCCACCACCACACACACACTTTCTGAGTCACCCATCCACTTTCATCTGCCACTCTGCTTTCCCTTCAGGAGGATGGGATCAATTGACCTTTCTCTAGGACATTTATTTCAGTTTAAGTGTCCGCAGCTAGGCATCAGAAATCTGTCAACTAAGCAGTCACAGATAGTGTCCTCCCTTAGGTGATATTTTCATGAAACCCTAGGATGAAACGTAAAATCACGCAGCTGGTTATTTATAATGTTCTTCTCCGTAATAATCTAGTGTGTTGTAACTGCTGGCCAAGCTGTTTTAATAACCTCTCAGTTGCAAAAATCAGTGATCCTCTTATGACAGTAATTGGTATTGACCTCATTAAATGCATCTGTGATCTTTTATTTGTAAAAGAAGATTGTTTTGTACTACTCAAGTGCAGCAGATAAAAGGTTAAAATCACATTTTAGCCATTAATAGCATTCTTGTGCAATTATTGTGACACGTGACTGCGTTGTTCATTCTCACTATGTATTTTTAGTGACAAACCATGTCCCCCCCTGCTTGCACCCTCTGGAACAGGCCATCTGTGCAGGCCTTCAGCCAGGTAAAAGTGACGCAGGGTCAGCTGATCTCACCGAGAGCGATAATATCGAAGGCTGCTGCCACAGGTCAGCGGAGCCAGAGGCCCAATTATAAGATAGATATCACCTTCTGTCTGTACAGGACACTTTGGTGGAAGTCAGCCTACTGCTCATGTTCTTAACTAATTAGACTCCACCAGCACACATACATAATGTACAGTCAGGCACACACACCCAAAAGATCTACGGTACACACACTTTGAAAGGAAATTCAATCTAAGCCACCACCTCAGCCCACTGATCTGTATTATTTCTCGTCCTGTCTCTGTGGCACTGGGATGTGATAAATCTACTGGGCTGACCCGGGGGGCCTGACTGTTCCTCTTATTACACAACCCCTGAGCGTCACTGGCACCCAGGAGGAGGAAATGAACATTTCTGGCACTGCTAGAAATATAGACTGATGGAAAGGCAAATATGACAGACAGGTGCACAGAAACATGAGCTGAGAAACAAGCAACCCCCCCCCCATCCTGTTATATCCAAGATGCTATGACCAAGACAGGTTTTGAACACCCAGTCTTACCTTCTTACAGGCGCTGATGGACGATGGCACTGCGCTCTCTGTGCTGCCTCCCTCCACCTCGATAGACTCTGAGCCTTCAAACATGGCAGACGACTGGAAGTTACTGCAAGGCAAAAGGGCACAGAGTTGACTTTGTCAGAGCGAGTTCTCGTCAAAGACTTCCCTTTTTAAAAAAAAAATCTGGAATCGGTAAAGAGCGGTTATCTGGGCTTACTGGAGCGGCCCATTGACTGTCACATTTGCTCAAACTGTAAAGCTGGGACACTCATCTGTTGAATTAAGCAAACAGTTATTGTCAGACGGGAGATGCATTTCAATATTCTGCACCGAATACTTCATTCACTTCAGCTCGACCCTTCATAACCCAACGAGACAGGATCAAAGCCATTACCCATGCCTGAGCCCTGATCCTACAGTCAAGAAAATGTAACAGTTTATATCCAACCAAAGTGACATTTCTAATGAATAACTGAAGTTGATTTATTATTTATTTATTGTCTGTGGATGTCAAGACCCCTTTTATCGCATCATTTGTTAAGTAAAAAAAAAAAAAGTGGTCTTCTCCCCCAGAATGAGATATACAAATACATTCTGCATAAATGTAAAGCCAAACCTTTGTTGCTTTTAGCAGGAGGCTTTCATGGTATTCACAAGACTCTAAAGTGGTTTCCATTATCTGAAATAAACTAATATCAAACAAGCATGGAGCAATGGCAGTGCACCGTCCAAACATCAGAGCTTCTGTGCCAGATCCAAAAATTTGACTTGGAAAGCAGCAGCAGGAAAGGATCACAACATGTGACCTTTATTTGGAGCGCAGGACAAAATTATTGGACAAACTGTAGTGACGGGCGTACCTGTCAGAGTGCACAACGAGACGAAACACCGCAAACTCCAAAATCTCAGAAAGGCGTCATTATCCTCTATGCATGCTTTCACTGAGATAAGCCAAATCGAAGCTTATCCGGAATGGCATTTATGAGGATCAATTTGGAAAATGAAGAGGCTGGGGGTGCATATTTAAATAGGAACAGCTGTTTTTTTCTATAATCCACATATTTCAAAGCAAATTAAAAGCATTCTGTTTCCAAAGTCCCCCCCCCCTCTTCCCGGGGGAATCACACAACTGTATCCGTTTGCAGTTAATGAACATGTCTGATGTAAATAAACTGTCACCAGAAAAATGAGTTTGCTGTGAATGTCCTGAACCACTAGGAAAAAACAAAATAAGATAAAAATAATGTACTGGAGATAAGTGGATATGACGTGCTTTAAATAGGCTGCTGTGTCTGCAAGGCGCACATCAAAACACCCATTACACACACACACACACACACACACACACACACACACGCAATGATTCTGCGGTGAATTTGTCGGATGCTTGCACAAAACTAGATGGATGCAGGGTGAAAAATGGACGCGGGAAAACGCTTTTAAAGGGAAAGAAACGAAAATGGAAAAACGCCATAAAGCGGTTTGTTGGTGGTTTTCATGCACACGATGAGCGTTTATCACAGAAAACTGAAGACGAGGGGAAATGATTTGTCACGCGCGACCTGCTTTCTAATCTTTGCACCTAACGACCTCTCCATCACGACACGGTGATGACTGACAGTTATGTGCGCTCAAGTGCTCCCGGGCCCGAGGTAACCAACAGGCATCAGCCTGAAGTGAGGACACAATTAACCCCCTGCAATGTCTGGTTTTTAGACACGTCACCCTCCCCGGGTCTGCTGCTGTAATTCACTATGAAAGCTTGTACGATTGAGGATTTCATGCTCAGGGATGAGCGGGCCAGTTTACTGGTCCACAAGCTGGTAACTTTTGACGTTATCTTTGAGATTCCACAACTAAAAATAACCAGCGTGGCAAATTAAGATCTATAGACTGCACGAGCCTTCAATTTCACCTTCGACTACATGAAGCAGAAGACTAAAACTTACCAAGAAGGGGCAAAAAAATAAATAAATTTGGAAACGTGACTGCTGCCACTGTCAGACATTTCTATCAACTAAGCCAGGCTGGGTAAAACACCTTATTAACGGCAGAGCACTGGCAATAGCCAATAGCCTTCTCTGAAAGCAGCTCTGGTGTCACACTGCATGGATTTAGTGCGTTTTTCCCCCTCACAGTAAACAAGCACTCTGCACAGCACTGAAATCCCCACGTTGTACACCTGGAGCCTATACAACAAATTACACGCCGCACTGGCACATGTAGGTAGACTTAAACTACCTAAAACACCATATCCGAAAATATCACATTAAAATTCTGTGCGAAGCCCCCCTAAAAAACATTAAAGTTCCACTCGAGTGAAAGAAGAACACCACAAAGTCTGAACAACATGCTCTCAAATCAGTTGCTGCACAGACAGATTTCGTTTTGGAATATGTGGTCGTCGATGTGTTATTTTTCTTTAAAGCTACTATAATTAAGACGTCTTACCTCGGCGTCTTCAGAAGGCACTTTGCGCCTGCCATTGTATTAAAAGAAAAAGAAAACAGCCAAACTGTCCTCAGACGACGTGTTTATTTCCTCTGCGGGGGCAGGATGACAAGAAGAGGTACAGTGGAGCGCTTTGACGCGTAATTGTCCCCTGGACACTCTCCGGTCCAGATGCGCATCCCTGATTGAGGAGTGAAGGAACCCCACACCGTTTCAGCGTGACTGGATGGGGACTGTGACGAGCCCCCCCTCCCCCCGTGGAATCAGCAGCAGAATGAGCAGCAGCAGCGCTTGCCTGTCCGCTCTGCGCGTCTGTGCCGTGTGGAAGCGCAGGAGCCCGTGGATCAAACGTAACGAGGTGCACGACGCAGGCAAGGGCATTTGACACGGATAGAGCGCGCGCGCGTCCATGCACGAGCACATCGAGCTTGTTAAACTTAAAGCGTGTAATTGTTTTGTCTGCTTTTGATTACTGGCGGTAATTATTTTTGACACTTGCGAGCATCCCAGCCAACAGCAGGCACAATTTTTTGACTTATTATCCCGAAATGTCAAAATGGCGAGCCAGGTGCCCAGACAGTTTACACATTCAGCAGGCAAGGGGCAACAAGCATTCCCCTGGGAGCTCTGGTTCATGTTAAATGAAAAATTCAGCACTTTTAGCTTTATCTCAATTAACCCCAGAGAGAAGCAGTCTCCTTTTAACCGGATGCTTCACTTTGTGGCTGTTTGTTACTGTGCAGGTAGTGTGTCATTTGACAGAGCTTGTTTGTTGGAAGACAGCTGCCAGTGCATCTGGGAATTATGCTGATGAGCACCAGGAGAGTGAACCAAAATAGTAGCCTAAAGCTGCTGGCAGCAAATCCAAAACAGTGGAAAATGTTAAATGAATCTGCAGAGCCGGAAGAAACTGCAGAGCTGGCTATAATTCTTAGAGGGCTTGTCATTAGGAGCACTTTAAACAGGCGTTTGATCCTTTACACATTTCAAAAAGGTTGTAGCTTTAAGCCTGTTATGACACACGGGGCAGAATCTATACCACAAACACACACATCACATGGTAGTTGCCAACTGAGAGAACTATTGAATACATATATATCTGTATCTGACATCAACTAATGTTCCACCCTTTGATCCAAGGAGGTCACCAAAAGCCAGACTAGGGAGTGAAAGAACCATGACCTTCAGTTCTGTTATTGCAGTGAGAATAATGTTGCTGGAAAGGAGAGAAAAAGTGAAGAAAGTGGTGGATATGAAAGATCTGAGACAGCAGGTGTCCTGATGAGATGCAAAGGAGTGACAAGTTCCAGAAAAACCCAGCATTAAGAGTTTCAGTAAGGTTCTGGGCCACTGGGTGCTGTCATAAATGCTTAAATCTACCTTGACACCAATTCTGCAAGTCTTTCGAACTGGAAGGAAGGAACACCACACTTCCAAAGGATTCCCTCATCCAGTTTTTTTTTTCTTTTTTTTCTGGCTTCCTCACAGCTCTCATGTGTGTTGAAACATAATGACTTTTACTAGTCAGCAAACCACACTGTTACCATTCATGCTCTTTAGGTGGGTAGCACCATCATCCCGGAAGAAAACATCGAGATAGAAATGTTTCATCGTAGGGTAAAGGTGATCACTCACAACTATTTTGCATTGATTTGCAAGTGATCCTGATCTCTGAAGGGGCAAACCCAGCAAAATGCTCCCTTAGAGTAGATCTCATCACCGTAAGGTCAAGGGTTGGTCCTTTAATTTGACACTATACCATGTGTTTGTCTGCGTGTTAGAGCAAGAGAGGAGGAGAAAAGACGATTCTGTTGTAGATTTGTATGGTGACTAAAGAGTTGGGCTCCTTCACTCTGCTCAAAGGAGCATTTTTACCAAAGGGAATGCTTTTGTGCTCAAAGAAAATACATCTTATGCTGTTATCAGCATCCTGCAATTAGTCTGCGTCTCTACCCTTTGCTTTCATTCAGCTCTAACAATATCAAAGCCTAATTTCTGTAGTAGCAGTCTTGGCCATGCAGCATACAGAAAATAAGAAAAAACCCACATGATAAAGTATTCAGTGTTTCAAATGAAGTTTTCCCATCCATACTTTTCTGCATTCAAAATTAATGAAGACATATAGATAGTGCCTATAAACTTGTCTTGCTCAGCCAGCTTCCATCCAAAGCTTCTTCCACATTCTGATATAAATAGCAACAGTCCTGCATTAGCCAGCACTTCTCACCAACTGTTAATGCCCTCCCTGGTTATGTACGGTACCAGCTAATTTCATGCTTCTCTTCTGTTGAAAAGCAGTTTGTCCTCCCTGAATCTTTTCAAATAAACAAACAATTCTGCAAAGAGACAGGCAAAGCAAAACACATAAGGGAAACCCATGCAGCTCACAGGTCAACAGAATAACTGCAAATAATGTAAATTTAAAAAAACAAACAAATCCCATCATCAGTCGGGCTTTAGAGTTTCATTATTCTGTGTGTAGTAAAACAAAGCATGCAGAATATTTTCATGCATTTCCAGTGCAGCTCTGTGTTATCAAGTATGGAGGATAGTGTCGAAGAGTATCTTGGTTTTCAGCAGAACAGAAACTCCCACGTCATCTAAGACTTTGCTGTTGGGCGGTGTGCATGAGTGACCTTAAAAGGTGACCCACATAGAATATCACTACACTACTCCCCGCCATCACCTGCACTTTCTAAATATAGATTTAATATCAGATTTAAGAAGAAAGAAGCATTCTGGTGTCACAGCAAAGCATGCGATTTTTATGAAATGCTGCGTTTACTGTCATGTAGATTAGAACTTTTCTGTCTGCCGTCTTTGATGGCAGGTTTTAAGCCTCAGCTTAGAGTGTCTAATATTGTGTTCTCAATAGGTGTAGTAGAACCATAGAACACCTCGGAATTGTGCATGACACCTAAAATAATTTAATAAGAGTTAGATCATTTAGAAACTATAAGTTTGGCAAACAACGCGTTAGATTCAATAGTTCTGTTTTAGTAAATGAACTGGTTCTTAGATTAGCTTTTTTCATACTCTAAGCACTTAAAGTGCTTTATGCAACATGTATCATTCACCCATTCATACTCCGATCAATGCACTGGAGGGCTACTTGGGTATCACTTGCCCAAGGATACTTATGCATCCAAACTGGAGACTGGAGCAGGCAGGGATCAACCCTCCAACCTCCTGATTAGCAGATGACCTGTACTACTTCCCTAGCTACAACCACCACTACTTGCCCATCTCACCCAGAATAAGTTCAATGCAGCGACTTTGACTACGAATGTGAAAATAAGCCTCCACAATAATAAAAAGACCAGTCAGCACTGCAATTCAACGACACCACACACTGCAGCCACTAAAATCATCATACTGTTGAATCCAGACTCGCTAACACACATGCAAGCAAACACGCGCACACACTCTCTCCTCGTGAAGACTTCTTCCTTCTCAGGACTTCCTTTAATATCCAAAAACTTTCTCCATCCCTTCAATGCACCAGTGAGCCTTGTGTGCTGCGATGTGAAGGGTCGGAACTTTTCTTCAGAGCTCTCTTTTCTCATTCTGCGCACACCATCTTTGATCATATTTTGTTAGAACTACTGACTGCAACATAAATAGCTTTGTGAAGAGCTTGCCTAAACATGTGCACCATTTGTACAATTCAATCACACCGCTCCTTGTGATCCCGGACTTTTTGCTCCATCTTAAAGAGTAACCACTGTGAGAAAGTATGAACACTTATCTCTAGAAGTGGTTGGACAGCACATCATACACACTGGCTCATCTGAGCTTACCCAGGCCTTTTGCTTGAGATTTTCTTCATCTCTCTAAAACTAACACAACAGTAGTAGGTGATCAAAGGGCAGTAAATCTTTCTATAGTCAAGGGTGTAATTCTGAGATTTGTTGAACCCTGTTTAGAAGTATAAACCTTGTTTTGGCAGAGGCAGCAGCATCTAACAGTTACACAACTGAATTTAAGACAGTTGCAACGAAACTGAAAACATCGAATCTTCACAAATGCTTTTGTTATCTTTTCCATTGTTTAAGCACTGCTTCCAGCCAAGAGTGATGCCATAAATCCCCTATAGCTGCAGAAAAAGCTAACATTGTTATCTTTTTACAAAAAAAAAACAGCTGAACATGAGAGGGTTTTGGACCAATTTTGTGTTCTCCATTCTTTAAGCACCGGTTTGAGCACCGTTTAAGCACCGGCACCGTTTCAAAAGTACCGGTTTGGCACCGGCATCGGATAAAACCTAAACGATACCCATCCCTAATAATTATTATTAAATTTAACACCAAATAGATCAGTGCTGTTAATTTGGCCTTAATTGGGAGAGACTGTGATGGCTGCAGTTACAGCCACACATATTGGGTAATATCTATCAAACATCTCAGTGCTACTTACACATAACACTACACTTAGATTTATCTTTCTTTAAATATAGTATTTAATTTACAGAGTAAGAAAGGGTTGGTTTCGGTTTAGATTTAATTTACTTATACAATCATATTATACTGTATTCTAAAATAAGTACGGACATTTTAGTTTACACAGTTGGGCGTATGATTTCTTTGTTTTCGGAGTTACCTCAGTGGCAGCTGCTCCAGGTCCTTTGGTTGATGAACTAAGAAGTGGGAAAAAGGGCGGAGCAAGGCTATATGGAGACCTGCTAATTGGGTCATACCACAACTCTGGATCATGGGGGGAATGTAATTTGTTATGTTAGTTTCAGTCCGGTTTTTGTGTGTTCTACCCCTTTTTTTACGACTTTGTGGACTAATCAGCTACTATTTAAATTTCCCCTTTAGATACATCAGTTTGTTAGAGTTAGTAGTAGTAGTATTGTTTTGTGCTAGCTTTTAACTAGAGTTTGGTTGCTTTGACCTCCTTTATGGGCCCAAGGTTGAGATTTTTTTTGTATAATTTAACCAAGTTTGTATTTGGGTGAAATAAAAAACCTTTTTTTGGACTGTAACCTGTGCCTGACCTTCTTTTATTGCTTGGACTATCACAAAAAAACTTAAATTACATAACTTCTACTGGAATCATATTTCATAGAGTTTATTGTAATATTTAAAATTAGTTAACTTAGTTGTCCTAGCTTGTCCAGTTGTGTTTGCTGTCAGGTGATCGAACCTGAAGTCAGAGTTGGGGCAGTTGTCTTGTTAGCATAGCTAGCAGGATCGAGGAATGTCGAAACTAGCAGATGTAGCGTTAACCAGTGACTGTAAAACCATATTTTAAATAGTTATTGGGATTAATATATCAGAACCAGCCAGCTTAGCATTGTCACTGAAATCAACCTGTTGTCATTTTATAGCATACCAGTAAAGGAGAGATTTGTAGCTAACTGTAGCAATACCTTTTTCCAGTTAACTGATGAACACTAGCTGTGTCCCAATTCTGAGGCCACATTTGAAGGCCGATTACGTCACAGCCAGGCGACGAAGGCTGTCCCACTTCAAAGGCTGCTCCAAATGCAGCCGACAAATGCATCCTTCATTTCCCCAAATGTGAAGGATGGGTCAGGTGTATTTTACATGGAAGCAATACCTGCAGCAAACAGGGGTGAGTCTAAAGGGGGGCACGGGATGTGCTAGACCACATTAATTTCAAAAGCCAACAAGAATGTACATGGGCCATCAAACTATTAGCCACTAACCTGAGGGTTGTGAATTATTATTAATATTAACATTAATGTCTACGCCAAAAACCTGTCTCCTATTAAATCACAAAGCCTCCCATAAAGACAGAGTAAAGATACATTTTTTATGCCTTATTTAGATTATATGTATATCTTATCTAATCTGATTTGACCTTTTACTGTACTTGAGATTATTGATATATTTTTGCATTTGAGAAAGTGTTTTCTTTAAAGGTAATTTCAGGTAATTTCAATATACACACAAAGGGTTTAGGTTTATTCTGACAGATGTGAAGTTAAACTTTAAAACATTGCGAAAATTAGAACCAGTTCATTCTTCATTCATTAATAAGACAAAAGTATTTCCTATCTGAATATTTAAACAATTGATGGAATAATCAATAGCTTACTCAGTTACTAAAATAATCAATAGCTGCAGCCCTAGTGTAAATTATTGGACCAATCCAGTATTGTGTGTGTATTTTGTTTTAACATAGTCTAGGCCTAAAAATGATACACAAACCTGATTCTCTGTACTGGAAATATTACATTGCCCCTGTAAAATTAAATGGAAATATCATTGAATTGTGAAAGGTTTGGTGATGAATGTTTGGAGAGGTTGTGTGGTTTTCTCTGTCATGCTGCATTTAATGTAGCTTATGGAAGGGAAAGTCGTGTTCACAAGTTCTGCATTTTATATTTGGGTTTGAAACCATTTTTTCATTCGTTATATGAAAGTAAATTTCACATGGCTTCATTAAATGTCCAAAAGTTATTGTACCAAAATCCCCAGCTGATTTTGAAGATGTGGGAACTTTTTCTAGATTGGATTGACTGTATATGGAATGACCCTGCACTAAAAAGCTGGTAATTTTCTTTCTTCTTTGTTTGTAATAGAAAGTCAAAGTATCTTGACAGCACTATTTGGTATTCACACATTTAACATTCAGCCTCAGCATGCAGGGTACTGATGGTTTTGAAGATTTCAGCATTGAATTTTTCCAGCAAGGATCGCTGGGGTTCAAAACTGGCTTGAAACAGTTTTAAACAGTCGCATAGCAACAGCGAGTCAGTTTTAGCGTTTTCCAGAGGAGCCAGCAGAAATATGACAAACAACACGTAACAGCACACAACACAAACTGTTGCACCTGAAGCTTCACAGATGTTGACTACCCAACACCAACAGGAAAGATGTCTTTGCGCTGTTAATGTTTTCCCTTTTTCTTTACACCACTTCCTCTTTCTCATTCCCCTTCTGACTCTCCACCCTTCATCATCTTCTCCATCATCCTCCACACCTCTTAATCCAAAGGCTTTTCAGGGGGGGTGAACTAATCCATTGCACACTTTCTTAAAATAACAGACGGAAGAACAACTAAAGTGGAGATGAAAGTGCAGGCTGCTCTCATCTACAGAGGGCAGACATCTGACAAAGGCCCAAAGTAAAAACCAAATTAGATAAGAATCAGCTGGAGTACATGCCCTCTGTCAAAAGCCTGCCACAGCAGGGGTATTTTTAATTTAGTGACAGAAATATCTCACGTGAGAGGAGAAGATGCGATGATGAATCTGAGCAGTTGTGACGTTAAAAAGGTATTTTTAGAACATCAGGAGTGCGAAGAATTCAACCGTGAACTTGTGAGGGGGGTGCCTGTGGGTTCACGGTGAACGTTCAGTCAGTAAATACGTAAACAAGCCTTATCAGAATAGAAATGAGCTTGGAAGTGGCATTGAATTCTACCCACAGTTCGTGCGTGGACTTTTTGTACCTCTGCTTTGAAGTCTGGATCACAGATTATTGCAGAACATGCAAGAAAAAAAAACAGCAGTCATGCTTTCTATGTCAAGCAAAATTGGGCAGGACTGGCCGCTAATCCTCAGTTAATAAACACTGAAACAGAACCTGTTAAAATCCAAATAACAGCACCTTCTTCAAATTAAATATCTGTACTTTTTTCAGTAAAACTAAATTAACTGCTCCATTTCATCTTAAAACTGAGCCGCTATATGCTCATACAATCAAATCAATAAATCCCTTTTTTCACTTTTATTATTATTCCACATGAACAGCGGGGTTTTGCTGATGGACAGTGATGTCAGGGATTGATGATGGTCAAAGTTAATGGCTGTAGCTGGCCAATTGAAGCAAATTTGATCCCACTTCCCCAGTGATGCATTAAGTTATCTTCATATTCAGATTCATAATAAGGGATATATAGTTTCATTTTGCACCTTCCACATAAAACCGACATATAACCATGTATGTGTGGAGCAACTACAGTGATGCATCATTACTATCATCAAATGGGAGAAAAAACAGGAAGACATTAATGACCGCTGAACTGACTGATGTGACCACCTTTGTGCGTCTCCTTGACATTTATCCCCACCGGTAAAGTATGTTGGTGAAAAATGTACCTTTGTGTAAGGAGGGACAGTGAAGTTAGTATATTTGTATGCCTTTATGATTTATGCTTCATGGGGAAATCTACACAGTAGTAACTACACTAATGCCAGCACAAGCATAAATACAGGCAACGACGTCGGCCACTTACATGAGTTTTGTCGTAGGGTCTACAAAGATTGTCCTCAGAAGTCTGAATCGGGAGTATATTAAAAAAATATAAGTGCTGTAAATGTCATGACTTAATAACGTTATTGCTGTTCACCTGATACCTGGTCACTTACGATCACTTACCATGTTGACTAAGGCTACATTCACACTGCAGGCGAAAGCGCATCAAATCCGACTTTTTTGACCCTATGCGACTCATATCCGATCATGGTATGACAGTGTGAACAGCATAAATCTGATATTTTCAAATCCAACCTGGGTCACTTTCGTATGTGGTACTGAATCCGATACATATCTGATGTTTTAGAAAGCGACTGCTGTTCGAATGGTCATGTCGCATTAAATCTGTCTTTTAAGTCACTGACACAAGACAGACGCCAATTAACAGTGCCAGAGAAGACAAACGAGAAAGCATGGTGGCGGAAACTGGAGACGGAGCGAGTCAACCCAAAAGAAAAGAAATAGAAAAAACTTATAAAAGACTTGCATAAGATTTGGCTTACTTCATATAGTGAATCATATACGGCTTATATGATTTACTCATGAAAGTAGCCACTTTCTCATTACTTTCATATATTGTTTTAGGAAGTATCCAAAACATACAAGTTTCATTTATATAATCTTTCAAGGGATCTTATATCTGCTTTCACTCCTGTATGCTTTTCATACAAGTTTCACACAAGACAGATAAAAACTTTATTAGAAACTGAGGTTTTGGACTTTATTAAAGGGCAGGGATAGCTCAGTAGGTAGAGTGGTCGCCCCATGCTCAGAAAGTCGGGGGTTCGAATCCACTGAATGGCTACCCTGAGCTATCCCTAAGCAAGATACTGTTCCCTGCTACTTAGTGGCTGCCTGCTGCTTCGCTGAGTGAATGGGGCACATGCAGAGAGAGTGATTTCCCCATGGGGATGAATAAAGTATACATTATTATTAGCATATGGGGAGAAATTGATAGACTGCTGCAACAACACCTAGTAGTTGCTCTGCAGCTGCCATTTTTACTTCCATAAACAGAGCTTGTAAACAGAGCACGTAAACAGAGCGCGTTATGTGTGACGTCTTCTTTTGAGGGGCGTGAACCGTTCATACTAGAGCGAGTTTGCTGTCACATTTTATTTGTAGTGTGAACAACCTAGTGTGGATATTTCGCTTTCACCAAGCTGTGTTTTGTTGAGCCACACATCATACATTACACTGACTGGATGTTGCTACCATAATGGTAGGCTCCTCTGCTTCCTGGCGGCAATGTTATCAATCATCAGCAATGCCACAGGGGGCCTATAGGACGATTGGGCTACGGAGCAAATCGCCCAATCCTAATGAGCGGTCACCTTCACTGCCCTTATGTTTCTTTTAGCAGGATCTCATCCTTATTGTTTTTCTCTGGTCTGTTTTCCTGTCCATCTTTCTGTGAATGTCCGTCTGGGCATGGGTCCAACCTTTCTGCTAATCAACTCGCACACTTGACACTCATCTATCTATTTGGAGTGTTTAAATCCCACCTCAACTCATCAATCCCTCTATGTGCTACTAACACTACAGCTTCTAGTTTCCATGTATTAGCTTCTGCATCCCCACTACCTTCTACATTTCTAAGGTCCCACACTCCCAGGGCTCATATCCTACTGCAGATTCATGAGAGAAAAAAACTACTTTAATTTTCAGCATCTTTTGGATTTAAAGTTCATTCTTTTTTTCTTTTTTTCGACAGGGTTACTTGATACATATTCAGGTATTGTGGCTTTCTTTAGCTAAATAAAGAGGCACAGGGCAAAATCTGTTGACGAGTGAGCTTCCTTCCCTGCCCTGATCATCTACTCACTAAAGGAAAATCATTAGAGTGCTTTTTGAATGAAACAATCAAATTACAGCTGAAACAATGAATCAATTTGTCGAAAAAATTGACAGAAAATAACGGGCTAAGCAGTTGTTAGCTCCTCCTACCAGAGAATTGTCTGCTTTCCTGTTGGCTGAACAAAGCATCTGTAGACATCACCTTAAACAGGAGGGAGACAAACTATTTTTCAACATTTAATAGATCAAATGATACACTTTCATAAAATTCAACTGTTAGACTAATCAATAACGCTTATTTGGTTTCCTAGAACTGTTCTCCATTGATAAGATATTTATACTAACTTGTCTATGACCAAGCAGTATCGGCAGCAATACTGGAATAGAGAATTAAGTCTTTAAATAGCATGATGACGGTGATGGTGTGGGTGATGACAGTGGTATCCATGCAGGGCTTCAGTTCCCTGACAGGTCATGACCACAAAAGGAGAAAAGCTGCTCAGTTTTTCCCTTTCAGCAAATCAACATGAAGTTTTGACCCAGGGGTGATTTCTTTAGGTTCCCTCCTGCATCAAGGTTGTGCTTAGACCAGGAAACTGAACATGGGCTCTTTCTTGCTAAGTGGGCTAGGTCAGTCAGCCGTACAGCACTCCATCCCCATCACAGCCACTCACAGCTGCTGAATACATCTGGACGTGTCTTTGAGTAAGTTCTTCCTTTAAAACACAAACATGCTGGAAGACAGAACAAGAAACAGAATTCACTGACAATCAGTTCTTGGAAGCAATTGAAGATAATGACCTTGCTAATAGGAGTAATCGCAGTACCCACTCACTTCAGCTACTCCATATTTAATTACGTTCAACCTTTCCATCCATCTTTCTTTCCACCTGTGTTCTCATCACAAAATGAAATTATGATTATGGAACCTGATCATAATAATCGCATGAAAAGGTCAACGATGGGGAGGGTCGCTGCATCTGCTTTTCAGTGTCAACGGTGAGTGGTCATTTCAACGTACATGCAGTATCATTCAAAATACGTTAAACAAATAATGAAATACAATAAAAAATATTTTTAGTACACTTTTATGGACTGAAAATAAATGTTCAATTAGTGTCACATGGGCTGCACACTAAAACACTTTGACGGTGAAAATGTTATCGGTCATGTTAATGGCTTGACAAAGAAATTGAGAGGCTGTAATATTTTAGTGAACCATATTATGTATGCAGATGATGGTGTGGTCTCCAGCAGCTCCTTCACATGTATGTTCTACTTATGTGTAGCATGAGGTCAGATATGCCTGTAACAGCGCTGTAATATTTTGTAGAACCAAGAAGGACAAACATCAAAGCTTTTCAGAGTTGAAACTGTCAGATAATAATCTTACTGTCTGTAATAAGGTCAGTAGACAGAGATTACTCAGTGGAAGTAAAATGTTAAATGTATAAATTTTTTTGGAGGCCAAACACGTTTGAGAACGAGATCTTAATGGACGGAAATTTGCTTCATTTCTATGAACTATGAGCCTGGAAAAAATAAAGACTGATTGTTTGAAATGTTTATTATTTGCTGGTCAATTCCAACATTCAAGCCATTCACCAAGTTTCAAACTATTCTGCATTAAACTCATGGATGGTATTGTGCCTCAGGGCTCTTTGGATCACTGATAATAATAATAATTAGTTTCCCAGGTGAGCCCAATTAAAGCAAAACTACTTAAGAAGCTTGCCACAGGTTTCAAGCAATATGGAAAAGAAAGATTACTTCTCTGCTGCATAAAAGTGTCAAATAGTGCAATGGCTTGCTATGAAAACAGATATTTCACAAAAACTTAAGCGTGATCATCATACTGTGAAGAAATTTGTGGCTGATTCAGAGCACAGACAGGTTTGTGCAGATAAAGGCATAATGAGGTTTCTGCCAGACAAATTCATTGGATTAAGAGAGCAGCTGCTAAAATGCCATTAAAAAGCAGCAAACAGGTATTTGAAGCTGCTAGTGCCTCTGGAGTCCCACGAACCTCAAAGGGTAGGAACCTCAAAAGGCTTGCATTCGTGTATAAAGCTGCCATTCGGCCACCTCTAACCAATACTTACAAGAAGAAACAGTTGCAGTGGGCCCAGGAATACATGAAGATTAATTTTCAAACAGCCTTGTTTACTGGTGAGTGGATGGTCCCCATGTCCCAACAAGGCTGCGACGTCAGTAAGCAGGTGGTGGAGTCATGTTTTGGGCCAGAATCATGAGAGCTGGTAGACCCCAGTGGTGTCAAGTGAGTGCCACAGTCACGTCATCGATCTTAATTATAGAACTGAGACCACACATTTTGGGACTTTCATTATAAACTTAAAATTCAGTCAAGATATTGTATGCATGTATTTTAAAGCTCTTACTTACTACATATAGAGGAATGTGGCAAAAGAATTGGAAGTCGATGTCGATGCTGAACAGTTTCAGGGAAAACCTGTGGAAATGGTGCACTAAAGGTTGTATGAGGAATTAATGAAGGGTGGGGAGACATGAAAGATGCCAGGGGAGGCTGTGTGCTGCACAGGGCTGCACTGTACTACAGTAAGTGCAGGTGGAGGTGACAGATTGTGGTTCCGGTCTACTGCTGGGAGGATGCCGGCAGGTTTGGGCTAGCTGCAGCTTTGTTTGAGCCAAGTCAGTGACAGGCCAGCTGGTGAATAATATAGTAAGTTGTATTTAATGCATAATAATCTAAATTGCATACATTAAGATTAAGATGATGGAATATCAGCAGTTTTTAAATGTAGTCCAATCTACGTGTGACAAATCTCAAAGCAGCAAAAAATTAAAAACAAAATCATTGAAAATATAAGAGACAAATTGAACCAAAGACTCAATTTATATTTCCTCCTCCTCTCTCTCCCTATTTCCCCATCTGCTTCTCTGTCCACGATCTTGCTGCCACCTCCTACTCTGAATGTAAACCTCTCTCTGTCCATCACTTTGGTCTCTCTTGGCAGTTGATTAGCGTCTGTCCACCCTAATCTTCTTCACGGAGCAGAGAAGTGGCTTTTTAACATTTCTAACATTCACACGCAAGCAATCAGTTCACACCACTGGTAGGCATGTGGTGTGCAGTTTGAGCATAAAGTCAGTATTTAGAAAATCACTGTGCTGATTGTGATTACCATGTTGTAAAGCGGCGACCAATAATTTTCACCATCTAGTTTTTGTCAGCAAACTTTTTTTCTGACAAAAACAAGACGATAACTAACAAGTTTTTCTCGGATGCTCCGTGTTCCTCACGAAAAAGGGACAAAATGACAAAAAGCGTGAGAGGACACATTTGGCATTTCATGTTAAAGAAAATTAAGACGCTCTGTAAACTGTGTGGAGCAACTCTCGCTGGTAAAAACACTGAATCAACTTTAGATTTAGTCCAATAACTATGATAATTAGTTGCCTAAACTAAAACTAGTTAAAACTAAAACTAAAAGATCCTCTAATTCTTAATTAACAAAATGATGTTTTAATGAAAAGACTAAAACTATCACACCATAGTTTAGTGCCTTCCTGGTCACCAGGAAACCCCCCTGGTGGTGCCTCTCTGTGAATAAGCTAGCAGCTGTAACTATATTGTATAGTTACAGTACACTCTCTTGCCGAGTTTATAGGAAGTCTATGCATGTGGCAGTGAGCCATGATATAAGCTGTACTTTTTTCATGAACACTGACAGCTCAAGCATGTCACTGTTCAGTTTCTAAGTGTTCGCTGGTTCCTCAAAAACAAACAGTTGTTTGATGATGAATGAAACACCCAAATACAGTATGAGATATTGCATTGTAACAAGAGTACAAGAAAAGTAAAAAAGTGCTTTGGTTTGGGATTTTCCACCTAAATGTTCCAAACTAACTAAACAACTACAGCGTGAAAAACATTGATCTAAATCAACACCAGTGAAAAAAACAAAGAAATGTGATTTTTTAAAATGAATTTTTAATATGTCATTTAACAAGCGTGCAGCGGTCACAGAGGGATGCCGATCTGTTTAGTCAACGTTGCTGTTAGGCATGTGCGTCAGCAGCCACGAAGAAACCCTGCCAACACCAAAGCAGACCTCAGCTAACATTTACAATTACCACCGAGAACAAATGGACTACCAGATGCTTTGACTCAACAATTCAATTACTGTTTCTTACTGGTAACAGAGTCATTAAAGGTCAAGACAGTGCCATAATTATGGGAGAGTTTAGTAAAAGGAGCCAAAAAAAGATATCTTTCAAAGGTTAACTATGCTGTCTGTGTCATTTGTCATGTTTAATAAGGCCAGTAAAAGAAGGCAGGGTTTGTTTAATTAAGGGACTGTAAATCATCAGCTGCTAAACATGATAAAAATGTGGCACCGATGGAGATCATTACTGTCCAGTACTGGAGTGCTGGATCATTAGGACGTACTTAACAGAGGTTTAAAAAACCAAAACACCAAATTGTTGTTATGTGTAAAGTCAGGATACTGCATTGCGTAAATGAAGCTTCCCAAAAAATCTTGTCTAAAGATGTGCTAGGAGTCGATTGATGCCATACTTCCAGTGCCATACAGATACTAGCACTGAAAATGTACGTTTGATTGATGCTGATGCCTTCACCGTGGTTGTTAACGGTTCAGTTTCTCTACACTGAAAGATTTAATGCAGCTTCAAGTGGCACAAAACAAAAAGATTTGTCGTGTGTGAGAAAGGGGTCTGGATTCAGATATAATTATCAGATGCATTTATGTCTGAGGATTTAAAGGTCCGGTCTCAAATAATAAGAGGTAATGACTTGCACACATCTTCCACATGCTGATCCTCACATATTCTTAAGCATGTAACACAAGACGCACACACAGCCACAACTCTGACATTTGGTCAACCATGCATATGCTATGAAATTACCTCCCACAGATCAATATCTTGGACTGTCTGAAGTCCATTCAACTACCTGTGGACTGAGAAAAAAGGACACCACACGCCTCTGTGAGACATCAGTGGAATCAGTGATTTATAATTCATTGCCACCTATTAAATCTGTGATCAATTAAGGGCACAGTGAACGGAGCTGGCTGTAATGACTGCCGGTGCCTTTCATACAGAATAAGGTGCCCACAACTGGCCACGAGTTAATTATGACTGATCTGAGAAAGGCATTAGTTGTAAAGATTTCCGAAGCTTAATAATTGATGAAGAAACGCTGTGAATGGCACGGGGGTGTGCGTAAACAGTCAGATCAATGCTCGCTCCTCGACGGGCTAAGTTTAGACTCCCGTTACACTCGGAGCCACGAGAGCGGTTTATCAATATCATTTATTAAAATCGGTGACAGGCTGGACTCCCGGCTGCAGAGAAAAGGGGGCTTTTTGGATGCTCACGAAGCGTGAAATCACCTGGTGAGTGTGGGGATAACACAGGCGAATAAACCCTGAGTGGGAATATTAATCTTAGGAAAGCATCTGTCCTTAGAGAGGAAGAGTGCGGAAGAGCTGCTGCTGACTCATTCTCTCTTTCTCACCCTCTCATCAATGCTTCATCAAACATCCAGCGTCTTTCCTTTGGTTGTTGGTTTTTTTTCCTCTTCATTTTTTCCCCATCTGATACGACCCAGTAATGTGCTTTCATGTTTCAGTAAACATTTGCTGGGTACACAATATTCTTTATCCACAGAAGTGGAACTTTGGTTTAAACCCTAGAGGTCTTTTTCTTTCCCCCATTATGAAAACATAGCCTTTGCTTTGTTTGGGAGTGATATTTTGGAAATGAAAGTAGTCATTAGTTAACATTACAAAAAAAGAGAGAGATGAACTCTTTCAGCCTCGCAACACTAAAAGACACGGAGGTCAAGATGTGTCAAGTGTTGTGGCTAAAAACTCTGCTTTAAGCAAGGGAGAAAATAACCAGGATTAAAACATGAGAAGCTTTATATCTTCTTAAAAAAACAAAGTTGGAGTGGAAATATATCTTAAATAAAACCCTGTTTTCAATCATGTTATAGCAGTTTTTTCCTATGTAGAGAAAGTTCATACAGGTCCATTCACTAGAGATGTACTAATTCGAGAAGCCTGCCTTGGATGCGACGTCAGTTAAATCCAAGATCAGAGTGCTCTGTACGATTATGGGGATTAATGATGATGCTTTGACATTGTCAGGTGGCCAGAACTAAGCACCACATGATCAATAATTTATGAAGATAATAGACAGCAGCTGTAATATGTTTCCACTGAGCAGCTCACCCTAACAAGGACAAGCAGAGGTGAATGGACGCATGAATGGATCTCACCCTAACATCAACTGACAAGTTAATTCATTTGTCATATGTTTAGGCCATTTTCCATTTTAATCAAAATGTATTCACATTGCAATTGACCATAATCCATACAATAATTATGCATAATTTATTTATTAAAAGTAATTATAACAAATACAGTGTTTGTAAAGATGGTCAGTATTACGGCTCTATCAGGGCCTGTTGTGATTTTGTCTTTCTAGCTTTGGGTGACAGGCGTCTGTGAAGCTGACTCTGCTCACCCGAGGCCAGAGAGAGAAGGGCTCCAGGGCCAGAGAGGCTCTGTGTTGGAGCTTGTGAGGAGGGTGTTGATCATTTAACTATTCGTGACTTGCTCTTCCTGTTTAAAAGAGCAGCGTCTAGCTTTTGTTGTGTTTCTTTCTTTTGATAGGAAAAGCAGCTAGACCACCAAGTTTAACTTAAAAAATACAGTGTAATTTCCAGGTTGCCTTACTGTCTTTTCCTTTTTCAACCTGGACACTTTTTTGTTACTGCACCACATCCCCTGGACGTCTTGTAACAGCAAGCGCTAATGCTTGGACTATCTTTTTTTTTTATTGGTTAATAGTTTTAATAATTTATCCAGTTACCACAAGGGTCACACGGCCAAATGTACCTCCAAGGTTGGGACAAGCAGAAGGACTGGGACCACTGTGAAGCGAAAGGTTGTTCACCCTCATGTCACAACTTTCCTCCAGCGGCTTACTGAATTTGAGTGGAGAACTTCAAATTAGGTAACTGTTTTTGCCATTTTTAGTGAATTTCATGTATAATTTAAGTGACCAATGTGCTGTTACCCATGTCTCCACAGATGATCCATGGCCCATGCTTTCTGGACATTTACACAAGACGAGCAACAATGAAGACAAGCCCTCTTGCCATCTTGCAAGATGCTGTCTCTGTCCAATAGGTTTTTTGAGTGCAATAGTTTTGATTTTTTTTCCTTCTTTTACCCATTTGTTAAAAATTATTTCAGCTACTTACACTTTAATTGTCACATGTATTGGCTCACCCTACAAATCAATGAACTCAGTCCACAAAGCAAGATCAGGGTTCAGTGCAGGTCACTCAAGTTCCTTCACACCACACACGCTCATCCATGTCCTTGTGGACCCTGTTTTGTGCATTGATTTGGTGGTGAGCCAGTATTTTGGTGTGTATATAAAGTGTATATAAAGGCAGAAGTGTGGGGCTTGATATTATATTCATTACAATTCAGTTTTTTTGCATGGTGCCAACAAAATGAATGCCAAGGCACTTCACATTGTAGGTTTAAGACCCTACAAAATATAACTAAGAAAACCCAACACTTGAGCATATGTTGTCTGCCATGATATGGATATGACATAATATCGTTATTGTTTGTACAACCATCTGAGGAAATAATGGATTACATGGTTTAGTAAAAACAAGTGCTTCCTCAATGAAAATATGTTTTCAGTTCTTTTCAGTTTTTGATTTTGGAAATGTGTATTTCAGCAGGGAAAAATCTGAATTGAAATAAAGTGGTGTAAAGCACATGAATTATATTTTGTGTGTGTGTGTTTTTTTGGAACCCTCCAGTCTCTTACAGTATGTTACTGTTAACTGAAATTACGGTAAATTACGACCTGTTAAACAGTAAATGACCGCCTGTTGGGACACTGTATCCTCTAGCAGAGATGAATATTTTTGGTACTGATGATGCGTGATAACGGTAAGTTACTGGTTAATATATTGCAGTGTATTACCTTGCAGCGGGCTTACAGTGACATACCGTGAATAAACGGTAGTATACCAATTTCTTAATCACAGTATGATGTTACTTTGTTGACGTAATTTACGACACAACGACAGATACCGTAAAAAAGGCTACTGTGCGTTACCATAATTTGTCCAAGAGTATTATACCACACCAGCAAAAAATGGTATCATCCTGCAGAACGGTAAGCTACCGTAACACAGCGTCACGGTATGACGCTGGCAACAGTGACACCAGTATGTTACCGTAAAGTGGCGATGAAAAGTCTAACAGTGTGCGTGTTTACTGAAAAAACACTAACTGACAGACTGATAACTTTCTATCTCAGCAGTGTGTGTGTGTGTTTGTGTGTTCAGCTGATAGAAAAGACTGTAAACACTGAATGAAAATCTCACTACACACAGTTGTTTAGACAGGGCAGCCCTCCTCCACCTCTCCTCTGCTCTCCTCGCTTCACTCATCTCCCCCATTGGAGGCGGCTGAGTGCTCTTAATCAGCAATCATTTGAAAGGTCATGAACAAGATGCCTGCAGGAGAGGCTGCTGGCTGCAAGCTGAATTTTGTCTCAGTCAAATGGTGCAAAGAGCTGGCTCTTCCTGATTTGTAGTTTAAATAAATTAGACTGAGATCCCCTGCACTGGACGTTTCAGTTTCTTCCCTGAGACTCTTCTCATAAGCGCTTTTTAAGCTTTTACAAAGAAACAACATTACATGAAACTAATTGTGGTTGTCTGCTAGTTTTTCAAATTAGTTGTGATTTTGGTATTTAACTCCTTGCAAGGAGTCTGTGGGTGTTGTGAAAGGTGCCCACAAATAAAATATATTTTTATTATTATAATAATTCTCTCATCACAGGTCTGCTCCTCTACACTGTTAGGAAAAAAGATCCCCTGGTTTCAGTGTTCAGTTTTTCACGCTGTTTCACCATCACTATTAACAACAATACCATAGAGAACCATTATATTATAAAACTGATTTTGTTGCTCTGACAAGGTAAAATTTGAAAAAAAAGCTTTTTCTTACACATATTTCATCAGCTGTAATTGTAATCAGCTGCCCCAATACTCTGAATCTTTAAATTTTGTTGTTTTCTATACATTTTCTACATGATTACAGGTGTGTAAAATCAAGCACCCAGCCCTGCAGTCTTCATTCCTTGTGATAGAATGGATCGTTCTAAAGAGCTCACTAAATTCGAGTGTAGTACTGTAAAAGGCTGCTGCTGCTGCAAGTTTATCATATTTAATATTTTAAATATTTCTTTCCCCCTGCATATTCCACCATCGGCTGTAAGCAGTATTACTGCAAAGTGGACAAGTTTAGGAACCCCTGCATCTCAGCCATGAAGTGGAAGACTACATGAAGTCATAGAGCAGGGTCGCCGAGTGCTGAGGCGTTCAGACGTCCTCTGGCATTAACATCAGCACAAAAACGGTGCACCAGATGCTTCGGGGTATGGGTTTCTGTGGCCCAGCAGCTTGTGTAGGTGTAATGTGTAACTGGACTCGCAATTTTTTTCTACAGAGTTTCGTTTATAGGCCTTTAAAGAACGGTTAAGAAAAGGAAACGGTAAAAAAGGATACGTCTTTCTCCTTCAATCTGGCAAAAACATTTTTAAAAATGTAAGTGGAAACAACACAACAACTGTTTTGGGTTTTTTTTACCACTACTTGGAGAAATTACTTCCTGAGGCCTCCACTAGCTAATTGGGATTCATGAGAAGAGTCACTGACAAATGCAAACAAAAACATATAAGAAAGTAATTTAAAATCAAAACTAGACTAGTCGTTAATCCATGTTTTCAGCGTTTCTGCTGAGTTGAACTGTAGCTTGATCTTTAAGTAAGTTTCATAAGAGTGGTAGGAATGATTTCAGATAGCACTGAAATTAGTTCTTTCTCACTCTAAAAACCTGGAACATTCTCAGTCTTTGCTGACATGGCACTTTCACAAAGATTTCGTCCCGTCAAAGGGCCCTTCTGATTGTTTGTATCGTGTTGTGAGATCCAATCTGTGTACAGGGAGTCACTGGGACAGATGGCAGAAGCCAGATTTACTCAAGCATCCTACAACCGTTATGCTGTCTCCAGGACAGATAAAACAGTGTCCATCTGATCACTACAACCACAGAACATCTGCTCAAAGATCCTGGTCTGTGTTTTTGTCTACAACGTACTTTATATACATGTTTATGCGCTGTGGCTGTGTCTGCTTTTCAGTATTTGTGTCATACGAGCAGCTATAAGCATATTATTGCATATGTTCCTCTCTATACGCAGTGAGCTCACTGCCTTATTATTTACCCTTAGGGGCTAAATAAAAATTTTACATAGGCTCGTCATATATATGTGTGTGTGTGTGTGTGTGTATATATATACATATATATATATATATATATATATATATATATATATATATATATATATATATATATATATATATATATATATATACATATATATATATATATATGTATATGTATATATATATATACATATATATATATATATATATACATATATACATATATACATATATATATATATATATATATATATATATATATATGTATATATATATATATATATATACATATATATATATATATATGTGCGTATCAGCCACAATTGTGCAACAAACAAATCTGTGTGCCCTTAATGACCTTCAATCTCACTTCTTATTATTCCTGCTCCTCCATGTGGCAAGCCAGGCCTAGCCTGCAGCTCAGCAGACACTCCTTTATATGCTGCATTGGAATGGGTTTGTCTACTATACCCGACAGTATACAAATACCACTGATCACGATTCATGACTTTCACTCTCTCCACGGTAAACACAGTATAATGGACCAGAATGCGTGGCTGTTTCTTAGGTTTATTATATTGTAGCGCTCTTATCCCTTGTGATGTCCTCCCGATTTGCATACAATGTGAGCCATCAGGGGTCAAAAGTGTCCCCACTTCATTTGACTGTTTTTTAAAGTATAAAGTATAAATTGTCAATCAATTCAGTGTTACACCTTAGTTTTACTTAAGACCAACACATTAACACAAAATTTACTCAACATTTTACATTTTAGGGCCACCAGACCTTCTTTACAAAAAATAAACCCTGTTTTTTAGCGAAAACAAATTGAGAAAATTAAATATTTAATTGTTTAGATAATTTTGACTATCTGAATAACTAGAGAGTGCTGTATGTTGAACTTTAGTGAGAAAGTTTTTTTTCAAGCGTTTGAAAATTTTTAATGGCAGCAAATAATCACACTGGTGGTCCTCAGGGGTCAAAAATGTCCCCACTTCATTTGACTGTTTTTTTAAAGTAAAAAGTATAAATTGTCAATCAATTCAGTGTTACACCTTAGTTTTACTTAAGACCAACACATTAACACAAAATTTACTCAACATTTTACATTTTAGGGCCACCAGACCTTCTTTACAAAAAATACACCCTGTTTTTTAGCGAAAATAAAACAAGAAAATTAAATATTTAATTAAATTAAATATTTAAAAAATAAAATTTTTTTAAAAATTCTCACTAAAGTTCAACATACAGAGTGCTGTATGTTGAACTTTAGTGAGAATTCTTTTTTTGAACCATCTATAAATTTTAAATGGCAGCACATAATCACACCTGTGGTCCTCAGGGCTCAAAAATGACCCCGTTTGCTTTGAAGCAACAAGTATAAAATATCATCCATCTCTGTGTTTCAAGGTTTTATTCAACTTTATTCCAACTCATTGCCTGACAGTTTTCTATATTTTGGCATGGTAGGAGGGCATGAGTCTGAGTGAAGGCAAACTTTCATGAGGACAAAGGCGTGTCCATATTTGACCCAAGTGCAGGAGGAAGCTCAGGTTTATTCCTCTGCACTGGTCCCATCATGGACAGCATTCTTTCTGCAGTTGCAGGCCAAGGGGCATATACAGTAAACAAGCTGTTACAGGTGATTGTTTTCTTTTGGAAACCTGCAATGTTAGGGACAACTCGTGTCCTGACTGCAGGACAGACGGTTTGCCATCGCACACGAGCATGTTCCATGTACAGCTGGACCTGCATCACATGCTGCCCATGTTTTTGTCTCAAAGTTCCCTGGTTTACTTGGATGTTCTGTTGGAGGGGACAGAGTCCTCTGAAGGGGACTTGGTGCTCATACAGTCACATCAGTACCAGGATCTTACATCACAGCAGGAGGAACACCCACTTGTGTTTCAAGTCAAGTCAACACCAACACACATCATACACCTCAAATGGGAGCACGTTTGTGTCATGAACGACGATCATCTATTGTGTCTTTATCAAGAAATTATGTCCTTTGTGTGCTTCTATGATTAATCTTGTGTCAGCATGAAAACTTCTCTACCAGACTCAGGATGTCATAAACTGGCCGTAGCGACTCTACTGGATGCACGGCAGTAAGAATCAACACACCCACATATGCCTACAGCTGCATTTGGTCCATTTTTCTTCCTCTCTTGTTGTCCCTCCTTGTTCATCATTGAGTTGGCTGTAGAGCAGGTCATCTGCTAATTGGATGGTTGTTGGTTCAATCTCTGTGTGCTCTAGTCTGGAGTTCTTACCAAGGTGTCCTTGGGCAAGTTACTGAACCCCAACTTGGTCTCTGATGCATCCATTGGCATGTGAACGTTAAAAAGCAGAATACAAGCAGAATACACTGTGTATAATGCTTTCAGTACTCGAGTAGAAAAGCCACTGAAGGAGTATGGGACCTGGCACATGTGCTTGGACTGTGGTAGATCATCTTTCTCTGAGGCACATGAGAGAGTCATGCATCGTCTGTCACTGGGAAGGTTAGAAGACCAGATCAGTGTTTCCTCACGTTACTGCAAATATTCCTCTGTCTCAGCTGATTCCTCTTTCCTGCTTGATTCTTTGTCTTCATCATAATTGAAATGGATGATGTGTAGTCCTCTGACACATCTTCTATTTCAGTTTCACATTCTGAAAATTCAAGAAACTTCAAGAAGCCCAGTCACTTTCTCTCCAAGCTCCTCAGACTACCATGTCCTGGATGCCTGAGAACCTACTTGAACATAGTTCAGATTCTTCATCACTTTTCTTCACTTCATAGCCTTCTTCCACTTCTGCAGGTGGCTGATGTGCTTTTTCAGAGAAAGGGTAGCATGTGCTCTAAATATTGACAATATTTTCTATATCTTCTAACCCTGGATCTTCCTGAACATTGATTCTCCCTCCTCATTATACTAGAGGACAATATGTGCTTTGTCCTACTGGTCATTGCTTTGCACAACATGGTAAAAAAAAGTATGCTCATCAAAGTATGCAAATCTCCAGTGCAATGGAGGCTTTTGAGGATACTTTCTGTGTATGTATTATTGTAGAGTCTACCTTACAATACGAAACACTTTGATGCGGCTGTTGTTGTGATTTGGCGCTGTATAAATAAAATTTCATTGAATATAGAGCACCTGCCTCCTCATTGTGCTGCCTGTTGTGGTTGTTATGACCAGTGCTTGACCCCACACATCAGTGATCCAAGATCAAAGATGTTTGAAAACAGTATGGTGTGAAAATACGGCTCTTTGCAACACTTTGTACTTTGGGGTCATTTTTGTCCACGAGGACCACCAACGTTATAAAATTCAATAAAAACCACATAAATAAATCAAATTACTTGAAACTTATTCCAATCATTCATAGTATAGTAATGAATAACTTCTGTTATTTTCAGCCCATTTGATGAATAACAAATACATTTTTGATAGCAAAAGATTTCTTTAGAGGACAAAAATGACCCATGGACAACACAAGGGGCTCTTATACTTACTGCACTTAACTCGGTATTTTGTCATGATCATGACTTTTTTTTCTAAAAACAAGAAAATTTACAAGCAGTTAGTATAAACCTTTATGCTCCCTTTTGCATAATTAATTTCAATATTGATATCAGGGATGTAAAACTGATCCTACATTGTGGGCCAAATACAGGCCTTTGATCTCCAGGTGGCCACATCAGTTCCAGTCAGTTTCATTTGTAATCTATCAAATCACAACAACCTTCACCTCAAGGGGTAACCAGTCAAAGTCCCCTTTATGTCAGTGTAAAGAAGTTTAACCACACATTTGAACCCTGAGATATCGTAATGTAAGAAAAAGAAGTGCAATTTCAATCACACGTCGAAGTTTTTCTACACGATAAAAAAAGTACTGCTTTATTAAAATTCTAAACTTTCATAAAACTTTAAAACATTCCCTTTTTTAAAGGCATATAGTTAGGCCTGGATTAGGTGACCTGAATCCTCCCTTAGTTTTGCTGCAATGGGCCTAGACTGCTGCGGGGCTTCCCATGATGCAATGAGTGTTTCTTCTTCACTCACTATGTGTTTAAACACCACTCTGCATTTAATCATACTTGTTATTAATCTCTGTCTCTCTTCCACAGCATGTCTTTTGTCCTGACTTCCTGCCCTCACCCCCAACCAGTCACAGCAGAACCGTCCTCCCTGAGCCTGGTTCTCCCAGAGGTTTCTTCCTGTTAAAGTCCTTGTTTATAGGGGGTCATCTGATTGTTGGAGTTTTCTTTGTATTATTGTAGGATGTTTACCGTACAATATAAAGTACCTTGAGGCAACTCTTGTTGTGATTTGGTGCTACATAACTGGGCATGAACTGGAAGGGAAAAAAAGTATAAAGTGCAGAAAAGGTTATTGTAGCTCGTTGCCCAGACTGTCTTGTAATTATAAAACAAAGTTTATTTTTCTTACTGAAAAACTTTCTCTGCTTTATATTTCTAAGGTAGGTAGAGTAAAAACAGGAACTTTTCTGTCATTTGGTTTTCTATTAGTAATGAATAGTACTTTGATGTAGTATGAATGTAGCAAATGCTATAACACTTAAGACAACATCATTAAAAAGCCAAAATCTATGCCATTCTTCACCCAAGCCATGCAGTCGGGCAGGATTGGACTCTTTACCCAGCTGATTCCGGCTACAAGGCCTTATCTTTGACACTCCTGATCTACATACATTCTTGAAAAGAATCAGCCTGTGATAGTAGTGAAACGGAAGACTACTATCGGAAACGGAAAATAACACTTTAATAGGAACGTTATCACATTGCATCTGGACAGAAGTTGAGCGAAGTTCACCTTATCTGCAGGTGAACTTCGCTGCAGCTCTGGGTTCAGAGCTGCTGCTCTGAACCCGTTCGAATGAACGGACCGGCTGTGTTCAGTTTAGCAGAGGATGGTGACATGGTGAAATGGTGACAGCAAGTGTAAAACCATCACCTCATTCTTCTTCTTCTTCAAGCCCTCTCGTGAAAAGGTTGTCAACCCTTTTTTTTTGTTTGTTTGCTCAGCATGACATCACAGCTTCTCTACAGACATACAAATCATGGTGAGGGAGTTTAATCTGTTGCTCCAGTTTCCAAACAGTTTCCTTGACCTTGGTGGCAAACTGAGAGGCGTGATGTTGGAACAACACTCATAACTGAGCCTTTCACACCTCCCACCATTGGCTTGAAAAGTCAAAGTCGCTCTTTGTGTCCTTCTGCAGAAAAATCAATGTTTTCTTTTTCCGTTACAGAAAACATTTTGCACTAGAGGGTAGACATGAGCGCAGCATGACTGTCCTTCTGTCGGTCTGTTAAACTAAGAGAAACACAGCCTGTATGGCAGTCTTGCAGTGATCCTGAGATTGGACACGAACCAAGCTATGATGAGACTTCTTGACCTTTGTTAAATCATCAACAAAAAGAAGGACAATCTATATGGATAGGAAATTGGATACGAAGGACATGGAAGCTAAAATCCATAGAGAAGGAGCCCAGGGAGGGCAGCACAGAAGCCACAGACCATTATCCATTAGCATTGTTTCGCTTAATGGTGAGCTCATTCATGCGCAGAGAGAAACTGAGAGAGGGTGAGAAAAGAGGGGGGAAAAAAATACAAAGGAAAATCATTGCTGATTTACACCTGCTGTTAAAGTCCCATCTTCTCTCTGATTAGTCTACTTCAGACATGGCCCCCTGAGCACAGATTACATGTTTACAGCACCACACACCTGCACACCACGCAAGAAATGCAGCCCCGCTCGCCACGCTTGCAGGAGAAAGCTCTTGATTTGACACTATTTTATGTTTACAACAAAGTAAAGCAGGCTCGCTGGTAGCAATTTTCCCAAACAATTTGGACAGCTCCTAGAATGTGGAGCTGGAGTGCCGTGTAATATAGGATCCCAGCTGAGCTCGAGCGGCTCCCTGTTCAGCTAGATCGCTATGAAAGCGCACAAAGGCTGCGAACCCAGCAGATGACCCAAGATGACAAGATGCATCTTGCATCAAATACATGTATCTAATAGCTGTTTAGGCTTTTACAGGTTAGACATTTTGGCATTTGTCAGCAAATTTAAAATGATATTTGAGCTGCTTTAAGAATGGTGCTCTATAATTGAGCCTGGGGGCTGCTGTCCGACTATCTTGAACACAAAAAATTTAGTGTCACTGTGGGTGCATTATGGGAAATAAATAACACTGGATGGTGCCCACTCACCTGAATGAAAAACCACATGGCGCATGAGCCAAAACAGTTTAGTTTTCCAACCAGCCTTCAGGTCTATTTTCTGCGGCCCCCAACGTATGCCCACAAAGACTAGTGATGACAAATGAATCCCATTCATGCACCTGTATGTATCCCACACATTCAAGTTGTTCTTTTCCCAAAGTGTAGTTTGACCTGCAATTATCTTCTGCTCTACTTCAGCGTGTCCCAGTTGATTGAGCCAGAATAATCGGAGGCAGGTGCTTCTGATGCCCTTTACCATTTGTCTTCTCTGCCCTACAGTACACATTCATGCAGCCCAATATTATCATCCTTATTCATCTATTCTTATTTATAGACACATTAAACTCTAGATGGCTATGTCATTCCAGGGAAATCTGTTCCATGCACATTGTCCTTTTGTTTGGTGTTAAGTTACCACCAAAAAACCCCACATCCCTCTGATATTATATGAAACAAACCCCCTCTCTTAGCACCATCTGTCCCATTTATTTTTCTGTCTGACGAGGGACTGGTGGCACCTGTTATGCAAGTCGCACTGGTGAGACGCCGCTGCTGTTGCCGTTGATGAGGTGTATCTCAGAGTACCATGCTCTCTCAGCAGCTTGGTGTCCATTAGTTTTTTTTGTTTGTTTTTTTTTTTGTTTTTTTTGTTGTTTTTTTTCCCCTGTCCCGTTTGGCTCTTTTGCCATCAGAATTGTTGTCTAAAGGCAAAGAAAGATGCCCAACGGATTTACTTTACCAAACTGACCATCCCAGCCTTGCCGTAATGGTCCATTTGATTCACCTTTTATTGTTTATTTTATTTTCACTTAATGAATACGGGACAGACTTGACTGGGGGAAAGAAGGGGAGAAAGAAAGAGAAACAGCTGAGAAGAGGGACAGGGGAGAAGGGCAAAAAACAAAAACCAACAGAACGGGCAGAGAAAAAAAAATGCATATATCAATCACCTGGATCACCTGCTGAGAAAGAAAAAAGAAAGCAAGCAGAAGAGAACAAGAGTAATAGAATAAACAACATCACAATGATATATGGGAATATGACAGTAAATACTAAATATTAAACATTATTGTGCAGCACGTAAGATCAACAGAACACAGTGTGCTTTGAGGTAGGAGCCAAAAAGGGTGTAGTTTGTGGGTGTGATCACCCGTGTGTACACCTGTGAGCATGGACGCGCTTGTTTTTTTTTTTTTAAAAGGTTCCTTCATGTAATGATCTGCTAGAGGGTGTGGGGGGGCCACAGCCCCGTCCTCCAGGGCGTGAAGCAGGTATGGAGGAGATCAAAACTCCAGATATCCAGAGGCCCCCAGAACACAAGAGACCAAGGAAGACCAACAGAGGGGCAGCCGCGCCACTGTCCCGGAAAGAGCTGAGGAGAGTCCCAGATGAGGGCTCACTCAGCAGCCGCGGAGCAGAAGCCAGGGGGAGTTGCAGTGACGCGCCCGTGAGCTCCGCCGGCAGCCAGCTGCGCCTGAGTGACCGAGCCCCAGGCCGAGAGGCCGGGGGCACCCCACCTCCGAAGTGGCCCGAGCGAGCCCCAGGCTCCAGGCCCCGATAAGCGGCCGCCAAGGAGTGAGCCGGTGTGTACCTGGACGCCCATCTCCGGACACAAAGAACCACCAACGCACCGATGTCTGAGGGGGTCCGCCACTGGCAGGGGAAGTGGTGGTAGGGGGAGATAGGCCTCCAAACCTTGGAGGGCCTGAGATGTCCCCAGAGAGGTGGCGCCTGACACCCAACCTGACATATAGACACAGACATACAGGCACACACAGATACAAACATCCATTCCCACCCTCATGCTCTCATATACACTTACTCCACACTCAACCAACGTGGAGACAGACATAAAGAGACGTTGTACACACGATCACACTCCCCAAGCGTACTCTACAAACCGGGTCTAGGTGCCCCCGCCCCTGGAGGGGGGAACTGCACCCAGACCCAGGTGGTGTTTCCCTTTTCCCTGCGGTGGGGGGAGGCAGACCGCCCCGACTTCGCAGCAGTAGGAAGGCTCCACACTCCAGACCGCAGTCGGACGGCCAACTCCTCCTCCTAGTCCTAGCCCCCCTGCTCCAGCAGGTCGCAGAGAACGGGGGTGAGAGAAGACTCCGAACCTCCCTCCACCCGCTCATTGTAATGTTGATGCATGTGTGTTCTAAGGTGCATTTAAAACCCAGGAGGGCTTGGAGCTACCTGCCAGAGAGCAGCAGGTAAGCGCATGGTCCCTCCTGCTAGAATCAGAATCAGAATCAGAATCAGAATCAGAATGGGTTTATTGCCAGATGTTGAGGTTTACAACATTAGGAAATTGCTGCGGTGCTTCAGTGCAGACAATAAGAATTAAAGTGCTATGTAGAAAGAAAGATATGTGCATGAGATATACATGAGATATATACATGAGAATAAGAATTATGAGTGCTACGTAGAAAGATATATACATGAGTGCAGGTGGTGATCAGTGCCAAACATATATACATGAGAATAAGAATTATGAGTGCTACGTAGAAAGATATATACATGAGTGCAGGTGGTGATCAGTGCCAGACATGAAATGATGCAGTGACACAGCGTAGGGTCATGTGTTAGTGGCGGGGACAGTCATGTGGTTATTGTTCATGTGTCCAACAGCAGAGGGGAAGAAACTGTTCTTGTGGCGAGAGGTTCTGGTGCGAATGGACCGGAGCCTCCTGCCTGAGGGGAGCAGGTCAAACAGACTGTGTCCAGGGTGAGAAGGGTCAGCTGAGATCCGGGCTGCACGCCGCAGTGTCCTGGAGGTGTACAGGTCCTGCAGAGATGGGAGTCTGCAGCCAATCACCTTCTCAGCAGAGCGCACAACACGCTGCAGTCTCTGTTTGTTCCTGATAGTGGCTCCAGCGTACCACACGGTGATGGAGGAGGTGAGGATGGACTCGATGATTGCAGTGTAGAATTGCATCATCGTCCGTGTTGGCAGGTTGAATTTCTTCAGCTGCCTCAGGAAGTACATCCTCTGCTGGGCTTTCTTGATGACGGAGGTGATGGTGGGCTCCCACTTCAGGTCCTGGGTGATGGTGGTACCCAGGAAGCGGAATGAGTCCACAGAGGTGATGGGGGTGTCAGTCAGGATGATGGGGGGGAGTGGGGCTGTGTGCTTCCTGAAGTCCACAATAATCTCCACTGTCTTCTGGGCATTCAGCACCAGGTTGTTGTGGCTGCACCAAGACACCAGACGTTCAACCTCCCTCCTGTAGGCAGACTCATCCCCGTCAGAGATGAGCCCAATGACGGTGGTGTCATCTGCGAACTTGATTAGCTTGACAGACTGGTGGGTGGAGGTGCAGCAGTTGGTGTACAGGGAGAAGAGCAGAGGAGAAAGAACACAGCCCTGAGGGGAGCCGGTGCTGATGGTCTGGGAGTCCGAGACATTCTTCCCCAGCCTCACGTGCTGCTTCCTGTCCGTCAGGAAGTCAGTGATCCACCGGCAGATGGGATCAGGCACATTCATCTGGGAAAGCTTGCCTCGGAGATGGTCTGGAAGGATGGTGTTGAAGGCAGAGCTGAAGTCCACAAACAGGATCCTGGCGTAGGTTCCTGGGGAGTCCAGATGCTGCAGGATGAAGTGTAGGGCCATGTTGATGGCGTCGTCTACAGACCTGTTGGCTCTATATGCAAACTGCAGGGGGTCCAGGAGGGGGGCCGTGAGGGTCTTGAGATGGGAGAGAACTAGGCGCTCAAATGACTTCATGACCACAGATGTCAGAGCCACGGGTCTGTAGTCATTTAGTCCAGTGATCCTAGGTTTCTTGGGGACAGGGATTATGGTAGAGGACTTGAAGCAGGCAGGCACATGACATGCCTGCAGTGAGGAGTTGAAGATGCCAGAAAACACTGGGGCCAGCTCGTTTGCACAGTGTCTGAGGGTGGCAGGAGACACACCGTCTGGGCCGGGAGCTTTCCGAGCATTCAGACTCCTAAATCGCTTCCTCACATCTGCTTCATGAATATGAAGAGTTGTGGTCGGAGGAGGTGGTGTGAAATCCTCTTTTGTGTGGGGTGAGGGGGCGGGTGTTGCAGGTGAACAGTTTGAAGGTGGTGATGGCTCTATGGAGGGGGGAGAGGTGGGGGAATGAGTGTCCAAAGTGCCTCTATTGTTGGGGTCGTTGGAGGTGTGAAGGCTGCCTGATGGCTCGTCAAAACGGCAGTAGAAGTCGTTAAGGGTGTTGGCTAAGAGCAAGTCATCAGTGGAGTGGGGGGTTTTAGGCTTGTAGTTTGTAATATTCCTAAAACCTTTCCACACAGAGGCCAAGTCATTCTCTGAGATCTGCTGCTGCATCTTCTCAGAGTGCTGATGTTTGGCAATGTCCACTTCCTTAGTGAACCTGTACTTGGCCTCTCTGTAGCAGTCCCTGTCTCCGCTTCTGAACGCCTTACTCTTTTCCAGCCACAGCTTTTTGAGTTTAGGAGTAAACCAGGGTTTGTCATTGTTATAACTCACCCTGGTGCGTGATGGCACAATGCTGTCCTCACAGAAGTGGATATAGGAGGTGACAGTGTCCGTAAACTCGTCCAAGCTGTTAGAAGCAGCCTTCATTGTGTCCCAGTCTGTGGTCTCCAAACACGTGCGAAGCTCCTCCACAGCCTCGTTGCTCCACAGTTTTTTGGTCCTCACGACAGGTTTGGAGAGCTTCAGCCTCTGTCTGTACGCGGGGATTAGGTGGATCATGACGTGATCAGAAAGTCCGAGTGAAGCGCGCGGCACCGCGCGATAGGCCCCGCTGATCGTGCTGTAGCAGTGGTCCAATGTCCTCTCCTCTCTGGTCGGGCATTTAATATACTGCTTGTATTTCGGAAGCTCATGGCTCAGATTGGCTTTGTTAAAGTCCCCAAGAGCAATGATGAGAGAGTCCGGGTATGTCCGCTCCGTGTGGAGAATCTGCTCTGCGAGTGCGCACTGAGCTGCTTGCTGCTTCTGCTAGCCCTCAATGTCTACGTGTATTTAAAATTGAGAGGTGGGCAACGATGCCAGGGGTGGGGTGTACACCCTGATGGTACTTTGGACTCCGTGTATCGTGCCCACCCCCAAGATCCTATATGTATGTGTAATGAGAGTGTGAGTAATGTGAATGTCTAAGTTGTGGGATAAAATTGAGGCAGAGGCAGCCAGAAGGGGACAGGGGGGGGGGGGGGGGGGGGGGGGGTAGCCTCCTCTGCACCCTGGTGACATACCCCTACTCCAAGGCCCTGCATGTGTGGGTGGTTGTGGTGGAGCGGGAAGAGGGAGGCAGCTGGAGATGGGGAGGGAAGGAAGGGAGGGGCAAGTGACCCCTCCCTGGGGCCAGCTCCCCCGCTGACCCCAGTAGGCACCCCCATACTCCGTGACCCGCCAGGGAAAGGGGGCCCAGGCCCATCCAGACCGGGCCCAGTGCAGCAGCGCCGCCCGGCCCCACAGAGCCCGGGACAGTCCACCCAACCCCACCACAGAGAAAACTGCACCCACCCCACCATCCACTCATCTTCCAGACTACATAAGACAATAAACACCCAGGCTGAGATCTTCCTCCACCTCTCCTGTATCTCCCCCTCCTGCAGAGGGAGCTCCTGAGGAGAGGAAAGCTCCTGCAAGATGTGACAATCTCCCCCACCAGTTGAAGAGCCCCCCAGGTGGCTCGACGCACCGGCGGCACCCTGCTCCAGGGCTGGGCCCCCATGCACCCACCCGCCCACAACCCCGGCAACACACCAACCAGGACCCAAGCCCCCGAGGCCCGGTCCGGGTCCCAGCCCAGAGACGGAGCGCCCCCAGAACCTCACGCCCATCCCGGACCCACCCAGGGGCAGCCAGGCTACCAGGTCAGTAACCCACGTCCGTCAGCACAGACCCTCCCCTAGCCCCGCTGCACGCAGCCGCGAGGAAATAGTCACCGGAGAGCCAACAGAGCCCCTAACCGGACATGACCGCTACCCCGGGTTGAGCCCCCCAAGGAAGATGCCTCCGGGGAACCCCCCGACGCCCTAAGCCTGTCCCTACCCCCACACCAATCACAACAGTGAAGGCGGGACCAAACTATGACCCCCCACCCCCACTAGGTGATGGAGCTGATCAAAGGAGCCCAGAGCAATTGATCTGATGTGGTGGCAGAGGCTGTATCAAGACTAATGTAATCTAATAGATAATTTCTATATTGGTTAGAATTAAGATTATTTTTATTTTTCCAGTTCATGAGGACTGTTTTCTTGGCTATGCATAGGGCAGTGAAAACCATATGGGCGATATTCTTTTCTGAAGTGACATTATCTAAGCTGCCCAACAAACACACTAAGGGGGAAGTTGGAATGTTACATTTCAGACACTTCGATAAGTCTTCACATATCTCGCGCCAAAACTTCTGAACTGGTGGACAGAACCAAAGAGCGTGGATATAATTGTCCGGTGAATTGGTTTGGCAGTGTGAGCAGTTGTTGGTAGACGTAAAGCCCATCTTGAACATCCGATGACCTGTATAGTGCACTCTATGTAATATTTTGTATTGAATTAATTGAAGACTGGGATTTCTAATTAGATGAAAGGTTTTTAAGCAAATCTGAGACCAGAAGTTTAGGTCTAAGTTAACTGATAAATCCGCTTCCCATTTTGCAATAGGAAGTGATATTGATTCATCTGTTTTAGAAAGCATTCTGTATATTTTGGATAGTAATTTGGGGGGTTTAAGAGTAAGAAATTGAACCACACTTGGTGGTGTTTGTAGTTCAACTTGACCCGGTTTAAATTTCTTTTTTACTATGGATTTAATTTGTTGATATTCTAAAAATCTTTTCTTGTTGATCCCATATTGTGTAACTAGTCCGTCAAATGAAATAAATTCTGTTCCTTCTAGTATATGTTCTAAATATTTGATTCCTTTATCACTCCAATCTGAAAAGTTTATCATATTATTGTTTTGTAATATGTCAGGGTTGTTCCAGATAGGTGTACGTTTGCATGGGATTAATTGGTGTCCATTAGTGCTTTATGACCAGCGATGTGCCTCGGCCCTCCCAGTGCATGTAAGTGCTTGGCTTTTCATTTTCCCCTCGCTCTGTCTCCCTAACCAAAGTCCCTGGGGAAACACCGGCTCGGGCCCGGATGATAAACTGAAGCAATTAAGTGTTGTAATCACACGCAGAATGAAGAAAGATGTCAATGAGGTGGAGCAACAACAAAAAAAAGCGTGCCCCCGCGTGGAAGAGAGACAAAATGCCTGAGTTATTGTAGGAGCCTTTTACTGCCTGAGTTTAAACAAAAAACGTATATATGGATACCTAACAGCAGCAAAGCAACTACCTCTCCACAGAACCACAGACAAGCTGCATAAATCACATTTATTTCTGTGCTTTTGACACTGCACACCACAACAGTAGACCGTAGATCAAAAAGCCAGATGTGACAGACTTGCAGCTGTAATTTAAGAAGTTTAGCAAAAACCTTTTTATTAACTGTTTGGGAATTACAGCCATATTTATACATGGCCCCTGTTTTCAGAGGTTCAAAAGTAATTTGACAATGCCTGCCAAGTGAGGGATGTTCCCTCATTATTTCACAACAAAAACAGCAAACTGACGCCAAGTTTAAAACTGAGGCAGCTGTTTAGGGCCAGAGAACCCATCTCTAAATGTGAGGTCTAAAAAAAATGCCAATGCAAGTGAAGGAGGCTGTCATTAGGCTGGAAAAAAAAAAAATAAAAAAAAAATAAACCTTTCAGAGAGACAGAGAAAAAGTTTTAGGAGTGAACAATCAGGTCAGCAACACCAAAAAGACCTTAAAGACCACAGAAGATGACTTAAATGGATGATGACAGAAAAACAGTTTCCCAACAAGTAAACAAGTTAAGAAGACTTCAGGAGGCAGTTGTGTCATTTTCATAGTCTACAGTTATGAGATGGCTATGAGATGGAAATACAGAAGGTTTACAGTATGGTGGGAACCACAGGTTACACTCAAGACTAAGAAGTCCAGGTTAGACTTTGCCAGAAATCATAACTAAGAACCTTCACAACAATTTTTAGACAGATGAAGCCAAGGTTAACTTGTACCAGAGTGATAGGAAGAGAAATGCAGGAAGAAGAAGAAACCACATCATCTGTCAAACATCGTGGCTGCCAGTGGATATGACTGATGACTCAAAGCATACTCTAACATCAACCTAAGAGTTTTTCAAGGTGAAGAGATGGGATATTCTTCAATAGCTAGGTCTGTCACCTGATCTCAGGCCAATAGATCATGGTTTTCAGTTACTGAAGTTCAACAAACAAGCAGCAAATTAAGGTAGTTTTTTTTTTTGGCCACTACAAACGGTGACATGTGGGTACCATGGTGGGTACCCTTTGCTGCCTATGTTACTGAAAATTGTCACTTTGATACTGACAATAAATACTAAAACTACTCTTGGATTAGATCGCTACACATTTATAACTGTATCAACAACAACAATTCTTCATAGCTGCAAACAGCAGGCACAAAGCCCCTCCCCTCACTAGCAGCTTAACATGTGAAAAATTGACGGGCCACAAGTTAATGATAGAAGTTTAAGTATTACTAATTACCTGCATTAGCCATCTATTAAATTAGAGGCTGGAAACCTCATTTTCCTGGATATCAGTATCGTTTATATTATTGTAGAGTATTTACCTCACCTTGCAAAGTGCTTTAAGGCAATTGTTGTGATTAAATGCTATATTAATAAAACTGAAATGAACTGTATTGAATTGAAGCCCCTCATGGCAAATCATAGCATTTGGTGACATCCATTTGGTTCTAGATTTCAGGCTGTTATTGTTTGAGAAAGATTTCCACACAAGTATTAAAAGTAGTATATTTAAAATTAGGCCTGTTTGTCCAATTACTTTTAAGCCTATGAAAATGGGGGGGCTTTCTAGGATTTGTTTAATTCCTGAATATTCAAACTCTCGGATTAAAGCTAAGAAGGTGCTGCACAGAGACAAAAATATAAAAATGGATATTGTTCAAACACTTAAAAGACTGAACAGTAACTGGACCGTATGGTTCATGCAGGAAACCAAGAAAAGCAGAAAGCAATGGTCTTACAGCTCAGTGAAGGTCCGAAGCACAGCAACGAAAGCCGACAACATCTTCAGTCTTATTCTTGTTTTTCTTTTCCAAATTTCTTAATTTCCAGGTTCTGCACCTGAAACACACAAAGACACTTGAATGGTTAGACGAGTTTATACAAGCACATATACAACCACGCAATTGGTGTCAGAAGGTATGAACAGATGGCTGCCTTTCTTTGATGCCACGTTTGTCCTGCAGGCCCACATAGCCACTGTTCATGCCCACATGCAATTAAGGAAAGACTAAAAACAAAGCTGCAGGAATACATGTGAAATCAAATCACTCAATATCAGCTAAAAAAAAATCTATTTAATGCCGTAATCCAAGCAAGCAAGACAAAGTAAAACTAAAATATTATAGAGTTACATCATTAAACATTGGAAAAAATATCAAAACTATACAGCCAACGGATCAAATGTTTTACTTTTAATGTAAAAGTTCTTGTTTCAGGCTAGTTTCTTTATTGTGTCTCAACACATATTAAGGTATTAAGTAATAAAGCATTGTTTTTGCTAATTTTTCACTTTTCTTGTGTTCCAACATTTTAATTAGTTGACGATGTTTAAAATTGAGAGCCTATTTGTGAGAATTGTTAAACAAAATTTGCACATTGTTGTCAAAAGGAAGGTAATGACCTCACAATTTTTAGCATTGCTGATAATGATGAAAGTGATAAAGTAACAGGGATACGTTTCCTGATATTAAAACTGGCTTATCAACTTTTGTTGCAACTACTTTTTTTCCGTGTTTATGTTTAACCCACTGTAATCTATAGACAAGAAGGTACAGTAACTTCTGATTGAGTTATTAATTTGAAATGATAGTCACATAGCACTGTTGTCCTAGTGCTATGATGAGGTCTTGGAGGATTGTAATGAGGTTTTGGCACCAATTAATGAAGTTATTGGGCATTTTAATGAGGTCTGAGTAGAAAAGAAATGAAGTCATTAAGCTCGTGTTGATGTTCACCTTAATCTCACACACACAAACACACATTAATTGCTTATCCTATTACGATAAGGCTACATCCTCTTGATTAATAAAGATATCAAACCAGCTTGGTTCAAAAAGCCAGTGAGTGGGAAAAAAACAGTTTGGTCAAAAATACTAATTGAGACAAAAAGACTGTTTGCAGCATTTTACTGCTTTCTGGCAGTTATTTATTTATTCATTCATTTATTTAATAGAATTAGCCAACAAAAGTGTAACCACTCGGTTTAACCTAGAGCACAGACAAATTACATTCAGATTATGTTAAAATTACATGCACTCACATGCAACCTTGCAATACTAAAGATAGCTTAAAGTTGCTCTATTCTCAAACTTGATTTACACGTTTGTGGCTTTTAATGATTTCTTTGAACTGCTTTTTCGATGTATACAATGTGTACGTTTTAGTCTGCATGTATACTTTTGTAAACTTGTGCCCTATTACTATTTTTTTACAGTGATTAAGGTACAATATGATGTACAATCATTCCACGCTGGAAAAAGAACAGTTCAAAGAAATCATTTAAAGCTCAAAATTCATCCCATGCCTTGATGAGTGTAAATCTCTGAGCAAATTAAAGGCTTTTTTACTCAAAGTGTGCTTTAATATACAGTATTTTTCGTAGGCTAGGAATCGTGTACTGTATCTAGCTTTGAGGTACAATAGTAATTGGCATGATTAAGTCATATCTTAAAGAATGAACAGTAACAAAATCTTATTTTAAGACTTGTAGTCTTTTAGCCTTGAGCTTAGATGTTCCATATTCCAAGATAAAATTCTTTTCAATTTACCGCACAGAAATTTTGGGGGCAGGTACTCCAACAACATTCTGTAAAGTTTTGAACACAAAAAGCAGACATAATTTCCTCTGATCCTTCAAATGACTCAGTACTGAATTCTTTAGTCTAATCATCAGAGAATCACATTCTTCCTTTCTAAAGGCTACATATACTTTTAGTTTTGTTAGTTAAACTACAGGATGGCTTCATATTACATGACAGCAAAACCCTTCTGCTGAAACACACCATGCTTATAACAAACATCTCTGGCTCATCAGACAAGACAATCAGTGGCCAGACAGGTGGGCCCTGATTGGCATCTTCAGGCTCTGCAAGCACAGAGAAAAGAAACACATTAGATTGGTACTGTACGGTCTATGCGCAGCTAGAGAGGAAATAAATGATCTGCACGCCATGTCCTCTTTAATTTCACTTTTTCCATCAACCTCTGTGCATCAATACAAGACAATAACGCTTCTTTAACAGAAGAAAACATGGTGGGGGTTAATCCAGGAGACAGCTTTGATGTCTTATTGATTTGAAAGACTTTGCATTAGGCTGACATAACCTTTTTGACGGTAGTCTTTCTTCCTCCTTTGATCGAAATGAAGAGGCAAGCTCCAAGCAATGCTATCGCACAGAAAGAGACTTTTTTTTTCCTAAGAGGTGCGTAAGGTCCCAAAGGCAGAGAGTGATGGCTAATTCAAAATGCTTCTTCTAAGTGTGGAGATAAACATCAAGTGAAGCAATCTTGCTTTGATGGCTACTCTTTTGATCTTGTCCAGTGTCCACAAGCACTTAAAGGGTTTGGGGAAGGAATATAGAAGAACATAAAAAAGAAAATAAATTGCAAAGGAACATTTTATTACCCCGTGTTCTCTCTTTCCCCATCAGTCTGTCTGGAGATGACTCTGGAAAGCCAGTGAGTGCAGGGAAAGTGCAGTGTTACTGTCTGATCACCTTCCATTACTGCAGAGTTCTAAGGTGGGTTTATATGAAGTTTGTAAAGATACAAACCAACTATGGAATGAGTGTGGTTTAAGTTACTAACAACAAATACACTACATGGAGAATAATTTTGACCCACAGCTCTTAATCTTTGAATTCAGATGTTTTTTTATCCAGTTATCTTCGAGTTACCACACATGTATACAAATTAAGCACCTAGCCACCCAGCCTGCCTTTACAAAAATATATGATATAATGCTGTAAATTCAAAAGTGTTTAGCAACCACAGCAACCCAGACACAGAGTTTCCAAAGCTCTGCTTTCTCTATAACTGCAGTACCAAACTTCATCTGGCATTAACATCAGCACAAAAACTGTACACCAGGAGCTTCGTGGTTTGGGTTCTCATGGCTGACCAGCTCCTCTATATGTAATGTGTAGGTGGTTCACACTTTGGTCCATATATAGTTTATTTATCAACATACCTGTCACTGAATATGATTGACAGCTTGCCTAATGACTTGATTACCTAAACAAATTGAGCCTAACCTTTTATTGCAATAATCAATGATCTAGGATTCAGGACCTGTTTTGCCTGGCAGGTCACCTCTTTCTGCTACTGAAGACTTAAACTTTAAACTTTCTCAAAACAACAACAACTGGTTCTAAATATAAAGTTTACACTCAGATTACTGGACTACTACTACTATTACTATTGTTAACACTGTTACTAAATGCTAATAAATTTCAAAGCATGCTGTATGTGCTCAGTTGATTGTATGTCTACATTTCCGTTGCGTGCTAATTGAGAACACCTTTTGAGAATCACACTTTTTTACCTTCCTTTTCCTTCTTTTTTCTGGAGGCATCTGGAGCCTGGAATCCCGACAAACAATCAACCATCAGCAACAATGCTTTTTCAAACCACCGCCTAAAGCAATTTTAACACTGATAATTTCATACTGTAGGAAAACGGCACTTTTTGACAACTATGGGGTCAAATTGGCAAATATTCACTTTTTACCTTTATTGTTCTTCCAAATAACCTCTGATAACCTGGGGATTTGTTTAAAACCTGGAGGTCTGCCTGATGCATATTTGGTATGGTATGGTGCAGTGCTTCCCAACCACTGTGCCACAGCACGTAGCTGTGATGTGAGAAAAGATCAGGTGTGCCGTGGAAGATTATCTGGTTCCACCTGATTAGTACTCTCAGCAATCGGCGTGAGTTACGGGCAGAACAATGACATCCTCTTCCACTAGAGGGCAGTACAACTACCTGCTCTAATTAAATGGGTTGTTAACTGCCAGTAAAACAGAAGAAGACAAAGAAGAAATGACGTAATAGTCATGCTGTGAGACGACGCAGCAATAAACAATAGCAATAAATAAATATTTGAAAAGAAAAAGTAGTCAATCTGAACTGGTCCTGGACAAAATCCTGACCTAGATGAGGCCCTAGCATGAGTAGTGGTCAGACGAAAGCAAAAAGGGTGCACTGGGGACAAACTGAACCAATTCTGCTACACCTGGTGGAAGAGGAAAAGTTATCAATATGCTTTTGTGACATTTTTGTTTGGTGGTGGGCCGTGTGATTTTTCTAATGAAACACTAATGAAGAACCTGCCCTTGGTCTCCACTGCATAGACATTACCAACACATGAGTCATTTTACTGTCAAAGCTTTTCCCACAGTACAGACACATGTTTTTATAATTTCATGTGTTTTCACACATCACAGCTGTGACACCCTCACTCTGTCTCAGGTGCTATATCGCAGTGGTGCAACAACACATCTAATTCATGCTGAGAAAAACAAAGCCATTGCAAACAGCATAATAGCATTTGCTTAAACATGCCAAGGGAACAATCGCTGGCACTTTCCACATGGGACATCATCACTAAATGCTAACCGCAAAGTCATAGCGGACTTTGTTATGATCATTTATTACACACTGTGAGGATTATCCTAGTGTGGGGAACAGACATAATATTAAGAATATTAAGAATGATGTCAGAGTGACTGGAGAGGAGGAAGGAGGAGACTTGGAGTGAGTGGGACCAGGGAGCACTGTGACTTTGATGAGCATCTCTTGCTCTGCTTTCTCAACAGGCTCTGAGAAATCAGGATGGCAGCTCAGCGTCACTGAATCCACCACGCAATCCTTCTGGCAGTTTTTGTCCTAGTTGGGCTTCAGTGTGGTGCCAGGTCTGCCGATAGCACCTGCGAGATAGAGTACCCTGTTTTTTTCTAGCCCTTTGATTAAAGTTCTGGATTAGTGACTCTCCTGTTTGTGACTTGATGGGAGCAGAAAAAAGCAGAGGCTGTGGAAATAGACAACTGAGCTTTCAAGTAGTTTGACATGGAAGCCCCTGACATATCAGCAGCAGCAGGCACTGAGCAGACCTACTCTCTGTTATTTGTAAGGTCCTGAGACCAAGAAACAACACAGATAATGTGGTCAGGGCAGAGATTCAGAGCATCAAAGATCCCTCTATTCAAGTTTCTTTAAGTTGAGTTTGCACCAGATACTATTATAGAATAGTAGAGAGAAGTACGGTGGCTCTGAGAGGCCAAACAAACTGCAACTTAAGAAAACACCAGCAATAAGAAAAACGCTGCAAAAGCACACAAAACACAACAGAAACAGGAAAGACGACAACGGAAATAGGAAAAAACAGATTTCCAAAAGCACAAGGGAAGTGTTTCTGGGGAGACAATAACCCGACGGACCACTTGCAGGAACCCAAAACATGGTAGGCTTGTTTTCATGATTCATATAATACTGGTGACGGATTTTTAGGCTAATAGTTAGACTAACACACTTACCTCTCATCTTTTCTTTCCTCACAAAACTGATAGATCCTCCACTTCTTTTAAGCGTATCCCAGAGCAATTCTTAGCATATTTTGGTTCCTGCAACTGGTCCGGCGGGTTATTGTCTCCCCAGAAACACTTCCCTTGTGCTTTTGGAAATCTGTTTTTTCCTATTTCCGTTGTCGTTTTTTCCTATTTCCGTTGTGTTTTGTGTGCTTTTTTCTTATTGGTGGTGTTTTCTTAAGTTGCTGTCTGTTTGGCCTCTCAGGGCCACCGTAGAGAAGACTCAAAAGTTGGGAGAAAGACTAAAGACTGCTTTCTAAATATGCATATGCTTCAGTGTAACTAATATTCAAATGCTATGCCCCCCTGCAGAAAGACAATGCATATTATGACAGTCTCACCTGCACTTCCTCTCCATCATCACTGCAGACTTGGTCCAAATGGTAAATGGCCTGCATTTGTATAGCGCTTTTCTAGTCCATAGGACCCCAAAGCGCTTTACACTACATTCAGTCATTCACCCATTCACACACACATTCACACACTGGCGATAGCAAGCTACATTGTAGCCACAGCTGCCCTGGGGCGCACTGACAGAGGCGAGGCTGCCGGACACAGGCGCCACCGGGCCCTCTGACCACCACCAGTAGGCAAACACGGGGTTAGTATCTTGCCCAAGGATATTTGGCATGCAGCCAGGATGCAGCCTGGGATCGAACCACCGACCTTCAGATTAGTGGCTGACCTGCTCCAAAGGCTGGTAATTTAAACTTTTGAAAGAACCTCAAAGCAAATTTAAATTCAAACTGTATGAGCATAAACTAATATATCATTCAAAAGCAACTATTGAGGCAAACCGCTATAAACTTGTAATTTCGCTTAGACAGAAACAGTCGTGACTTTCATGTCATGCTTTGATTTACAGATTATTAAAACTGAGGCAAAATCAGGCTACAGTAGTTTGAATATTTCAAAAGATTGGAACAGAAAATCATGTGTGCCGCCTGGCTCAAATTTGTAAAAATCCATATTAAAATGGCTGAATTCAATTCCACTGAGCAAACTCAGATTCTGGAGAAGCCCTTTGATCACACAAAAAAACAGAAGAAATTGAGTAAACGTTTAACAAAGGATGCTGGCAAGGCAACCAGCGCAGACAGAAAGGCAAAAACCTGAAGAAAATCAAAAAATAGGTCACAGGCAAATATCTTACACAAGGAATCACAGGTGAGTCAAAAAACAGCTCGAGTACAAAGCTTGCAAAGGTAATTTGGCAGCTGAGTCATTGTTTGTGATTGGCAGAAAAACAGGAATTACTAAACAACAGGAAATTACTCAGCTGGAGTTTAGTAAAAAATATGAATTTAACTGTGCAGAAATCACACGCACTACAACTTTTCCAAATTGCTTATTTGGCTGAAGCTTTTAAATCAGTGACCTTTCATGTTTCTCATACTTGAATTCTGTGGCAGCCATTCTTTCCTTAACTACTCGTTGAGCAGCTTCCTGTGGATCGCAGGCTGAAATCAGGCCTCTCGCTTCACAGGTTGTCAGTAAGTGAAAAAGGAGCTCCGGCATGAAGGCATGGGGGTGGAGAAGTGGTGACACGCAAATGAGTCATGAGGTGGAATAACCTACATGCCGTATAGCCTGCCGGTGTATGTGTCCGCATGTTGTCATGGTCTGCTGTACAAATGCGTGAGCGACAGAAAGAATTTGTAGGGAAATCCTCAGTCTCCCATCAATGCTTTGTCAAAGACTCACTATTGGCCTCGGAGCTGCAGAGCGACTGAAAAATAGGACACTGCCATAAGTGACAAAATTGAAAATAAACCAATAAAGTATACACTAAATGAAGGATATAGATAAGTAGCGAGCCTGCCAGACAGAATGATAAATGAACCTATCATGGCCAAGAAAAGAAAAAACAAGAAATGTGACAACTGAGGTCAAGGAATGGTGAGTTTAGAGCTGCGGTATACTTTCTGCCTTCAACAGCACCCGATGGAAAAGCAAAAAGGAAAGTAGAAGGATGGAAGACGCTTGAGGGAAGGATAGGTAGAGGGCACGGACAGATGCACTGACATTTTCAACCCATTACCATGGTCCACAGAGTGTGTGCTTGCTTTGCCCACAGACACTGCTGCTTCTGGCTGGCATGTGCATTGGTGTGGAATATAGACTAGTTGTAAATGGCCAGATATTTACAGAGTTACTTGAGGTAACAAGACCCAGAAAAAGTTTAAAAGAAACAGAGGAATTCCCTGAAGTTACTTTTGGTTCCCACAAATGGCACCATTTCATAGACGATGCAGTTCATGCTTCATTACATTAAAAACAGGTTGATGTACATGTATAGAGAGTACTGTGCACAGGTCTTGAGCCACCCCTCATGTCTTTATGTTTTGCGCCAAGGAGCCAGAGTTTCAGACTTTGCAGTAAATAAATGCACAATAAAGAACTATCAGTAATGGATGGGCCTCCCCAGAGCCTGGACCGCAACTTTACTGAAGCAGAGTGGGATCGTCATGACAGAGAACAGAACAAAAGGCAGCCAACATCCAAAGAGGAGCTTCAATTTTATTTATATAGTGTCAAATCACAGCTTTCACCGTGAGGCTCTTTATATTGTAAAGCAGAAGAAGGCTTGCCTTGGACAGTTCAGGATGTGTTGAAGAATAAAGATGGTCACACCAAATCTTGACTTTCAGGCTCGTTAGAAATGTACAAGCTCTGGTTACCTTGTATACTGTATTTCCGTGTACGTTTGCACATGTTTCAATACATCAATAGACACTTTGCAAGCTAGATATAAAGAAATAGCAGCTCAAAACTTTTACACAGGACTGCACATATCCAAAAAAGGCTTTTGGGATAGAAGATTATTTCTCAAACTGTGCGGCAGGGCCCACTGGTGGGGTGAGGAACCACTTCAGTGAATGCAACCAGAGGAAAAAATATCAAGTGAAACTAGCTGAACTTAAACACATAAATCTGTTGTCTTTGTATTAGTGTAGGGTCTTTAACTTACAATATAAAACTCTTTGAGGCAACTTTTGTGATTTGGCACTACGTAAATAAAACTGAATTGAATTGATTTGGATTGAATTACTGGTGATATCAGGCTGATGTTTGTTCAATTCACTTTGGATACTTATTATTTTTATTGTTAGTGAATGATGAAAAAAATGTAGGGTGCAGGGCATAACGTTTTTCCCAGATTCACCGGGACACAGTAAATATCACACTTCTGGTGTAGAAATGTTCTTGCAGTAAGTTCTAACCTCTTAAATATGCCAGAAAGTACAAATCACGTAAACACAATTTACTTATTCTTTCGTCTGGGGATTCCTATTTCAAATCCCAGAACTAGCAGAAGATGCATACAGAATTGTAATGAATAAATAACCTTTTACTCTCTTTCAAGAACAGACCCAGATCTACTGGTGAGTTGGCAGACTGAACTGCTAACACTCTCGCCCTTTGTGATTTGTCAGTTTCTGTCTCTGGAAGAAAGCCTACATATCTACGCATGACAATGACAGGTTTGCTTTGTGTTTTAACAGCTTTAACATGCGGCTGGCATATGAAGGGTGCACTCCTCTGTAGCAAGCTGAGAAATAATTCTTTTTAATACTGACTGACTGACTCACTGGTTGAGATAAGGAGAAGCTGAGTTTTAGGAGGAAATACAAGCACAGTCTTTTTTTTTTTTTATCACACTCTTCAATGCCATGCCTCCTCTCATTTTTCTAACCCCTGCTGTATGCATACTGCATATTTGATAACCTAGTGTGTGTTTGATTCCATGTGCTGAGCCTTCCAGTCAGGCAGTGAATGTACTGTGTGAAATAAAAAGGTTTCTGTATTGGGCCATTGATTTTGTGTCTCCCTTGAAGGTTTCTGTGTATGTTTTCAGTTTTTCTCAGTGAGGAAATACACACAAAATATTAGTTTTCCTCGGTGACATGCAGATGTCTTCTGTGTTCTTTTATTTCTAAAAGCAGAAGTCAACATGCTGGCATTTTTATATGGATGTATGCACAACTGCATTGTATGAGTGAGCAGGCAGAATAACTGAATCAAAACTTGGGGAAAAAACAGACTACACATATTGCCAGGATTATATTTCACTGAGGATACCCGAGACACCAGAGGGACATATCATTTATTATCATACACTCCAGTCTTCTCTGAGGAAACATACAAATTAGGTACTTTGTGATGTAATGGCTAAACAAACTGTTGAGAAAAAAAAATCAATACTCAAATGGAAAGTAGCAGCACAGTGGCCTGGTGGCCACCACTGTTACCTCACAGCAAGAAGGTTTTAGTTTGAATCAAATCCAAAGAGATGCACTTAGCGGGGTTAGGTTAATTGATTATTCTAAATTACTCGTGAGTGTGAGTGCGACTGGTTGTCTGTATCTCTGTGTTACCCCTGCGATAGACTGGCGACCTGTCCAGGGTGTACCCTGCCCCTTGCCCTATGATAAGGATAAGAGGATGGATACTCAAATATTAATCAATACTAATTTACCATCAAGATACTAATTTGCAACAGTATCAATAAAAACAATACTATCTTGGCCTCCTGTAGCTGACGCACAACTTCACACAGCACCACTGGACCGAGACAGTCCGGCACACAGCTCCAACCTCACTAACAGCTAAAGCAGTTAACATTCATAACACTGAACAACACTTTAGGTATTTTTAGAGGTCATTAAAGCTCCAGTTTCAAAATAATTTCATTATTAATAGAATAGGATAGAATAGAATTCAACTTTATTGTCATTGCACATGTCACACGTACAAGGCAACGAAAACAGTTATCATGAATGTTAAACTGGCCAGTTAACATATTAACGTTAGCTGTTTAACTTTTAGCAATTACGCGAAATCCATCTGCTGTCATTAACATAGCAGCTAGCGGACTGTAGTTAGAGAAAAGATTAATATGTATAGTGAGCCATGGCAAAGCAGGTTATGGACGTACACAACTGGGTGGGCTGCTGGCTGTGCAGAGCAGCGGGGGAACTGTAGCTAAACAGAGAGTCCAGAGTGCGGAGCGCTAATACGAGCAAAAGAGTGAAATCTGGAGCAGAGCAGTGAATCAGATGGGTTCAGTTGAAATTAACTTTTTCAACAAATGACTTCCTCATCATTACTGTTGCTGGATGGAGTCAGAATATTCTCTGCGGTATCAAATATGGTATTGATTATCAAGTATTTTCCTGGGTATCTGTATTGTGACAACCCTACTATGGTGTTTGCATAGAACTACACCAAAGGAAATTCAAGGAATTTGGATTTTGTAACTGCAACTGGAATGACTGTAAAAATATTATGTTAATCAATCAATGTGCTAATAAATTTATGTTACATTTATTATGGGGAAAATTACAGTTGCAACCTTTCAGCACAGAATTCAGTAACCAAACTAGTATACATGCAAGTGAACTTTCCTGTATGATTCATCCATCCATCTATCTTCTTAAACACTTCAGGGTAGTGGGAGTCTGGAACTTTTCCCAGGAGATATTAGGTGAAAGTACCTGAACAGGAGGAGGAAAACCACACAGGCACAGAGAAAGGCCATAACTGACCAGGGAGGTTGAGCCCAAATACTCTTCCTGCACCTAATGTAAATGCAGTAATTAAGAGTTAAGGACAAAATTATATAACAGTTATAACCAGTGAAAATTTCTGGATTTAAAAGGCAAGAACACAGTCTAAAGACATAATTCAACTATTAATTTATCATTGTTTTCTTTTGGAACGGGTTAGTAGATGAAGGAGCTTGAGTGATAGTGAGATGAAAAGCAGGCAAGTTTACAAAGGGCTGGGAAGCGTAGGGTCATGCCTGGGCTTGAGAAGAATATTCTCAAGGTCACTGTCTTTATAGATATCAAAAATATTCATAGTATTTGCTCTGTACGTGTTTTGATAACTCAAGGATCTAATAATGAAAATGGTCTTTTAGTAGAAATTGAAGGAACACATTCTAAAACTGCACATGTGAGGTCCAAATAGCTAGATGGATATGGTGCAAGTTTTCCCTTTGGTTTAGTCTGTTCATATAACAAAGCTAGCTCTGGCAAAACACACTTGCCTGAGGGCATGAGGTGGGGTATACCATGGTCCAGTTGCTGGCCCATCAGAGGGCTTTTGATAGCTAGATCTAGAAAAAAGTATTTCATCAACAAAAGTAGCTCAAATGCTGAATTACTGATAGAGTGGACACACTTTTAATGGTCCCTTTGTACTTGCTCAGAGTGTAAAATGTCTTCAAAAGAGGATCAACCAGCATAACAGTACAGTCAGTGCTACTTTTGCATTTTTACCTCTAAACACAGCAAAGTCTTGTCTGATATGGGGATGGCAATAGATGGTATCAAGAGGAAGCTAATGAAAATCTAGGAGGGAGTGAATTCATTGCAGTCATTCATTGGTGACATGTTCAGTATTACAGTGGAAAATGATGGACAATTACAGTGTGCATCCTGTTGCTGTGTAGTGCAAATTTGAAAAAATGGTGGAGAAGCTGAGAGACAGGGACAAGGGCTCAGATGAAGCCAGTGTGAGGACAGGGAAACATTTTGGTTTGATGAGAGCGAATGCTTTATTAATTTAGGTGCACAGCATTGCTGACCGAGCTGCACTGACAGCTGTACATACTGCAAATGGTAAAACGGTAAATGGCCTGTATTTGTGTAGCGCTTTACTAGTCCCTAAGGACCCCAAAGCACTTCACACAACCCGTCATCCACCCATTCACACACTGGTGATGGCAAACTACATTGTGACCACAGTATGCCCTGGGGCGCACTGACAGCGGCGAGGCTGCCGGACACTGGCGCCACCGGGCCCTCTGACCACCACCACCAGCAGGTAACGGGTGAAGTGTCTTGCCCAAGGACACAATAACCGAGGCTGTCCAAGCCGGGGCTCGAACCGGCAACCTTCCAATAACAAGGTGAACTCCCAACTCTTGAGCCACGACCGCCCACAAATGCAATTCACACAAATGCATAAAAACGCAATGTGAACACTGACTATTCATTTTAGAAGCATTCTTTGATAAAGATAAATCACCTCTGTGAGCTAACACCAACCCTAACCGATAAAGACAAGCCCAATCCACTGGCTGTCCCTGCACAGCGCAAAGCATAAAAAGCACTTCAGAACTTCATTACTAGACCCAACGTTATATCATCAACACAAACTCATATAAAATTATATTATTAACCAAAAATAATATTGTGTTACAAGGGCAGTTTTTCCATTTGATTGTGGCTGACTTGAAAGCAAATATAAATAATTACAAGTTCCAAATGTTTCATGAAAGGCTATATTAGTGCCTAATGTAGTGGTTTTGCTACTGCTCAGTTTTCTCAATCATTAGCAATGATTCAGTAGTCAAACTGATATGGCTTTTTGGGATCCTGTTTATGGTTGGAACGTGCTGCAAAATGAAAAGTGGAAATACCTGCCCAGGTGTAAATGTTGTTCTTAATAACAGATAGCCAAGAAGACAAAATCCTAGGAGAACCCTATTCTCTGTATTCATTATTGTATATCGTAACCATTCCTCATCATTTATATTAACAGTTATTTATTTTACATTATCAGTAAAATAAAAAAGTAAGAAAAAGCATCAAACAGAAGCAGGCCTACAGTCACACTGGAATGCTCAGGTTAAAGGACTGCTTTGCACTCGGAAGTGTTTTGACAACATTCACAAACTGACATACATGCTGTCAAATTCAGATAAGAGATTTGAAAAGCTGGCTTTGGCAGTGTAAACAGCTGCACTGATCAAATAATAACAATCAAACAAAAGCACCAAGACAGACGATAAATTTGGAGAGGCTGCGTGGCATTCAAATGTGTGGCAGTGCTCTATGTCTGCTCTGGTTTTATTAGGCACTAGAAGCATTTTGCATGTAGAGCCTGTGGCTGCAGCCACATTTTTGTATGGGCTTCAGTTTGTCATGTCTTTTACTGCAGCATCTCTCTCCAGCTTTCATATAGATAATCCTTTGAAAACAGCTTATCAGTGTTTGCAGAGAAAAAAAATATTTTTCTTTTATTCCCTTTACATCAAAAGATGACCAGGAATAGCTTTAAAAGAAAAAAAAAAACTTCTGAATTGTGCTGGCACATAGAGCCACACACATCTAGTCCAGCTGGTAGTGTCTCTAAAGCAAAAACAGTACTTAAAATTGCATGAGTACTGTGGCGCTGATGCATCATTGGTGAAGGCTGGTGGTCTTTTAGCTTGTGTCTGACAGCTAGGTTTCAGGGGCAGTTGTTAACTGAATGTATTGACAAATCACTTTTTCAGTGCTCTGACTCACACGAGCCCAGTGTTTGTCTGTTTTTCTGTGTTCCTCCACTTCTTCTTAATCTCCTCTCCCACTCGTGTTTCACTCCTTAGCCCACTCTCTCAGTGGGGAGGAGGGACAGACGCTACTTTGCAAATGCTCCTGCTGGCGTGGTGTTAGTTTTAGTGTCAATTTTCACTTGTAACTGCAAGTTGACTATCAAATGGCCATTATTCAAGATGTAGCTAAAACTCAGCACACCTCTGATTTACAGTGGGATGTCTGGAGAACTTGACAGGTTGCAACTAAACAGTCGGTCTGGAGAGAAGGCTGATGCGCCAGGATTTTTCAGATATTTTCTCTTGAAAGGAGACTTGCCCTTTTTTCCTTTTATGCAAAAAATTCTGATTTTAATAAGTGTAACCCAATATGGTTCAATCAGAGACTGAAACTTTTTCCAGGGACAGAAATTTACCAAGTGCCAGGGGAACGATAAAAAAGAGAAGTTCTTGAAAACAGGAAGCCAATTAACTCTCACCCCAACTTCTCCAACATGACATGAGCCAGATGTATCTCAGGCATGCTTGTGAGAGACAGATGTCACAGATATGGTAGAAAGAGAAAATATACACACTTGCACATTATATTGTACAAATAAAGTCTAAAGAAGGCCTTTGCCCTGCAGTCTCACTGTTGCAGCACTACTTCTGATGGTACACTATGGGTAAAAAGTGTGATATGGATGACTGCGTTCTGAAGCAAGCACATGCATATACTCATGTCCTTATGATGCATGTGTCCTTGTGCACATTTTTGAGAAGAGCCGGCAAGGTAAAGGTAATTTAAATTCAATAGTACATATATATATGACTTATATAGGTCTTGGACATACTAATGACTGCACTGAAATGCAGTGTATCATGTAATGTACTTTTCTACAGTCATCGGGACATACTCACGAGTAAATCATAGAAAGAGGTCTGTATTGCATATATAAAAATAATAACAAAAAATGCTGTCAGTTTTGTCTATTTCATTTTCATAATGCAGACATGTATGCATGCATTCAACAAAAAAACTATACGGTTGTTTGCAAAGGTATGGTCTGCTGTGTGAGCTTGGGGATAGACGGGTGTGTGAGTGTCTCTTTGTCTGATGTGGTCTGTCAGATGCGACCATGCAGTGCCTAGTGGGAGAGGACTGAGGTGAGTCAGACAGACACAATTGTCTTGTTTCTACCGCAGGAAGTGGCGGGGTGTGGACAAAAGAGAACGGTAGAGACAGATGATCAAAATGTCGTGTGTGTGTACATGTGCACAGTTTTGTGTGAGGACAACTGAAGGGCCTCTATCATGACATGCACTTAAAGAACTCCTCTGGTCACCGAGTGGCCGCACTAATACAATGTACTTGACACTTGGCTGGGTCGTATACTGTCAGGGGAAAAAGGAAAAAGTAGCTATACATTTTGCTTTTCAGCCCCCTGAAGGTGGGACTGTAATTAGGTGTTTCCTTCCAGCTTCTAAAGCTCTACATTTGTGTGCATACAGTGTGCTTGCAGTTTCTAGTTTGTGGGTGTGCAGGAAACTGTTGTGTGTGAGCATGCACAGTTTTGTGTTTTTTGTAAGTGTGCTGCAAAACAGCAGCGGGCCTATTTTTAGCGAAACATGGTGATGTATTTATCTGCCGGTTGTGGTCATGGGGCTCAGGCATCACAGTTGAACAAATAAATAAACCCTCAGCACAATCATCCAATAAGGGGAGAAACTGGAATCAATAAAAATGGAGGAATATTTCTCTACCTGTCAATTTAACCTCCAGTTATGCAGGTTGTGCTTCTGTTCACATCCATTTGACACTACAGATATGATTTTATTTTAACAAATATAAGTGTCTGCACTGAGTTTAAAATAGCAGGTACTCCAAGTGCAACCATGACCCAAAGGATATATGTGGACTGAAGGCAAATTTCTTCAGACTGTGCTGCTAAATGCTTCTGATAGTGTTGTAGATCAAAGAAAAGACATTCTGATGTAAACACAAAGCAAAGTGACCTTCAACTCCAGAATAATCATTTAGCTCAGCTAGTGTAGTCCAGTTTAGGTTAGTTATGTCTCTTTCTTGCCAACAAATATTTAACTCGAACATGATCAAATCTCAGAGGTATAACAGTGGAGAACAACTGCTGGCAGTGAGGGCTTCACATTGGCTGCTAGAAACTTGTGTGCTTAACAGATACTAACAATACCAAAATTTTACCCATTTTATATAAGAGACAAATAAGTAAAATCACTAATAAAGACTTACTTTAAAGTCTGAAACTGAATATTTTCCATCTGGAAAGCCAGTTTGCTGCTTTATGACAAAGCCATCCATAAAGCTAGAACATCTTACTATTCATCACTGAAGAAGAAAATAAAAACAATCTTAGGTTTCTCTTCAGTACTGTAGCCAGGCTGACAAAGAGTTAGAGCTCTGCTGAGCCAACCATTCCTTTAACGTTAATTAGTAAAGACTTCATGAATTTCTTTACAAAAAAAATGTAGTGATCAAAAAAAACAACAACTTATAAACATTTTACAGAAGTAACATTATGCACAGCTGCTTCAGTACCATTGATTCTTCTAATTTATTTAGTCTTCTTCTCTAATTTATCTTTCTGGGCTAACTTCAGTAATTACTTCCTCCAAACCATTAACATTCCTAAAGAAATCTCAAAGAAGTCCTGCCATTAATTAATGCTTCAGTCTTAAATAGGATCAACCTATCTCTAATAATCAGCTATGTATCACAGGCCTTCAAGTTGGCTGTAGTTAAATCTTTACTCAAAAAGCCATCTCTAGACCCAGCAGTCTTAGCTAATTATAGGCCAATCTCCAACCTTCCTTTCATATCAAAAATTCTTGAAAGAGTAGTTGTCAAACAGCTAATCAGCCCATCACAGCACAGAAACAGCTTTGGTGAAGGTTACAAATGATCTTCTTATGGCCTCTGACAGTGGACTCATCTCTGTGCTTGTCCTGTTAGACATCAGTGCAGCGTTCGATATTGTTGACCATAATATTCTATTAGAACGATTAGAGCATGCTGTAGGTATTACTGGTACTGTGGTAAAGTATTTTAACTTATACTCCAATTTGTTTATGTAAATGGAGATTCCTCTTCACACCCCAAGGTTAATTATGGACTTCCACAGGGTTCAGGCCAATTCTGTTTACATTATACATGCTGTCCTTAAACAGAATCATTAGAAGACATAGCATACATTTTCACTGCTATGCTGATGACACCCAACTTTATCTATACATGAAGCCAGATAACACACACCAATTAATTAAACTGCAGGAATGTCTTAAAGACACAAAGACCTACTTCTAAATTCAGATAAAACTGAGGTCATTGTACTCAGCCTTAAAAATCATAAAAATGCAGTTTCTAACCAGATACTCAGTCTCTAGTAACACTGTGAGAAACCTTGAAGTCAGTTTTAATAAGGATATGTCCATTAATGTGTATATTAAACAAATATGTAGGACTGTTTTCTTCCATTTGTGCAATATCTTCAAAATGAGAAACTGCTGAAAAACTTGCTCATGCATTTATAACTTCCAGGCTGGACTTCTGTAATTCGTTATCATCAGGATGTCCTAAAAAGCCTTCAGTTGACATAAAATGCTGCAGCAAGAGTACTGAGATCAGACTAGAAAGAGAGAGCATATTTCTTTTATATTGGCTTCCCTTCATTGGCTTCCTGTTAAATCCAGAATAGAATTTAAAATCCTGCTCCTCACATACAAGGTCTTGAATAATCAGGCCCCATCTTATCTTAATGACTTATAGTATTGTATCACCCCATTACAGCACTTCACTCTCAGACAGTGGGCTTAATTGTGGCTCCCAGAGAATTTAAAAGTAAAATGGGAGGCAGAGCCTTCAGATTTCAGTCCCCACTTCTATGAAACCAGCTTCCTGTTTGGATTCAGGAGAGAGACACCCTCTTCACTATTAAGAATTAGGTTTAGGGTGCTTGGGTGATTCCCACAATGCACTGAGTGTTTCTTCTTTAGTCACCTTTTTCCACTAACCATGTGTTTATATGACTTTCTGCATTTAATTATTTGTTATTATTACTCTCTAGCTCTCTTCAATAGCATGTCTTTTTCCTGTCCTTATCCACTCACCCCCAACCGGTCACGGCAGATGGCCGTCCCTCCCTGAGCCTGGTTCTGCTAGTTCCTTCCTGTTGAAAGTGAGTTTTTCCTTCCCACTGTTGCCAAAGCACTTACTTATAGGGGGTCATGGGATTGTTGGGGTATTTGTTAACACCATGACCACACTATCCACATACATTGAATGCATGTAGAATCACAGCTACTTGTTTGAACAACTAAGTATGTAATTTAAGTTAAAAAAAAAACGAGTCTACTACATGCATTATAAGTTGCAGTCTGTATTACTAGGCTAGCGAGTGTTTACAGTAAAACTTTTAGAGTTAAGGCCATTAACTTACAGACTGACATGAAATTATGAATTTTTCATATGTGAACTTGTTGTGTAACATTTAAACATGTTGCATTTTTGCTGAAAATTTGTCCTCAAAAATGCAGTCTGAAGTTGACATCAAGCAATGATGAGCTGGTCCTGATGTTACAAGAAAAGGAAGAAACTGAGATTCTGGGTTCATCTAGTTCTCAGAAGAAGTCAGCAGCAGGGAGAATTTCATGTTTTGATCCATGAGTTGAAGCTGTATCACGACTGCTTTCATCGATATTTCAGCGTGTCAGTGGAGCGGTTTGAGCTCTTGTTAGCAGAGTTGGGACCACATCTGAGGAGGTAGAGAAATAATTTCAGGGAGCCAACTGACCCAGAGCTGCGTGTCTGGCACACTATTTCCATACTAAAATAATAATATAAAAATATTGCACTCGCACTCGCTGTGAGTGCACTTGTTGCCAAATGTAGTGGTGTGATTCAGATCCAAAAAATCAGAAAAATCTAAATAAATAAATTCAGAAGATTTGTCCACCAAAGTTATGTGGTCTGTGTGAACAACTGCAGTAAGAATAAGCAAATATTGTTAATGCACAAAATATTAACACAGATTTTACGCATCCAGTGTGTAAGCACCTTTAGTCAAGCCTATTACATGTTTTCTACATGTTTCATTATCCCAGTTTACCCTGTCACATTTCTTAAGGGCTGTCAGCTAATGCAGCTCACCTCATCAGGCTAGAAAAGCAAGTCCATTGCTTTTACCTATTGTCTTCCGCGGAGCCTCGTCTGATTGGGCATAATGCTGAGACAAACAAACTACTCCCACTAACAGATCCTCTAACTTTCATTCATTCTTCCTCTCTGCTTTCTTCCCTCCATGTGTTTGTTTTTGCCTTCTTTAATGGCCCCTCTGCATTATTTACATCAGAGGTCTATTTTCAGACACCGTGAATTATGTACATACAGTGTTTAAATGAAGCCTGTGAGCAGCCAGGAAGTGTTTGATAGCATTACTGATTTCTTTGCATGTCTGTTCAATTTCAGAGAGTACGTACTGACAGCACTGAGCGTTTTCCTCTGGACAGATGTGTGGGGGTGGTGCATGAGTAAATCGTGTGTTGAGTGAATGAGTGTGTGTGCCTTTTCAGTGTAAATTTCTCTACAGTCTAAATATCTTTACATCTATGAGTAAGGGTGTCTGGCAGCCTCATACCATCCATTCCAGTAATGCTGTAGGGATCAATCCACTCAGTATCCATTAGTGAAACGTTGTGACCCTTTGGGATAAGCATTGAACTGAATGCCAGGACTATAAGAGCACAGCATAGAAGGGATTCTCATCCATTTAATCCCCGTCTGTCCTGCCTCTCACGCTCTCCTTCCCTTCCAACCTTTCCTTACTCTGCTACATTTTGTATCACAGCACATTTCTTCTCACTTGCACTGATGAAATGCCCTCTCCCTGCTGCTGTTCAATTTAGGCTTTGTGGTTACCCGTGAATACAACGCAATGCACAGTCAGCCAGCAGAGAAGAATGTGGTCTTGCTCATCACTCCGTAACAGGATGCAGAAAACATGAATCGCATCCCTGGAACATCTGCTCCAGGTTGATAAACTGAAATGAAATGCACTCTGACACAGTGCAGCTCAAGAGGGCTATTTTTAAAAACACGTAGTACACGTGTGATGGATTTTTCTTATAAAAATTGTGTTACTAGATACCCCAAAAGCAAACCTCAACAAAAACAAAACATGTTGTAGTCTTGTGTATTTGATTTAGTGGCATGTATCCTACAGAAAAAAAGTGATGTGGCCGACTTTAACTTAGAGAAATGTCAGACCATTAAGCAGCTGAACTTTACACAAAATAAATTTCCATAAATGTATTAAACAATAGGCAACATGTGTGCGAGTTACAATTAGTTTATTATAATCTACTCAGGCCTAAAATCAAAACTATATAAGCAGTTATGTTAAATTTAAAAAGAAAAAGATGTGCTTCATGCAACACACAGCTCAGAATCAGGACACTTTAATTTTTATTAATTTATAGAACAGGATTGTAGGATTGTATATACTGCAGAGCTGGTTAGCAGTGTATTAACTTGTATGCAGTTGAATGTACTCAAAGGTCACTTCATTAGGTACACCAGTTTAACTGCTCATTAACTTCAGTTTTATTTATACAGTCGCCTCAAGGCACGTTATAGTGTAAGGTAGACCCTACAGTAATACATACAGAGAAAAATTCAACAATCATATGACCCCCTATGAGCAAGCACCTTGGCGACAGTGGGAAGGAAAAAATCACTTTTAACAGGAAGAAACCTCCGGCAGAACCAGGCTCAGGGAGGGCGGCAGATGAAAGAAGGAAACTTAAAGGAGCTAATCACATGGCAGCAACTCAACTCAACTTGGGCATGTAGACGCGGTCAAGGTTACCTGTTGAAGGTCAAATAAATGGTAAATGGACTGTTTCTTATATAGCGCTTTTCTACTCTGTCTGAGCACTCAAAGCGCTTTATACAACTAATTCATTCACTCAATCACTTCTTCTAAGCTCTTAAGTGCTCTATCTAACATTCATACACATTCACAGTCCAATGGATGCATCGGAGAGCAATATGGGGTTAGTATCTTGCCCAAGGATATTTAGCATGCAGACTGGGATCAAACCACCGACCTTCTGGTTAGTGGCTGACCTGCTCTGCCACCTGAGCTACAGCCAAATAAACCATCAAAATTTGGCAAGATTGTTTGTACCAGACTGGCTGTTCTGAGTATTTCAGAAACTACTAATCTACTGGCTCTCTGGCAGTGGCTCTCTGAATGAAAATCCCTTGTTGGTGAGAGGTCAAATGACCAGATTCCTATAAGCTGACAGAAAGGCAACAGCAACTCAAGTAACCACTCGTAGCAACCAAGGTATGCAGAAGAGCATCTCTGAACACGCAACATATCAAACCTTAAAGCAGATGGGCTACAGCAGCAGAAGACCACACCAGGTACCTCTCCTGTCAACTAGAACAAGAAACCGACAGTTTATAAAGGAAAGCATTGTGCCTTGTATCAAAGCTTCTTGGCACATTTGGGAACTCTTGGTACCAACTGAGCATTATTTACATGCCACAGCCCACCTGAATATTATTTCTTACCATGTCCATCTATTAACTATCACACTGTACCCATCTTCTGATGGCTGCTTCCAGCAGGAAAACACAAAACTCAGATAATCTCACACTAGTTTCATAAGCATGGCAGTGAGTTCACTGTACTCAAATGACTTCGGAAGTCACCAGATCTCAACAGAGCACCTTTGGGATGTGGTGAAATGGGAGATTCTTCATGAACGTGCAGCTGACAAATCTGCAGCAACTGTGCTACAACGCCATCATGTGAAATGGGCCGAAATCTCTATTAACTATTAAAGCAACTCTGAAAGAACAAATGGGTACAATTCAGTATTAGCAAGGTGTACCAAATAAACTGTGTGAGTAAGTAACAGATATTATCAAAGTATTATGTTGCACAGTGACCCAAATTCTGTATTATGACATTATTTTGGTTCATTTTTTTCTGTATGAGTTTGTTTATTACTGTATGAGTAAAAAACAGTACCAAGTTAGATTTATTGAAGTGGCTGAAGTAAAATTAGTCTGACCAAAGTAACTGCAAGCTGCACATTCCAAGACTCTCAAGCTTCGATGAGGTGAACACAACACTTCACATAAAATCACAGTGCATTAAATTGAAAGAAATGGAAGAACGAGAGAGTTGTGGAGCAAAAGAGATCATAAAAAAGCCTGGACGGAGACAATAAAGACCCATAGCTCTTTTTTAACAGATCTCAGTGCAGAGTAATGTAGATTTTATACGTCCAGGCTATGCTTTGAACATTTCCATTATAATAAAATCAATGAATTTTAATGAATTATAGGCACATTTTGAAGCAGTGGTTTGTAGCTACTTTGGCAAACCCGATTTGTATTTCACTTTATTTGCTTAACAAATCTAATTCCTGTTGTGAGGAAAGTGAAAAGAGGTCATACATGTAAAACTGAAGTTGATTTGCATCCATTAATTATGATTTAACATCGCATTAAAGAGATAATGAATGTGTTCCAACAGACACTTTACTAAACATGACGCGCTGTCTTCATTATGTACCGTCACTTAGTGAACAGGAAGCCCAAATGTTTTTTGAGTTCTGCCAGAGGAAAAAAAATGAACATCAACATGAGTCCAAACGAGCATCATATGAAAAACAAAGTCGGTCTGGCCCTCGCTCTCATTTCCAACTCTTTCAAAGCCATTCTCCCTTTTCCCATACCCTTGTCAAGGAGATTAATTGATTACAAACTGTAGATTTGGCTCATTAGTGGGCTGCTTGCACAAACATGTGAGGTTTAACAAGCTCTGCAGCAGGGGAGCTCAGCCAAGAGCTTGTTAAGGTTTGTCAAGGCCTGTCTTAATTGCTTCATCATGCTGTTTGTCCGGTGTCTGTCATGACGTGCCGCCTCATTGACTTGAGCAGGTATAACACCGAAGGCTGACTTTATGCTTTTGCTCTTTATCTCCGGTGAAAACCATTAGCCACAATCGCACCAAGTTATAGACTCATATTTCCATATATTAGCCGTGATATACACATGGCTTATGTAAATTACATCGTTATGCAGACATTTACTTGAACATTCTTCACACGACTACAGGCGTGAATGTTAAATACACAGCTAATGGTTAAAATAAAGGTTGGCATGGAAATATTGTGGAATTGTTAGTGTAAAAACACCACCAACAAAAAATGATTAAGAAATGAAAATGAAGTCCAAAGAAGGCCTAAAAATTATTTAATCGGGAAAAGCAAAGGCTCACAGTTTTAAGTGTTTTTTGTGGATAACTTTGCAAAATATACTCGATCAACTTTAGTTGAGCACCAAAGTATCACGTTAACCTCTGATGTACACAGGATATGGCTCTATCAAAAATAGACCAGGCACGTATTTTTAGGTAAGCAAAGATGGGGAAAGCTTCTGAAATAATTTGTGAAATCATGAGCAAGCAACTATCCTCTCTGTTCATCTGCCTTTCTGCCTCTGGAGCAGCCTGATCAGTTTTGTCCAGCCTGGTAGCTTAGTGGCGAGCACTGCTATAACACTCATGGAAAACATTCATCTCGAATTCTGAATTAATTCTTCTTCTGTCGGCTGCTCCCTTTAGGGTTCGCCTCAACCTATTCCTAGCATTCTGCTATATCACACTAACCCTCTGCATTTCTTCCTTCACGCCATCCACAAATCTTCTCTGTGTTCTGCTTCATTTCCTCCTGCCTGGCAGCTCTATAATCAGCATCCCTTGTCCAGTATATATCAACTATCCCCCCAGATAAATCCAAACAATCTCAGCCTTGCCTCTCTAACTTTGATATACTCAGTTGAAGATGCTTGAAGAGCAAGTCCCACAGTCCTGTAGACCAGTCAGCAATCCCATGGTAAACACTGAAAAATATTTCTTCCCCTATTGGTTGGCTAGTGGTTCCTCTAAGTCAACGGTACAGCACTGGAAACCTAGTTATGAGTTCTTTGGTTGCTAGCAGATCTGTCTTTTGAAAGGTGTTGTTTGCAGCGGTAAATCACAGCTTGTATTTTGAAGACGGATGTTCTCCATTTCCGTTGCAAGTTTTATTACAGCTTGGCATGTAGCGGGAAAGTGTTTGCAGGCATGAAGATGTTTTCCATGCAAACTACAGGCAACAATGGCAATCTGCTAGCAACCAAAGCAATCATAATGTTGATGTAGCAACCAATATTGGTAATGTTTTACATATATAAAGGTGGGCATGCTAGCCGATCTATAATAATCATCATAACCCTGGTCACCTTGGCATGTCAGTGAATTTAGAAAAATAAACATGCATGTATGGAGGCCTATCTCCCACCACCACTCCCCCTGCCAGTGGCAGACGCCCTCAGACATCGGTGCATTGGTGGTTCTTTGTGTCCGGGGATGGGCGTCCAGGTACCCACCGGCCCACTCCTGGTGGCTTTGTCGGGGCCTGGAGCCTGGGGCTCACTCGGGCCACTTCGGGGGTGGGGTGCCCTCGGCCTCTCGGCCTGGGGCTCGGTCACTCTGGCACAGCTGGCTGCCGGCGGAGCTCACGGGCACGTCACTGCAAGACCCCTGGCTTCTGCTCCGCGGCTGCTGAGCGACCCCTCATCTGGGGCTCTCCTCAGCTCTTTCCAGGATAGTGGCGCAGCTGCCCCTTTGTTGGTCTTCCTTGGTCTCCTTGGGGCCACTGGATGTCTGGAGCCTTGATCTCCTCCATACCTGCTTCATGCCCTGGAGGACGGGGCTGTGGCTCCCCACACCCTCTAGCAGATCATTACATGAAGGAACCTTTTAAATATAAGCGCGCTCATGCTCACAGCTGTACACACGGGTGCTCACACACACAAACTACACCCTTTTTGGCTGCTACCTCAAAGCACACTGTGCACTGTCGATCTTACGTACTGCACAATAATGTTTAATATTTAGTATTTACTGTTATATTCCCATAGATCATTGCGATGATGTTGTTTATTATATTGCTCTCTTTTTCTCTGCTTGTTTTCTTTTTTTTTCGTTCTCAACAGGTGATCCAGGTGATTGATATATGTATTTTTTGTCTGTTTGTTTTGTTGGTTTTTGTTTTTTGCCCTTTATCACCAGTCCTCTTCCCCGCTCTTTTTCTTTCCCTCTTTCTTTCTCCCTTTTCTTTCCCCCAGTCAAGTCTGTCCCGTGCTCAGCAAATGAAAATAAAATAAACAATAAAAGCAAAGGTGAATCAAATATACCATTACGGCAAGGCTGGGATGGTCCATTTGGTAAAGTAAATCCGTTGGGCATCTTTCTTTGCCTTTAGACAACAATTCTGATGGCAAAAGAACCAAACGGGATGGGCAAAAAAAAAAAATCCAAAAAAACAAAAACATGCCATTACCAACTCAATAGGTGAAAAAACAGATTGGTAACCACACTTTAATATGCTAAGCTTTGTTAAGAAGGATACAAAATGAGAGAAACACTACATAATAGCAAGCTTTGGGAGCGTGTGTGTGTCTGATTCAGCAAAAGGCAGCTGAATAAAGTCTTCAGAAACGTGACATCCCTGCATTACTAAGCACTAAGACACAAGAGTGCACATGGTATTAAATTGTCTAAATCCATAAAATTGCAAATTTATGTACCTAAGTAACAAAAACACTGACAAGTAGGCTGTTGGCAAGCCCTGAGGCTTTAGTTAATCCACTAAATGATTTTGTGTTATGTCACATCTGTATCTCCAATAACATCTATGAATCATTCTGGGTACACAAATCGTAAAGACAATGAGCATGTATCGTTTTTGGGAGCTCATTTTATGGGTTGTGATGATACAAGAAAAAAAAATATGAAGACATCTCTGAGCTTTATTACTTTACTTTCCCAAAGCAGGATACCGAGATTAGTTGTTGAGGAAAGCCAAAGACATAATTCCATACAGTAAGAATAAATGTACTGATATAAGGAGCTAAAACAAGCTTGCCAGATTGCCTGTGCAGAAGAGGCACATGATCTAACTTTTAGACATCAACCTACAGTAAAAACATTAATCAGTAAACTCCCAGAAAAAATGTGAGTAATGTCAGGCACACTGTTTTTAAAAAGGAGGAAAATGGGATGAGTGATCATGTGGTGGCCCCTGTAGAATAAACTGTAGAATAAATAAATAAATGTTTTGGTTACCTGGGCCCTGTTTCAGGAAGCCGGTTTAGTGGAAAAACTGAGTAAGTATACCCTGAGTTAACGAAAACTCTGGGTTTTCGGTTTCACAAAGCGAGTTCAGCTGCAGCCTGAGTGAGTCACTATGACGACACACTCCGTGAAGCTAACCTGCCCCCTAGCAGGTTTACTACAACTAACCCTGACTGTCTCCGCCCCTTTGTCGGAAACCTGACAGTAGGAAGTGTCGGACATGGCGTGCCACTTCCTTGAAGAGCCAGTAGATCGTGAAGCCCAAATTCTCCGCAGAGCTCTCCGCCGGGAGAGAGTGATCAGAGCGCGTTTGGACATTTTATCATTTCCTGATGATTTTCTGTGTGAACGTTACCGTTTCTCAGCACAATCTATAATTTATTTGGATAACATCCTCAGGCCATATATTACGCATGTGACACATCGCGGACATGCTCTCAGTTCATTGCATATTATTTGTATTGCACTTCGGTTTCTTGCAAACGGGAGCTTTCTGTATAATATTGGTGACGCTGAGCACGTTTCCAAGGCTACCGTCTGTCGGGCAGTCAGGAATGTTACAGTTGCACTGAAACGTCTCCTGTACTCGTTTGTGGTGTTCCCCGGTCACAGACCCACAAGATTTATCAAAGAGGGATGCCACAAAATTGCAGGTATCAGGATGACCAAAACTTAATGTATGATGTGGTGATACTTGGACTACTACTTAAATTGCACATTTATTCTCAGGGTTCCCAGGCGTGATTGGCTGTATAGATGGCACTCACATTCCAATCATTGCTCCTTCAGTAAATGAAGGAGACTATGTGAACAGGAAGTCTTTCCACAGCATTAATGTACAGGTACATAGTTCCCTGTAGCATTTCAAACTAACAAATTATTTCATTATAGTAATGGATGCTAATTTGTGTTCTCTGCACTGTGAAGATCATATGTGATGCTGCCAACATTATCACAAATGTGGAAGCCAAGTGGCCAGGCTCTGTCCATGACTCACAAATATTCCGTGAATGTACACTGAGCACAAAATTTGGACATGGTGAGTTGAGAATACTTTAAAATATATAAAGACCAATTGCTTCAGGGACATTTGAACTGAAGTGTACCCTTCTGTCTTAGGAGAGTTCACTGGCTACTTGCTTGGTGATAGGGGGTATCCATGTTTACCCTATTTGCTTACCCCTTACCCTGACCCTGAACCGGGCCCACAGCAGCGATATAATCTGGCTAATTGCAGGACAAGAGCCAGAATTGAAATGACTATCGGAATGCTTAAGGCCCGGTTCCAGTGCCTGCAAAGACTCAGGGTCACCCCAGAAAGGGCATGTGACATTATTGTGGCATGTGTGATTCTTCACAACATTGCCACAATTAGAGGAGAACACTGTCCTTCTGAACCAAACATCAGCAGTGATCCAAACCATGAACATCCTGACCCTCCCACGGACATACAAGATGGAAGCGCAGTCAGAGACACCATATGTCACAATCATTTCCTTTGACCCATCACCTCAACATGTTGAAAGAAGAATAAACAGATTTTTTGTTCAACTGGCTTTATTGGTCGCCTGTGTTTCCTGTACACAAAGTATTAAAAGATGTAAACCTCATAAAGTGTCTCTGTTGCTTCCTCCTCTGTAACAGCTGTCAATGTTTCTTCATTATTTTCCTGTAGTAAAGAAATAAACAACATTGCTGTTCTACTGTAACCTCATATAATCTGTGGAGTATTACTCACAACTGCATGTTGGTCTGGCTCAACAGGAGGCTGCACCAGATGCAGTACACCATCACCATCAACTGATAGAATATGAGGTTTATACAGGTCACTTATAACTTACAAGGGACCAAATGGCAATTAACAAACATACCAATCACCTTACACTTCATTGTCATTATGCTCTCAAAGACAACCAAGACTGAGGGAAGGCAAAATCAGTCGGAAAATAACTTCACTACAAAATAATTCATTATGGTAAAGAGTTTATCAAATGAATGAGCAGCACTGCAAAGGTGACTGTGAAGAAAGGATGTATGCACATCATGTATTATTTTGAATTTACCCCCTATGTAGGCACTTGTGTCTTGCGGGGTTATTGACTCAGAGGATGTCCCCGCAGAGATGCCTTCGGCCACAGGGCGCCCACTGTTTTGGCTGAGGGCCAACTGCTCAGCCTCTGTGAGTGGTGGTGGTGGAGGACCCCCACCTGTTTTTCGGGCCTCCGCTTTTTTTCTGTTGGCTATAACGGGCCACATTTGAGCATACAGAGTAAGCAAATATGTACTTGTAATGTGCTCAGATAATTTCAATAAGTGCTTACAGAAAGAAAATTAATGTAGCCTCTAACTGCAATTGATTGACATGGGACAAACAGACCAAGCACTATGGCTCATAATACAATTACACCTTACCTGTTTGGACTATATTTTTATATTTCATTTTTACTTGCTGCCAGGAACGTTTGGGGCCTGTTGGGTTGCACCTGCACTCACATCACATCACAAAATGAAATGTATAAAATAACAAATAAAATAACATATGATAAAATAACGTGTTAAATGGGTGGAAATCCCTAGATCAATGTTTATATTAACACTCACGCATTGACTCTGTCGGCTATGTTTTGCCATGCATGCTCCCTTTCTTTTGCAGCTGAGGCTGTGTTACTTTTTTCCGCGGAATTTGCATGTTATCGGCATATGCTGCCATCAGAATTTCGGCCTCAAGCGCTGTGAAATACATTGACCGCGCCTTCTTTCCCTCCGTCTCCATGGTGACTCGCTTAATCTGTGCTCCGCTTATCAGGGCTTTATGTATCCTCGTCCGCGCGCTTCACTTGGGGTTAAAGCAACTCCGCGTTGACTGAACTACTTGTTATCAGCCTTTCTGAAACCGAATATTCCGAGTTGGACAGTTCGGGGTTACTCAACCGTGAGTGTCGTTTTTCACTCTGAGTTTTCCAAACCGGCTTCCTGAAACAGGGCCCTGCAAGCAGTGTTGGGGAGTAACGGAATACATGTACCGCCGTTACGTATTTAAAATACAAAATATGAGTAACTGTATTCCGTTACAGTTACCGTTTAAAAAGGTGGTATTTAGAATACAGTTACTTTGTTGAAATAAATGGATTACACTGCGGTACTTTCCTGTTTCATATTGACGCGGGTCAGGACTGTTTGGGTTTTGTTTGACAGCCACGTTCTGTTGTTCCAGGCGGCAGCGTTACGGTTGCCATGGTTACAGGGCGACGCTCTCTCTCTCTCTGCGACTGTGTGTTTCCTGGGTGAGAGAGCGCCTTTTTGTTGTTGTTGTTGTTGTTGTGCTAAGCTAACAGGCAGAATGCTACAAGCATAGCTCTAAAGAATGCAGCATCATGGGCAGTGTAGTCCGTGCTGCAGGGAGAATGGACTGTCATACACGTTATGTGTCTGTGAGCGCGAGGAGGGAGAAAAAGGGGAGTGGAAAGGTTGGAGTTGTCATCGAGGAAAAACGGGAGCTGGAAACATGTAAATATAATAATAACCACTGCAGCCGAGAAGAGTGCCTGACGAGCCCAGCTGTAAGTAAGCGATTAAGACTCGACTGTACACAGTGTTCGTGTTTTCCTCCGAAAACAATAAGTTCCGTTGGAGCAGTCTTTCAACGCCTCTCTCTGTCTCTCGCAAGAAAAGTTGACCCAGACAACAAAGTAAAGCTATTTTTCGGCTACAAGCCGACAGCGACCCCGCCGTATTAGTCAGAGGTCCCTTTACTACAGTTCGGAGACGCGGACCTTCAGTAATAGTAATAAATCACACAGCAATAGTACATTCACGTTGTTGTAAAAAGCACGATAATATATTAAGTAATCCAAAGTATTCAGAATACGTTACTGTCATTGAGTAACGTAACGGAATACGTTACAGAATACATTTTGGGGCATGTATTCTGTATTCTGTAATGGAATACATTTTAAAAGTAACCTTCCCAACACTGCCTGCAAGACATCACCCGAGAGAGTTCAAAAACATTAAATTTAGACTGTACCCCACAATAGCAATGGCTGCCATGTTTACTACTGTAAAAAAAAATACATTTTATAATATGCACTCTATTTTAACATATTCAAATAATATCTATCATCTATGTGTGTATACATATTTTGTGGTATTCTGTAATGAGTGTATTCAGATAGCAAAAAGACTCTGGACAAGCTGTGGAGACTTTTGCTGGCTAATCAGGCTGTTAGCTCCCCGTTTACTTCACCTGGTGTCCACGTCTGTTTAGTCTGGAGGAACTTCTGTCTGATAACAACAATAATGGCATGAGCTGTTGAGAATATCCTGAACCTTTCTGACAGTAAGTGCTGCTGTTTTTGCTGCCTTTAGCTCCTGCTAGCCTGTATTAGCTGCTATTAGACTGTGTTACCTGCTGTTAGCCCCTGTTAGCCAGTGTTAGTTAAGGAGGCATAATGCTAACTTATAAGTTAAAACCAGCTGTTGTTGTTCAGCTTGCTCATTGTCAGTTGTTTGGAGATGCTACGGTAACATGTCTAATCTGATTAGAATAAGTGTGCCAATATCGAAAGCCAAATTTCTAGCCATATACAAAAACACGATTAGGTGAAACAGCGACGTCCACCTTGGCCACTGTCTTAAAGATGGTGGGGTAACGTGTTGGCTACCACAAACTGGCGCTCACCCCTACATACTTGTAATAGTTTATGAAAATACAGCAATTTGTAGAAATTACACACTAATGAATGCATATTTATGAATACAAAAATAATTTTTTTCTATTAAATAACCTAAAAATGACTTACATATGATAAGCTGAAACAGTTTGTTACACCAAATGAAAATAAAACTGAAGTCCTGTTATGTGCTCCAGACAGACATGTACCCAGCATAATGAATGCTCTTGGTCCCCTTTCAACGTTTGTGAAACCATCTATCAGGAACCTAGGGATAACCTTCGATCCTGCTCTTACATTGGATACTCACGTCAAATCTCTGGTTCGGTCTTGCTTTTATCATTTAAGAAATATTTCTAAATTGAGCCCCATAATAGCTCATACTGAACTGGAGATTGTTATTCATGCTTTTATTTCATCACGACTGGACTATTGCAATTCACTGTTTACATGTCTAAACAAGAGTTCCCTGGAGCGTCTGCAGACTGTCCAAAATGCTGCAGCAAGGCTTCTGACGAAAACATCGAAATACTCACATATAACACCGCTGCTTATACAGTTACACTGGCTCCCTGTCGAATTCAGAGTCCACTTTAAGATTCTGGTTCTCACATTTAAGGCTCTTCAAGAACAAGCACCATCATACATCATTGAACTCTTACAGCCCTATGCCCCTAGTAGGTCTCTGAGGTCTTGTGGTCAGGGCCTACTTGTTATTAAGTATACGAGACTGAAAACTAGGGGTGATCGAGCTTTTGCTACTGTGGCCGCCAGACTGTGGAATTCTCTTCCTCAGAACTTAAGATCTGCTGATTAACTGATTACTTTTAAAAAACAGCTAAAAACACATCTTTTTAAAATTGCATTTTGTTAACTTTTGACTGTACTTCGTCTTTTTAATCTGTGTCTATACCTTGTAAAGCACTTTGTGATCTCTTATCTAGAAATGTGTTATATAAATAAAATTTTACTTACTTACTTACTTTTACTTTTTACTTTTACTTACCAACATTGAGTTTCATGGCTTAGCTTCTCCACCTAGACGTCAGAGCGTATGGTCACTGCTATGCTATCATTCTCATAAAATCAGTTTTTTCCCTCTTACTGTACAATCCTGCTGGAAAAAATTATATTTCAGACATCACTCATTGGTAATGAGCTTTGGATAGGGAGCACCACACTGTGCCTCAGCCTTGATAAAGCTCTAATTTGACACACTCACCATCACCCAAATTGTCATTCAACAGCCTTCTAGCAGTGAGCTTTTGATCAGCCACTTGATCAATTTTCTGCCCTGTCAAAACCCATTAGCCAGTCAGTTCCTCTTATATGGGTGCCGGGAACCAGGGAAGGACACTGACAGTATCACTGAACATGGATCATGTGCCAGTGTAAACACATGGGCAAGAGAGGCATGGCGTGACCAGCACATACACACATGTAAAAAATACTTTTTCTACAGTGCTATTTGAGTGCAGGGTGCAAACATGTCCTAAATTTAAACTCAAATATGGGATTTTATTGCTTAGGCTGTCTTGACTATGTGACTGAAGTTCACACTTTCAGGTTTAATTCAGTGGTACAAAAATTATTATTAAAATTTAAAGCCCTTTTTATTCACAGTCCCCCATTTTCAGACACTCAAAATTAACTACAAACGTGACTAACACTCTTTTTTGCGGCTCATTAGTCCATGAAAAATGTAACAGAAAACACCTGATGTTGAGTCACTGTAATTTTGATGCAAAATTAAATATGAGGCCCAAAGAGTTGTCAATGCGAGGCAGTTTGCTCATCAATAATCAGAAAAAAACAAAATAAACCTATCAGAAAAAAGCCATTTCTTTAGATGTAACAATTCAACAATCTGGTTCTTTCTTAAAAAATGAATTCACTTAACAGCTGAGCAACACCAAAAAGGCCTAAAAGACAATAAAAGACAACTGAAGTGGATGATGACAGAATTATTTCCAAAAGTTAAGATAAGCAGCATCTAACATCAAACCAAGTCAAGAATATTTTTGAGGAGGCAGCACTGTCATTGTTAAAGTCTACAATCAGGAGACGCCTTCGTGAATAGAAATGCTGAGTGTTTACAACAAGGTGCAAACCACCGGTTACACTCAAGACCAGGAAGGTGAGATCAGAGTTTTCCAGATATATTTATAAAAGCAAGATTAGCTTCGACTCAAATGATGGGGAAAGAAATGTATGGAGAAGGAGAGAAGAATTATCTGTCAAAGATGGAGGGAGTAATGATATGGTGTGGGCCTGTATAGCTATCAGTGGAACCAGGTCAGTAGTTTATATTGATGATGTGACTGCTGTTAGAAGTAGCTGGATGAACTCTGAAGTGTCTTGGGCTACACTGCTCAGATTCAGCCAAATGCTGAAAAACTGACTGGACAGCACAACGCAGTGTGAGTGAATAATGACCCAAAGCTAACCGCAATCTTTCCCCCCTAAAACTCCTTGAATTAAAGCTGCACTTCAGTCACATATTGATTGTTCGATTTAAAATCTGCTGTGTTGGTATACGGACACTATATCCTAAAAATTCTGTGCACCTGACAAAACTGATGATGCTTGATTTCATTTAGAAACAATCAAACCCCAATGAAGCGGTGAATACTGAAACTGCCTAGGAGTTTCAGTGGCTAAAGGTAAATTTCTGTTATGGTCTGTGGCTCAGTATCCAGGGAGTGTTCGGGTTGCCCTGGTGGCCACGCCCTCAGGTTGGGCCGTCACCATCGCACCTGCATTCCATTCCAGGCAATTACTGGAGGACTACTTCTCCCAGTGTGGACGGCTGCTCCACGCCAGACCGATAGTCACCCCTTAGTGGTCACCGTCCAGTGTTTGAAGCCTGCCACCTGCCTGTTTGTATGCCAGAGAATACCTTCAGTTTCCGTCCCTGCCTCCTTGGATTTTCTCCCACGGACACCCTCCCCTCCAATCCCACTGTCTGACTCTGGTTCTTCCGACGGTCCCAATTACATTTTCCCAGGGCATTTCTGTTCCTGATTTCCTCGACGTTAAGTTAGATCTTTGTCTCCCCTCGTTGTTCCTGATCTTTTCTGTTAAACCAATAAACCTGTACATAGTTCCAGAAGATTTGTACTGAGTCTGCTTTTGGGTCCCCGCTATGTGCGTGAACCTTGGTTCATGACACTTTCAATGAGTTTAATGACCAAATGGGAAACGTGTCACTTTGTAAAGTCAATACCAATTAACGATTCACAATAACGTCCTTTCAGGTTGTGCCTTTGTGTCACATGAGCTAAAATCTCTTTCATGCAAAGGATATAATGACAACATAATTAACGAGGTGCCTTTTCAGACTAATGAGAAGAGCTTGCTTAAGCTTTAATCAGATGTTTTAATAGTCCAGTCAAGCTAAAAAGACATATGATGAAGCATCCTAATGACTCTGATGTAGACTTATTGAAAACCAAGATGGCGCCGCGTATGGATGCCCTGGTGCTTCAGTGCGTTACTTTTGTCTTGTTTTTGTGCATTTCTTCTGTGTCTGGGCACTCCTCTGGATATTCTTACACCAGAGAAGAGCTCCTTAACTGCAGGACTACAACGCCTGTGGATTTATTTCCAATATTTGTCGCATCTGCGGCAGATTTACTGCTGACTCTGATCAGGAAAGTGAGACGTCGAAAGAGAGGTAAGCGAGCCGGCGTACTCGTGCGTTTGAGGAAACGCGGACTGAGAACGGCCCTTCCTGGGATCTTCCTTTCTAATGTACGCTCACTCAGGAATAAGATAGACGAACTGGCCCTGATGAGAAGCATGAACAAAGACTTTGCCTCCTCCTGTGTCTTATGTTTTACGGAGTCGTGGCTCAGTGAGGACATCCCGGACTGCGCGCTCAAGCTGGAGGGCTTTCATCTGCTGCGCGCGGACCGGCAGGCCGCTCTCTCCGGTAAAACCAAAGGTGGAGGTGTCTGCTTCTACATCAATAGTGGCTGGTGCACAGATGTAACAGTGATTGCTCAGCACTGCTCTCCCTCTCTGGAATATCTTTTTATTCACTGCAAACCGTTTTATTCTCCGCGGGAGTTTGCTTCATTCATCCTGGCCGCTGTTTACATCCCGCCAGACGCAGATGCGCAGGCAGCTCAGTGCGCACTCGCGGAGCAGATTCTCCACACGGAGCGGACATTCCCGGACTCTCTCATCATTGCTCTTGGGGACTTTAACAAAGCCAATCTGAGCCATGAGCTTCCAAAATATAAGCAGCATATTAAATGCCCGACCAGAGAGGAGAGAACATTAGACCACTGTTACAGCACGATCAGCGGGGCCTATCGCGCGGTGCCCCGCGCTTCACTCGGACTTTCTGACCACGTCATGATCCACCTAATCCCCGCGTACAGACAGAGGCTGAAGCTCTCCAAACCTGTCGTGAGGACTAAAAAACTGTGGAGCAACGAGGCTGTGGAGGAGCTTCGCACGTGTTTGGAGTCTACAGACTGGGACACAATGAAGGCTGCTTCTAACAGCTTGGACGAGTTTACGGACACTGTCACCTCCTATATCCACTTCTGTGAGGACAGCATTGTGCCATCACGCACCAGGGTGAGTTATAACAATGACAAACCCTGGTTTACTCCTAAACTCAAAAAGCTGTGGCTGGAAAAGAGTAAGGCGTTCAGAAGCGGAGACAGGGACTGCTACAGAGAGGCCAAGTACAGGTTCACTAAAGAAGTGGACATTGCCAAACATCAGCACTCTGAGAAGATGCAGCAGCAGATCTCAGAGAATGACTCGGCCTCTGTGTGGAAAGGTTTTAGGAATATTACAAACTACAAGCCTAAAACCCCCCACTCCACTGATGACTTGCTCTTAGCCAACACCCTTAACGACTTCTACTGCCGTTTTGACGAGCCATCAGGCAGCCTTCACACCTCCAACGACCCCAACAATAGAGACACTTTGGACACTCATTCCCCCACCTCTCCCCCCTCCATAGAGCCATCACCACCTTCAAACTGTTCACCTGCAACACCCGCCCCCTCACCCCACACAAAAGAGGATTTCACACCACCTCCTCCGACCACAACTCTTCATATTCATGAAGCAGATGTGAGGAAGCAGTTTAGGAGTCTGAATGCTCGGAAAGCTCCCGGCCCAGACGGTGTGTCTCCTGCCACCCTCAGACACTGTGCAAACGAGCTGGCCCCAGTGTTTTCTGGCATCTTCAACTCCTCACTGCAGGCATGTCATGTGCCTGCCTGCTTCAAGTCCTCTACCATAATCCCTGTCCCCAAGAAACCTAGGATCACTGGACTAAATGACTACAGACCCGTGGCTCTGACATCTGTGGTCATGAAGTCATTTGAGCGCCTAGTTCTCTCCCATCTCAAGACCCTCACGGCCCCCCTCCTGGACCCCCTGCAGTTTGCATATAGAGCCAACAGGTCTGTAGACGACGCCATCAACATGGCCCTACACTTCATCCTGCAGCATCTGGACTCCCCAGGAACCTACGCCAGGATCCTGTTTGTGGACTTCAGCTCTGCCTTCAACACCATCCTTCCAGACCATCTCCGAGGCAAGCTTTCCCAGATGAATGTGCCTGATCCCATCTGCCGGTGGATCACTGACTTCCTGACGGACAGGAAGCAGCACGTGAGGCTGGGAAAGAATGTCTCGGACTCCCGGACCATCAGCACCGGCTCCCCTCAGGGCTGTGTTCTTTCTCCTCTGCTCTTCTCCCTGTACACCAACTGCTGCACCTCCACCCACCAGTCTGTCAAGCTAATCAAGTTCGCAGATGACACCACCGTCATTGGGCTCATCTCGGACGGGGACGAGTCTGCCTACAGGAGGGAGGTTGAACGTCTGGTGTCTTGGTGCAGCCACAACAACCTGGTGCTGAATGCCCAGAAGACAGTGGAGATTATTGTGGACTTCAGGAAGCACACAGCCCCACTCCCCCCCATCATCCTGACTGACACCCCCATCACCTCTGTGGACTCATTCCGCTTCCTGGGTACCACCATCACCCAGGACCTGAAGGGGGAGCCCACCATCACCTCCGTCATTAAGAAAGCCCAGCAGAGGATGTACTTCCTGAGGCAGCTGAAGAAATTCAACCTGCCAACACGGACGATGATGCAATTCTACACTGCAATCATCGAGTCCATCCTCACCTCCTCCATCACCGTGTGGTACGCTGGAGCCACTATCAGGGACAAACAGAGACTGCAGCGTGTTGTGCGCTCTGCTGAGAAGGTGATTGGCTGCAGACTCCCATCTCTGCAGGACCTGTACACCTCCAGGACACTGCGGCGTGCAGCCCGGATCTCAGCTGACCCTTCTCACCCTGGACACAGTCTGTTTGACCTGCTCCCCTCAGGCAGGAGGCTCCGGTCCATTCGCACCAGAACCTCTCGCCACAAGAACAGTTTCTTCCCCTCTGCTGTTGGACACATGAACAATAACCACATGATTGTCCCCGCCAATAACACATGACCCTACGCTGTGTCACTGCATCATTTCATGTTTGGCACTGATCACCACCTGCACTCATGTATATATCTTTCTACGTAGCACTCACAATTCTTATTCTCATGTATATATCTCATGTATATCTCATGCACATATCTTTCTTTCTACATAGCACTTTAATTCTTATTGTCTGCACTGAAGCACCGCAGCAATTTCCTAATGTTGTAAACCTCAACATCTGGCAATAAACCCCATTCTGATTCTGATTCTGATTCTGATTCTGAAGCATTAAGTGCTCAACAAGGTTAGCCAACATAAGTGGGAAGAAGTGACAGTACATTCGTTTTTAAAGTCTAAAGTCTAATTTGGTGTCATCCTTTGCTTCATTACACAAACACTCACTACTTATTGCAGGTTTCCATGCAGTGAATCAAGTTTGATTTTATAGCCTCGCTGCAGGTTTCACCAGAGGTCACAGCAGACGGGAAGCAGACTTTTTCCAGGCAGTTCAAATGTTCAACCACTTCCTCTTCTTTCTTTACGCATACTAAAACCAGAGTAGATGATGAGCCAGCACTAGCTCCTTTGCCCCCTCTTTCCTTCTCATCATGCATTCATCAGATCATTCAGTCTGTCTCAAGGCAGAATGAGTTTTTAATGTGAAAGGCAGGGTCTGACTTCTCATCAAATACTTATATAATATTATTCATAGTCATATTTGAACTCATTCTTATTGTAACCAGACAGATATGGCTATATGATCACATGATCATCCTGCTGATGACTTAACTCTCAGCCTTATGCAGGTTTATACTGTATATTTTCATGTATGAATACATACTTACAAATTATTAAGCAGCCATTGTAGATAGCAAATGGACTGCCACTTATACAGCGCCTTCCTACTCTAACTAAACGTTCAAAGTGCTTTTTAGTACAAGCACCATTCACTTAATCATACACACATTCACACAAGTGCTCCCTCACACTGATGCATTGGGGTAACTGTGGGTTCAGTATCTTGGGCGAGGATACTTCGATGTGCTTTGACAAGCCCACACACGTACATGAAACACACACACACCCAAACCAAATACCTCTGTGCTCTGAGGCAACAGTGCTAACCACCTCACCAGCATGTCACCAAAGTTCTCCATTTTAATTTAAATCTGTACTTCAGTACAAGCACTTATGCAGATGTTCAAAGATTCATTATACCTCTGGTCCTATTAATGCCCATCCAATAACATTGTGTGCTGTAAGGTTAACAGTACTCTTTGTCATCATCAATGATACTGATTGTGGCTGCTTTACACAAAATTTGAACCTCACTAGTATCTCTTTGATAGATTTTTATTTAACCACTGCTAACAAAGAAAAATCCCACGATCAATACTAATTAAACTGCAAGTGAGACTGCTAATCTATTGTGGTATCATGCAGATTATCTTCTATCTTGTTTTCTACAAAAGAAACAAGGCACCAATAGCATAGCCCGTTTCTAAAAATGTCTCAGTTGCTCTGTTGTGCATATACATGCCAACATGTGTGGTAAGTCAGAAAGGAGCCTATCAAAGCCATATAATTGCTTCACCCACAAATCAATAGGCTTCTGTCTTCTGTTGCAAGGTGACTGAGGTACTGATGATACCTATGAGTCCATTTGGTGCTCACGAGTAATGCTGTATAGGGAAAAAAACAACTGAACACACACACACAGAACAAATGTTCGTGTATTCTCCTCACGTGAGTGCATATACTGTATATTCTGTATACTCCCATGTTACAAAGGAGCTTCGCTGTCTTGTTTAAGGCTGATATCTGTACAGATGCTGTTTGTCAACCTGCGTTATGCCTGACTGCAAGTCAGCATGGCAAATAGTAATAACTGTGTTTTCAATGTGGCTGCATTATGCATGGATACACAAGTGCTTGTTCACAGAGCAGCGTTTGATGTTACATTTCCAAGTTTAAACTCAGAAGAAAACAGAAATTTTTGAGGCTGAAGGAGCAGAAAGGCTGCACGGAAAATTGATTTTCTGCTCATGTCTTTTGACACAAATAATGCGAGGTCAGTGCAGATCAAATCAATTTGGTCCCTGGAAATAGTGTATAATTAACTGTTCTAATTAGGAATGGCACAGATGACAGGTTGTAAGATGAAAGAACAGCAATGCTGGTATAAAGAGGGAGACAGACAAAATAGACAGTCAGTGAACTACCATATAGACACTGCAGAAATATCAACAAGAAAAAGGGAAATTGAAAAGACCAGTTTAATACAGTAATGTTGGTTATTTACTGTGGTGCATGCTGTCTTCTTTCAAAGACTGAAAGGCAGTTAAACTAAAGCTCTGTTTATGTCGACACATGTTCAAGACGTATTTGTACTATAGTGTTTGGTACGTGTACAGTATATTCAAAATTTAAGAGGCAGTTTAGAGAATAGGCATATCCAGTTATCTCTCTTGGGAAGCCCTCTTTCAGTCTCTCTCCCTGCAGCTGTTATGTGATGCTAGAGTCTCATCAATAAGGTCATGTTGGAAAGGTGACTTTAATTGAAAATCGAAATGCCGCCACTCTCAGAAAATAGCACATTTGGCCCTTTAATGTTATTAGTTGCATTTTGCCTTTATGATTTATAGCGGATCTAATATGTTTAGATTTTTTCCTTCAATAGTTTTCTTGGAAAAGCTGAAAAAAGAAAAGAAAACAAGTCATTGCAAAAATAGACTTTCTCATTATAGTCTAATTATTATTATGATCACAAAATCTGGCATTACTATTACTTTTCCAATAATGAGCATACTTTTTATGTACTACCATACAGGTTTCATTACATTTGCAAGGTTACGTAATACAATGCAAACTAAAGTATCCTTTGCCATAATGAGCTCAGTCACCCTGTTTTCTTTAAGAAACATCAATGGAAAGGTATTTTAATATATAATTCCACAGTGCTTCAATAATGTTGAGGTATGGGCTCCGGGGAGGCCAATCCATGACTGAAAGTATTCCACTGTCTGTTTTTTTCTATCCATGTAAGCTTTTACTTCACTAGCTGTGTGTTTGGGATCTTTGTCGAGCTGAAAATTAAGCTGTTACCAATCAAATGCTTTCCAGATAATATGGGTCAAACTATAATGGTACCTTTCTGAGTTTATAATTCCATCAATTGTGATAAAATCCAGCCCAAAACCATGACAGAGCCTCCACAATATCTGACAGATGGCTGTGTACACTCACTGATGAGCCTCTCTTCTGAACTCCTCTGTTCTTACTGATGATAATTTGAACCAAAAACTTCACATTAAGGTTTATCGTTCACTGTTGCCCCTCATTTTCAGTCCAGTTCTTGTGTAATTTGGCATAATTTGTAGATGTAATTAGAGAAATGAGAACAAATTATGCGTTTATGGGAACGGCTGCTAGTAACGACATGCCTAAAGTTACATAAAGATACTTTGTTAAGTTGTCTGTTATGTCAGATCAGAGCTAAAGGTCTCGATGAACATAAAATTCAATTAGTCTGTAAATGGTCAGGTACAAGGACTGGACTGAAAAAGAGTGAAAAAAGCAGCCAAAGGAAAACTCTGGCTTTAATTTAAAAAAGTCTGCCTTCTTGGAAACAAAATATAAAGAAATGAAGGGTGAGTCTTTTGCACAGGACTGTATATTGCTCATTCTATTCCACGTCCTCTCAGCTGTCCTGTTCAGAGAAAATCCTGTCTTCAAACCACAGTGATGCACATTACATTTACTGACTGTTCTTCGCTCCATCCATCTCCATCTTCACTACATAATACTGTAGCATGTTATTCCAGCTAAATTACACTCCATATACTGCAGAGGAAACTGCAGAGTGCTGATTGCTCCTACTGTACAAACAAAGTTAAGAAACAAGGCTGTCAGGCTTAAAAGCATCTCTACAGTGAAATGTGCATTGCAAATAATGAAGCCTCTACATTCCCTATTGTGATGACAGTGACTCAGTTCGCGTCTCCCGTGCAACATGCGGAGCATGTCTCCAAGACGCGTGACACAAAGAGCGAAAAGAAAGATGTGAAACAGTCCCTATTTCTGTATCATGGCTGACTCATCAATTGTGTGAGCTTTTAGCTGGGGAGCAAAAACTCTCAGTGAGCTCTCGAGTTGCTGCTCCACAAGGCGGACTGGGTTTTGTTCTATTATTTCTTGAAAAAGTGTGATCACGCTCATTCTCTGATCTGACAAACACTGTGTTTTTGTCTAACTTTAACAGTAACGCACACATACAAACACAAAGGCTGTGACAGTTTTAACAGCTGGAGATGGAAAAGTAAAATATAACTGCATGCAATTTTGCGCCGATAAGAAGAGGAATCAAATCACCAACAGTTAAAAATGACTACGTGCTATATAGGCGAGCCTGTATCATCAAGTACATACTGCATATTTTTATAGTAATTTCTATGTCAGCATGTACATTTACACGCTCTTTATTTTCTAAATGCATCTTCAATTAAATGCCATTGCTGCCTGCATGAAATCGTGTGGTTGAATGATTTCTAGTCCACATCGTGCAAGGATTTTATCACACTTAAATATCAGAAAAATGAAAGTTTCCAAAGTTAATGATTCGACTGCAAAACTGAATTTACTTTTTACATGGGAGACATTGCATTTGAAACACAGCTGGCAACCATTTCACTCAGCGTGGCAAAAGGACTAGAGAAAGGGTCAGGTAGGTGAAGATCAAGGCCAGGAACCAACAGAGTAAAATTCAATTTTAATGTTGTTGAGGAGGCAAAGGGACATTTCCTAAAGGTGGTTTAGAAAAAAAATCTTTATTCCTGATTTATTTTTTCCTTTTTTAAAAAAAAAAAAAGTGTTCTACCTTTTGAGTCTAGGCCATATTGTTGTTCTGTTGTTTTTTTAAATTTGCTGTTATTATTTTAAAAAAAAATTAAAAATCTGGAAACTGTAAGGAAATAGTTTGAAAATCCAGATGTTCAACACACTAATTTCCTTTAATGAAAAAATAAAGGACTTTGAGATGAATTTAAAAGAGGATGTTTGTGTAACACTTCAAAATGCTGAATTTGGTGTAACAACATATCTTTTAATAGAAAGGCATACTGAATCATACATCTTCACCCACCGGCCACTTTATTCAGTGCACCTTGCAAATATCCAGCTGGATTGAGATCTGTGACTGTGGAGATCATTTGAGTGCAGGGAACTTTTTGTCAGTTTGTGACATGGTGAGTTTTCCTGCTTGAAGCAACCATCAGAAGATCGGTTCGCTACTTTTATAAAGAGACTGACATGGTTAGCAGCAATTCTCAGGTTTCGTTGGTGTCCGTTCTTAAGGGTTGTGTGTGCACCTCCTAGAGTAGATGCGGAGTCCCAGTGACAGTAGTAGTGCAGCACTTTAGACTGACTAAAGTGTAACTGGTACAAGCTGGACCGGGCTAAAACTGGGTTAAATGTGCTTTTAATGTGAAAGGTTAGTGGACTGCACTCAGCTTTCTTTTCAGCTGCAGCTGCATTGTGGTAGTCTCAGAAGATGAAGGTCCTGGATTTGAATCTGCTGGACAGCTGGGGCCTTTCTGTGAGCAGTTTGTATGTTGTTTGCCTGTATCTGCCCAAGGCATATTGTTGGGTTTATTGGTGATTATAGTCAAAGGAGCTTGCAAAGAAAAGCGTCTGGACTTCTTTAAGTTGCTTGAAGATGTTTCACCGAGTGGGAGTATCCCCCCGTTTAAATCTGGGACTCCCCACCATTTGACCTTAGAACTGAAGAAGCTTCTCGGATGAGAGGTGAAACGTCTTCAAGCAACTTAAAGAAGTCCAGACACTTTTCTTTGCAAGCTCCTTTGACTACGATGACCTGGATGACTGAGAACCTTCACAGACATATTGGTGATTATAATTGGTCTGAATGTGTAAATGGGAGAATGGTTGTGTCTCCCTCTGAGTCAGCCTGGAGATCTGTCCAAGGGCTACCCAGCCTCACACCCTATGACAGTAGGGATAAGCTCCAGCCTCTGTGACCCTGAATTGGATAACAGGAAGAAGATGGATGGTTGAATGGATGCTAAAAGGTCTGAGGAGACGGGACACCAGGCAGAGATTGATAGCCATGACCCTAACTTTCCTAAATGGACAGGGTTACAACAATATACCTGATGTTATTTGAGAAATGGGCTTCCCTCAGTGAAGGTTTGAATGGCAGTTTGAAGACGTGAACATACAGACACATACACTAACATGTGCACACACAATGCTACGTTACTTCCATTTAAGGCAACATACAGTTTGTTGATCATAAGCAATGGCGGCCGGCAACGGTGACAAAACAAGCTGAAAGTCCAACAAGGAAATCTGAAGAATGTGGAAACCATATCAGATGTTGGGATGTTAGGACTGTGACCTTTGTGTAAAAAGACTGAGAGTCCTATTAGGAGAACTGAATGTCTATGACACAAAAACTACATTTTAGTGAAAATACACGGTTGTACTTCGACACACTCTCCACCACATACAGTGTGCGGATTCACACAAGATTCACATGCACACCTAAGTTCCCAGTAAGAACTCTTCCATTTGCAATGCGATGTGCAATTTTCGCAACACCCTGCATTGCTCTTTAGCATTCAAGCCTCACTCCTCTCTCCTGGAAGTCTTTCCGGTTTCTCCATACTTATTTCTTTTACTTTTTTTGATAACCAAAAAGTTTAGATTATGTTGAAACTGTCTTTGTTTACGCAGTCCTGATTTTAATTTAATCTCATGGTCCTCCGAGTGTCATTTTGAGGACACGTCAGTGTTGTTGCAGAGCATGAATTGCTGTAATTACTGCAGTTTGTTTGAGCGTGCACATGAAACCTCTCTTCATCTGCGTGGGAAAAGACGGGCTCAAAATAACTTCGGAGCTAATTTTTACTTTATTCCTTTCCCCCCCAAAATGGCATGATCTCCGCACCTGCAAGTAGGTGAGAGCTTTGAATTACTTCTTTTTTTGAAATAAATAAAAAAAATAACATAAAAAACTTTGATCTGCTGCTTTTGATTTGAGCATCATTAACTGTTAACAGCATGAGCTATATAAAAAAAATAAATAATAAAAAATAAAAAATAAAACAGCATGAGCTATTAATAGTGTTTGTCTCTGGGTTGTGTTAAAAGGAGAATGGATATAGGGATTGGGCAGCATGAGTAGAAGATTCACAAACCGGCTGCATTCATCATTAAACAGTCTATTCCCGAAAATCTGGGTGAAATCACACACATGGGCCGTGAAATAAGCAATCTGCAGGGGATCTCTGGAGGCCTCACACTTACAAAGAGGCTCCCTTTTAATGATGGGCTCATCCGTTTTGGACAAGATGCCAGGACTGGATGTTGATAACTCGTTTTATGTATTGGCTTCCATATACAATTACCACTCAGTGACTTTGGTTTCACTTCACTTAGCCTCACTATATGGATTTGCTGTTGAAGCAGTGGGGAAAGATAAGGAGACTGGCTTGCTGCTATTACTGAAACACAAAGCTTTCGCTCTTTTCTACATTGATTAAACAGCAAGTTTTTTTTTGTTTAAACTATGTCATCACAATGCTGTGCCACAGAATATGTATACTACTGGGTGAAAATTTAGATCCAACCACCAGCAAAGATCTGGGTAATCTGCTGTGGGCTCCCTATCGTGGGTGTGCCTACAGAAAACACTCATTGCCCCCCTTATGGGTTAACCCACTGTCATTTTGCCCCTCGGGGCCCATGTTGTGGTTTTCTGTGCGAAATCTATAGTAGGTTAGTATTTATTTTATTTATTGTCATTGTCAAGAACAATGAAATTGCGTTTGGGGCTTCCATACAACCCAAAAAAAAGAAGAAAATAATAAATACCCCTTAAAACCCAAGTGTACATATTTAACCCAGTGTGACTCCAATGCAATAAGACAATCCTTAGCAATAATGTTCGTAGAAATTCAGACAAAGACCTGAGAAACATGACAAAATACAACAATGCAACCCATTCAATATTATTGTACTGTGAGATATGATATCAGATATGATAGTTATCTATTTAAGAAAGAGGGGGGGGGGGGGGGCAGGAGGGGGAAGAGAATAAAGATATGATGCACCAATGCAGACCAGTTCATTGCTATTAAGAAGTTGGATATGGTTATTGTCCGTGAGAGGGGGGCAGAGAGTTCAGGAGCCTCACAGCCTGTGGATACAGGCTGTTGGCCAGTCTGGATGTTCTGGCCTGTATAGACCTGTACCTTCTCCCTGAGGGCAGCAGATGGAAAAGGTGGCGCGCAGGGTGATGTTGGTCCCGCAGGATACTGTGCACCCTCCTCAGACAGCGAGTGGGGAAGATATTACTGATCTCTGGCAGACTTGTTCCAATAATTCTGCCAGCTTCTTTCACCACCCGCTGGAGTGCTTGCTGATCGGCCTTGGTGCAGCTGGGGAACCACACTAGAAATCCATACGTCAGAACGCTGCTGATGGCACAGTTGTAGAAGTTCAACATCAGAGATCTGGGAATGTGTGCGCTCCGCAGTCTCCTCAGGTAGTAGAGGCGCTGTTGGGCCTTCCGTACAACTGAGGTGATATGGTTGCCCCAGGACAGGTCCTCGGTCACAGTTACCCCCAAGAATTTAAAACTGCTCACCCTCTTCACCGCCTCACTGCCAATGAAGAGAGGCAGATGGTTGTTATGACCCCTCTTCTGGAAATCTACAATGATCTCCTTGGTCTTTTTGGTGTTTAAGACCAAGTTATTGTCGTGGCACCATGACTCTAGTTGTTGCACCTCTGTCCTATAGTTTGTCTCATCATTGTTGGATATAAGTCCGAGCACTGTAGTGTCATCTGCAAACTTAACAATGAGATTGGACGCGCAGGAGGAAATACAGTCATGGGTGAAGAGAGTGTATAGCAGAGGGCTCAGAACACACCCCTGAGGGGCACCGGTGTTGACCACAAGGGTGGAAGAGGTGTTCTTACCCACTCTGACACTCTGTCTACGGTTAGTGAGGAAGTCCACAATCCAGTTGCACAGAGAGGAGTTAAGTCCCAGTTGGTGGAGTTTGGGACGGAGTTTGTATGGCCGGATGGTATTAAAAGCCGAGCTGTAGTCTACAAAGAGGAGCCGTGCATAGGTGTTCCTGTGTTCCAAGTGCTTCAGTAATGTGTGCAGCACTGTGACGATCGCATCCTCGGTTGACCGGTTCTCCCTGTATGCAAACTGGTGCGAGTCCAGGGATGGTGGAAAAGCAGCTCTGATGTGTTTAATGACCAGTCTCTCCAGGCATTTGGCGGGAATGGGGGTGAGTGCCACAGGTCTGAAATCGTTCAGACATGTGACATTTGACTGTTTTGGGATGGGAACGATGGTTGCTGCTTTGAAACAGGATGGTACCAGTGAACAGGACAACGAGGTGTTATATATAGAGGTGAAGACGTCCGCCAGGTCCGCAGCACAGTCTTTTAGCACCCGGCCCAGCACTCCATCCAGCCCGGCCGCCTTCCTGGTGTTAATGCTCCGGAACACACGCCTCAGCTCATGAGTGCTCAGGACCGGAGCAGGGTCGGTTGAGGGGAGAGGGGACAGGACAGGGTCGGTGTTCTCCCTGTCAAAACGGGCATAAAAGAGATTTAGATCCTCAGCCAGAGTAGAACTGTCGGCTGAGGGTGATGGTGTTCTTCTTTTGTAGTCCGTGATAGCCCTGATGCCCTCCCAGACCTGCCTTGGGTTTGTGTTGTTCTCAAACCTGGCCTCGATACGCCTCCTGTGCTGCTGCTTGGCAGTCTTGATGCCTCTTCTCAGGTTGGCCCTGGCAGCACTGTATGCCTCCTGGTCCCCGGATTTGAAAGCGTTGTTCCTTGTTCGAATAAGTTGTTGAACTCCGTGTGTCATCCAGGGTGGATTATTAGGGAACACACGGAATCGTTTCCAAGTTGTTACATTGTCCACACAGAAACAGATGTAGTCCAAGACAGTGGAGGTGTAACTGTCCAATGCGACACGATTGTCAGTGTCCTGCACCTTGAATACATCCCAGTCTGTGCAGTGGAAACAGTCCTGAAGCATCGGAATAGCATCCTGCGGCCATGTTCTCACGGTTTTGGTTGTAATCCCAGTGCTCTTGATCTTTTGTGTGTATATTGGGTGTAGCAGAAGGGAGAGATGGTCTGACAGACCCAGGTGGGGATAAGCCTGGGCTCTGTACGCATTCGCCATGTTGGTGTACACCTGGTCCAACGTTCTATCTCCTCTGGTAGCACACTTCACATTACGGTGGAAATTGTGAAGTACAGATTTCAGGTCCGCGTGGTTAAAATCCCCAGCCGCAATAAAGACACTGTCCGGGTGTGCTACCAGGCTGTTATTGATGCTGCTGCTCAATTGTGCTAACGCTAGCTTAGCATTAGCATCTGGTGGAATGTAAACAGCGCAGATGTAAACGGCAGAAAATTCCCGAGGGAGATAGAATGGACGGCACTTTAACACCAACAGTTCTACCTCTGTACTGCACAGTTTTTCCGTTACCGTGACGTTCGTGCACCAAAGGTTGTTAATATAGATGCACAGCCCCCCGCCAGTCTTCTTACCCGAGTCCGCAGACCTGTCGGCTCGATAGGCGGTGCGGCCTGCTAGATCGATAGCCGCATCGGGAATGGCGCTGTCCAGCCAGGTTTCAGTGAAAATCATGCACGAACAGTTATTAAAAGTCCGTCGAGTGGCGAGAGGTTTGCCCACAGAAAACCCATACATGGACTCTAAAGGGCAAAACTGCTGTGTTTGCACAACCACTTTGGGCCTGTGTGGGATATATGTGAATTTAATCAACACATGCAGCCCCACAGTCCACCTACATCTACCCACTGTGGGTTTGCTATCACATTGTTCATGATAAGTAAAAGTAAGGCAGGTAAAATCTGCCAAATCAACTTTAGTCACCCCTTGTAAATAAGGAAGCAGCCCCCTCCCCCTCCCCACACCAAATGGTGGCCAGTAATATACCATGGGACACATGGGTATTCGAGTTTGTGGACAGGGCCTCCCGTGTTCTACAGACGGCTGCAGACATGCACTGTTGTACCGGTAACCAAGAGTTTGTGTTTGTTAAATAGTTTATTAGTCTCAGTGCTGGTGATTTCCTGTTTTACTTTCGTAACCTTTCATCAGTCTGTTCCCGTGTCATCCGTACTTGTCTCCCTATGTCCCCTGTCTAGTCTTCTCGTCTTCTTTTAAGTTAACCATGGTACCTCCTTCAGTCACGCCTCCCCTTTTTTGTTCCCCTTTGTGTTTCCACAGTCCATATCTTTATGTGTTTGCCTTTCTCTCTGTGTCACGTTTGTATGTCTCAGTCTGTCTCAGTGTTAGTTTCCTGTGTTCTTTTGATAGTCCCTCATCCCGAGTGTGCTATGTTCAGCTTAACTTCTCTTGTCTCCTTTGATTAGTGTCTGCTGTGCTGCCACCCGTTTCCTGTTCCCTAAATGCCTGCATGCATTTATATATTGTCTTAGTCTCCCTTTTGTCATGTCGCCCATCATGCTGTGTGTTTCTCTCATGTCATATTCTCCATGATTAGTAATTCCATTTCAAGTTCCAGTGCTCTCTGGCTGTGATTTGATTTAATTCTGCATTTGGATCCACAGCTCTGACTGCCTACACAGTCATAGGACAGCTGAAGGGGTAAAAAGTGACATTCACTGGTGGCATGATATTCACCAGACCAGTAACAAAACAGCCCTGTTAGCTAATTGTTTAAAGACAGAAATTCATCCTAGCATGGAGGGAGACACGGGTATAGGATGGATATTGAGGATGTATTATACATACATTATACATGCATCTATAGCCTCATCAAACCCACAATAGATAATCATCTTGGTATATTCAAGACAATCTGCAGGGAGAGAGGACCATTACTTCTCTATTGGAAAGAGCAAGCGAAGTGTGAGGGGTGGGGGACGGAGTTTAATCTCCTTTTTAAGCCTGGTGAGTCACACTAAGAGGAGCAGTTGTTGTTTTCTTTATTCCTGAGTGAAATGCAGAATCCACTGGGAGCAAGAAAAGCCCATACTGACCTTTTGTTAAAAAGGCATGCCTTTTGGTTTGCCTTTCCCTCCGGAGCACTCATGCAGGCGAGGCAGAACCATATCTCCCACCTCAAGCCACCCCTCCTTGTAAGAAAAAAAAAAGACAAGGTGGACAATAAAGAAATTGAATTTCTTTTCCTGGCTGACTGTTGTGACAGGTGGTAATTTTTCCTGTACAGACTCATACTGAAGGGAAAATATAAATGCTAAAAGCTGCGATTACAGAAGTTTCCATATAAATGCATATTAAAATGTAGCTCACTAATTGCCAAATTAGAGTGCCAAAAAACATCTCAAGTTAAAAGGGAACAAAGGACAATTCATAGACCATTTAAATTAAGTCTCCCATTTGTCGTTCTCAAGTGACTGAACAATGTCCTATCACAGAGCAACGATTACGTATCATCCATCAAGTGTTGTGGCCAAGCAAAGCAGACAGATTGCAAAAGGATGTAATTACCAGAATTCTCATTCCTATTTAACACTTCATTTGTCACTTCTTGTTGTGTAAGTGCCAGAAAACCTGTGTACTGCAACATGCTGTAAAACTGCACAAACATAAAGGTTTCGATGAGTTTGCTTTTGATGGCTTAACAAGAGCTAGCTTTTTCTCTTGACCTGTGCTACAAACAAAGTGGCTCATCTGCTGCACAAGTGATATATTACTTTGTTTAATCACCATATCTATTTAATTAAATAATATCGATTGCACTGGCTTCCTTTGGCACTCCTTTGCTACCATCTGAGCTGGCAAAGGCTTCTTTAAACTGTATAAAGCACAACACACAGTATAGAGACGTCTCACTAATAGTGTTGCTGCTCTTAAGCCATGTATCCTCTGCATTAGCAGGATTGTTTTGATTTAAGTCACACTTACAGGAGTGCTGAGAAGGGGGTAGCTATAGGGGTTGTCACTATACCAGTATTTCAAACTTGATACTGATATGCAGGAACATACTCTATATCATTTTCAATACCAGAGGGGAAAAAGACAAAATTAAGAAAACCTTTTCCCCCTTATTTTTCTGCTTTCTGGTTTCCTGTACACTTTTCTCAACTGCAACCAGGGATTTTGACACACTTTGACTTGCTTCAAAGACACAAAGAATTGTGTTATGTCTGTCTATAAATGAGCAGGATTGATATCATTTGTTGTCTAGATCTAAAATTAAAGTTAGCTTTTTGTTATTAGCCACAGCTGCTACCGTAATGATAACAGAAGGCTAATGCAGGTAATTGCTAATAGCTAAACTAATGTTCACCATTGTGCTGACAAGGTTAACATTTATGATAATTGTTTAATATTTCAATGTTATTAAAACAGGAACTTTAATGACCTTATGCAAATTTTCATGAAGACTGATTCACCAGGTTTACAGTGCTGCTGTTTATGTGTATAGCTGCTAGTAGTGGAGAGGAGAGGCTGTGTGCTGTAGAGCAGTGTGAAGTTGTGCGTCAGCTGAAGGAGGTGAAGACTTGGTATCAGTATTCCTGCAAATGAGTATCTAATGCAGTATTTTTTAGTATCAATTAGTACCAGAGTATCAGGGTTTTTTGACAAACTGCTCGATAGATATACTGCCCACAGTAACGAACAGGAAAGAAAAAAAACGAGTACTACTTTGTTTTCAGACGCTACACATGTAAAGGCTAATTTAGATCATGGAGCCCTGCTCTAAAAGCTGACATAGATATAATACTGTATTGAAGCTGGATTTAAAAAATAAGTGCTTGAAGTTAAAGTTTTAAAAACAAGTTTAGCACCATCTTTCTGCCAGTGCGGACCGTTATGTCATGTGGTTGGTTGGTAAGTTGCGGCTAATAGACCCACATTAGCTTATGTTAGCTAACGAGTGACAGAATCAATAACTCAGAGAAAAATAACAATATTATAACTAAAAGTCACTTTAAGGAGATCACATCTGGCCCTTGCTGCAACAATGAGTAAGAAACTGAGTAATTTACTGTCCATAAATTATGAAAAAACTATGAAAAAAATAAACTGTAACTTATTCCAGTATGGACACTTTAATACTTTCATATCTGGGCTGTTAATAGGAAGACATGACCGGTAGCATTCTGACTTTACAATAACACATCACATGTCATTTGACAACAGGAGCAGGTGCTTTTAAAATGGGGATATGATTTTGGCCAGGACTGGACTCCATTGTCCATCCCTCAGTTAGGCTGTGGTGCCAGCGGCGGATTATCACCGTTGACAGACCAAAACTACCTGCACAACAGAAGTGGAGACTTCAAATTGAAGTCTTTGACTGGCTAGCCGTTTTCCTCTAAATTTACGGAAAGCTAAACTCCAACGTGCTTGTTTAGTTTATGCTAAGCTAACCAGGCTAAATATACAGAAATGAAAAATTAGAACAAGCATTTTTCTTTTCTTTTTTTTTTGACACAGCATCTACTGAAATGAAATCCAGATTAATCCTCACAGACAGCTCATTCTGAGGTTTGCCACGAGACAATCTGTCTCAGCTGCTCCTCAAAGGAAAACCACAAACTTAATTTCATTTCATCAGTCTACATCAGCAACAGCATTCAATAATCGTGTGAGTGGCATGTCTTATTAGTGAAAATGCAACAAGTGGAGCCAACGCTGTAAAGCACTTGTTCCTAGCTCCTTCGACTGGAGCCAGAGGCAAGGCAATCTCCTCCATCGCAGTGAAAGATTGAGCCATGGCTTTCAGAGACTGAGAACACACTACAGAGGGAATCATGTATTCATGAAATTTTATATATCGGTGTCGTTGTGTCATTTCTGCCTTTTAACTGGTGGCCAGTCGAAAAAAGGTTGGTTTTTTTTGTCCTCCACCCCTCAATCACACAGCGTTTCCTCTCTCCAAATGCAATTTAGACGGAGCTGTGGTTGGAGGGCATTAGAAATGAACTCCTCAGAGGCCTTGCTTAGGAAATGAAATTGCCTCGACTATGGCCTTTTGTCACGTAACACCACAGTGCATATTAATGATAGGTGGCAAGTGGTGTGGCACCGTGCTACAGAATTCACACGGCAACAAAAGTCTAATCAGCCTTTCCACACATTCACTGTCATTGTTTGTTGTGTTCTCCATCTCTTCCCTGATTGATTTCTTATTAGCTCTTTATTGACATTTACTGTAAGGGTCTACAAGAGCCAGCTGATATTTTAGTTTTTCATGGGCACCCTATTTGCATTTTTTAAAATAAGTACATTCAGGAAAAAATGTTAACTTCAACTTTAATCCCGGCCCTTGTACAAAGCCAGTGGATATTCTAGGATCTGCTTGTGTCTGTAACCCTTTTGTATATTCCCCATTCTGTCATATCCAAGTCAACAGTATCCTTGGCCTCCATTGGTATTTGCTCCTAAAAGTTTAAGATTAGCCTATCTCTGTGTCCCAGCTTCAATAATGGTTGGTTCCCACGTCATCGCTACCAGTGACAGAACTTTATTGGCATTATACGCCTTCTCTTTCTGGTATTTTTTTATGCCCTGCGTACACATTTAGTCATTACCTCCTTAATGACTTTTTAACTTAGGCTTGCTGAGAAAATAATGACCAAAAAGCTACAAGCTATTTACAAAATTGAATGAAAAATCAGTGCCATATATCACTGGTGGCAAACTGTAATTCATAAACAAAAAAAGTGGGGAGACAAAAAAAACTAAATCCTCCGCTTGCTTCAGAGGATGTGGTTGTTAATTCACTACCAACATGGTTTGACTCAGTCAGGTTTCCAGCAACAATCAACGCAAGTAACAGCGCTGGGGTTTTTGCTCATATTGCACCACGTCACGACTGAGCACACCAGCAACTAAAGCAATTTGTCAACAGTGGATGTACACTGCGGGAAGCTAATGCAAACCAAGCTAGCTGATGTGTAACATTAAATAACATACATGAGTTCACAAATAGTGAAAGAAAATTATCTTTGTAGATTCCAAACAAAATGATTTCTGCAGACTTTCCAGGAGGGGAGTGCCTCTCTGAATGTGCCAGTATTATGCATGCTGGCGCAGGAAACATCATTAATATACATCTAATTACTTCCATTTAATGAATGATATGTAGGTCGCCGTTTAAAATGAAATGTCATAAAATCGCAAATCACACTGATTGATTTCCGAGCCAGGAGTGCAAAACATGTTCCATTTACCATGTGACTTAATAGAAAACAGTAACAAACAGCTAATCCACATATTTACATGTTGCATGTTTTTCATTAAATTGACTGGATTTCTGTCAATTGTTTGTTTATTAGTTAACTGTTCGTTTCCACTCACCTGCCACTTCATTAGGTACACCTATTCAACTGTTTGTATTTGAGAAACTGCTGGGATTTCTTCTCACAATCGTCACCAGTGTTTGCAGAGAATGCTCCAAAAAAGAGAATATATCCAGTGAGCGGCAGTTCTCTGGGTGAAAATGCTTTGTTGTGGCAATAGGAGAATGTTCAGACTGCCTTTAACTAGTAGGAAGGCAACAGACACTTAAATAACCCCTCATTACAAACAAGATATGTAGAAGTGCATCTACGAATGCTTAACAGGTTGAACCTTTAAAGAGAAGCGCTACAGCAGTAGAAGACCAAACTGGGTGTCTCTCCTGTCAGGAAACTACTGCTAGTGTTGATGTGGGCTCACTAAATCTGGACAACAGAAAACTGGTCTGACGAATCTCAATATCTTCTGCATCATTGGGCTGGTAGGGTCAGAACTGGTGTGAACAACATAAAAGCATGGATCCATCCCGCCTTGTATCAATGCTTCAGGCTTCAGTGGTGGTGTAAAGGGTGGGGGATATTTTATTGGCACAACTTTTCCCTCTTTAGTGCCCAAAGTAGGAATGTTTCCAGCACTTCTTAATTCTTCATCTATGCCATGAAGAATTAAGGTAGTTCTGAATTCAAAAGGGTGTTCAACGAAGAGCTACATATCATTAAGGTGTACCCAGTAAAGTCCTTCATAAATATATATCTTTAGAAATGAGAAAAACCTGCAACCTATTCAGGCAGGGATTTAGCCACCCTGTGTCATACATGTGACTCACTCTCATCACGTCATATACCAAACATCTTGAGTCTACGTTAAGCACAGTTTCCTGTCTTTTTGTCTGATATGCCAGTATTACTCCTGTCACGTATCACTAGCTGCTGTTTGAACTCCTACATAACCTCAGAGTCCTCCCGCAGGCTGCGGGGGGAAGTTCACTCATCACCCCAACTTCTTTAAATGCATCATATTTGTGGAGAATGATGAGCTCGGAGCCTTGATGCCAAACTTAACTGTATTCTGTTGCTTTAGCAAATCAATCATTTAAAACATGAGTTGTCTGACTGAACTTGATTTCAGTGTACAGAACAAAGCCAAGCTATAGTGAGTTTTTTCACCAGTTTTCATCAAATGACAATATAAAGCTCTTAAATGTCAATACTGATACTGGATACAACAAAAGAAAGAAAAATATGTCTTTCAAAAGCTCAGTCAAAGGGTCTAAAATATAATTTGTTCAAGATTTTTATTATAGAGCTAATTATTGATGAAAGAATAAGACAATAATGTAACGCAGGCTGAAACAAATCTTCACTGTGAGCCAGGTTCCTGTCTACAGGTTGCATGGATGGACGGACAGATGAATTTTTATTATCTCACAGTGCAGTCTGTCTCTACTTTACTCTGCTACATTACGCAGAGACAAAACTGAGAAGAAGAAGAAAAACAGCGACGAGAGAAAAATAAAAGATAAATGACTGTGGCCCTCAGTGTGAAATATGAAAAGTATATCATTTCTGCCTCTTTCACCTGCTCTGTGCAGGGAAATGCTGCAGAGAATGAAACTCATCCACAAACCATACTTCCCTCATTCGAGTTCTCTCAAGTCTTGAGAAAGAAATGAGAAGAATACTATATAAGTACATCTCCTATAACACTTTTAGGGATGTTTTTTCTTAGATTAAATTTATGATCACACAGATTCCCATGAGAACCACGGAAAAAACTGAGAGCACACATTCAGACTAATGCTGCATTCTGATCCATATTCTTTCAAGAGTCAACTTTTCTTAAACTAAATACGCTTCCTTCTTTTAGTTTCTTCTAGCCTCCTCTTCTGTTTTGCTGTCAGGTTTGGTGAGTCCTTATTTTCTGTGCCTAATTTTTACCTCTATGTCTCATTACCCCACATCCCTGAAATCAAGGCAGTTTTATATTTCTTTTGTCTTTTTGCTTTTAGATCCATTTCCTGGAAAACAAAAGTACCTTGATTGCAAAACGGATCCATCAGACTCGACAACCAGAGATTATGAGTTGGAGGATATCATAACAATTATTATGGTGGGCTGAGTTCTCAGTGGAATATGTGGAAGGTTTTCAGACCAACACTCACAGATTTGCCTCCCTACGCTGTTTAGTTATTGCCCAGCTTCAGGATTGTGTTAATGCCACATCACCTCCTTTCACCCGCCCAGGTCCCATCTCCCCCGTCACCTGCCTCACCAACTCTCCACTGTCCCAGGCACCATTCCCACCACTCCATACCACAGCAGCCATGTTCTTCTGTCTTGCCTTTCAGCCTCATCATTGTCAATGTTGCCAGATCCAAAGCTCAAGTACCAGAGTCCTCTTGTGTTTCGCGGCTGCTTTGACAGCTACTACATCTAGATGAAGGTAAAAGTGTCCCATTGGACTATATTTTACTAGCGCTACTATTTGTTTTACTGTTTATCTATGATGCTGAAAGAAAGGTGAGTGTTCCTTGGTAGATGCTATAGTGGTGTTAACATACTGATGCTGAAAAATGAAAATCCCTCTGTCAAATACAAACACATGCAAACAGGAGTGGATGATGTGTGCATTATTTGCTTGTGTAATGTGTCCCAGAGTGTTAACACTGCCAGGTTGTGAAATGCAGAGGAAGAAGACAATCATCTGACAAAACAATAGCTGGAGATTAGTCTTTAGCTGAGGACACGTGGTGGGTTTCATGTTGGAGCTGTGTTCGGTTTCCTTTGCTTTCCTGGGATCACAGTGTTGTGCGCTTTGACTTTTAGGCCCTGAACTTTGTCAGTTCCATAAACTCACAATGACAAATAATTTGCTGGATGTCAGAAGCTGAGTGTGCAGCAGCCAGGAATGAATGGAACCAGAATGCTGGAGAGGCAGTGCCAATGGTTGTTATTGAAGATCATAAGTGTCCTTTTCAGGTTGTGTGTGTGTGTTGGAAAAATCAAACATAGAGAAATAAATTTTAAATGTATTTATCGGAATAAATAAATTTATATTAATAAAAAAAATCATCTTTTTTTTACACTAAATAAACTGTCAAATCATAAACAAAGTGATCAGCACATACAGGTATTATAAACAACATTACATATTAGTTAAGCTTCTGTCACTGCCTTCTTGAAGTTTAGGAACGCCTTAAAGATTGAGATGGCTGATTAGATTAACACTTAACCGAAGGCAAATGTGACAGGTGTAAAGCTGTGTCAGTAAGAATTAGATATGATTTTCTACAGCAGTGGTCTCTGCGGTTTAAGGAAGGAAAGGAAAAAGGGACCTCAAGGTGATCACTTGAGTGCTTTTGAGAGTCCGGTGCTAACACAGAATAAAGTGAGAGTAGCTGAGAGCCGTGACATGAAACACCTCAACTAACTACAATATGGTTTCAGTGCCGGGGCCATGACCTTTCCTAATGCAGTGTATGAAAGTAGCCCTCATGAGTTGGCAGGCCAAGATTAAAAATCCAATTGTGTACAAATGAAAATGTGTAAGGCAGAGAGGTAACGACGGTATGTGTGAGGGAGGGAGAGAGAGAGTGAGACAGTAGTAGAATAAGAGAATAAAAGAATAAAGTGTTTAATTTATCACCAAGTGAGAAAAAAGCCCATTCATCTATAATCCATTAATCTGGAACACTTGTGAGAGCCCGATTCGAGTCTCTTTCTCACTGACTTATGACAAACTGAGCAAATCACTGGGAGCAGAAAAAAGAAGCACCGAACAGGCGGCACAGCCCACACTGTAAAAAGTACGGCCCTGCTCTCTGCTCACACATGCAGAGGTGCATTTGCTCTTGGTGCCAAGAACATGCAAAATGGCACTTCTTTACCAGGATCAAGCGGACGACACCAAGCAGCTCTGATTTCAGACTGTTTTTAAAGAAATTAATGTCAATGTTTGTTTGCCAAAATAGATACGGTTAAATTTGCTTGATAGTAGCATTTTTAGCACTGTAACAAGCGAGGCAGTGTTTTTAAAAAAATTACGTCTCAGTAGCAAGAATGTAAGTTTTTCTTGGACAATTTCTCATAGAGCCATATGAGTTTGGAGGGTGCTAACTGTGATAAATTAGAAAACACTTTGGAGGCAATTACAAAAAAAATGAACAATGGTGACAAACAGCTACACAGTTACTGAAAATACTCAGCGCAAATCTATTTTATTCATGCAAAGGATGCTGAGAAGCTCTTTGAATATTGTCACACTTCTACAGTACAATGGGCATTTTGTATCAGCTTTTAGGCACAGTCTTTCCTACATGGGCTATACTCCATAGTATGGGAGAATAGCAAGAATGTTTTCAAAGTGAGCTTTAAATTTCCATCACTTTTATCAGTGCTGGCTGCTCAATGTAATAGAAAACAATAGAAAGATTCAGGGAGAAGGTAATCGGCTGCTGCATGATGAACCAAGGGATCCAGGGGCTCCTTGACTAGCTAAGATAAGGCCGACTCATCCCACAACACCCACTGCCAGAGTTCAGGCTCATGGATTTTTCCACACTGAAGGGCACTGCCAGCTCACTGAGTTATCAAAAATTCCTTTCAGTAGAAAACTATACACACACCCCTAAACACAGAAAGACAAACAGAAGGTGGACAATAAGAAGACTTTACGTGAGACCAAACCACCACAAGTCTTAAATGACTGATTTTGTCTTCAGTCACTTGCAGTAAAGAACACTAAAAACACATTGCTGAGCACATTCATATTTAATGTCTCTCTTGAGTTGTGGGTTCACTTAATGGCCTGATCATTTGATATCTTCTCTCACTACCAGCTATCACAGCCAGACATGGCTAAGCTGCAAATTTAAATGAGGTCTCTATGGTTTATACAAGAGTTTCACCTGTTTTTGTATACTGCCTTTGCCATAGTTTGGGGTAAACAATATGTAGACATGGAACCATCGTGCAGAGACTGGTGGCCATGGTGGACCCCTTTGTATTAACTGAGCATCATTTAAGCACCAAAGTCTATCTGAGTATTGTTGCTGTCCCTGTTCATCCCGTTATGACTACAGCGTACTGGTCTCTGATGGCTGCTTCTAGTAAGATAATGTGCCATGTCACAAACTTCAATTCATCTAAAGCTTCTTCTTCCTCCTAGCGTTTTTCCCGCTCGGTTGCAGGGTCCGCTTTTCTGCAAAGTCGTCTCCACTTGGGTCGGTCAAGGGCGTCGGTCAGATCGGCTTCGATCTTCTTCACGTCGTCCTTGATTCGGTCCATCCATCTCCGCTTTGGTCTGCCTCTAGGTCGACGTCCTTGGGGGCTGAGCCGCAGTGTTGTTCTCACCACTGAGTTCTCATCGCTCCGTACCACATGTCCGTACCACCGCAGCCTCGCTTCTTGCATCTTATCTGTGATTGGCGCGATTCCCATCCTCTTTCTAACGTTGGTGTTCATGACGTGGTCCCATCGTGTTAGGCCTAGGCACCATCGCAGCATCCGCATTTCCATCGTGTGAAGGGCTTGTTCGTGCTTTGCGGTGGCTGGCCAGCACTCGGATCCATAGAGGGCGATGGGGCGCACTACACTCTTGTAGATCTTTGACTTGAGGCGATTGGGCATTCTTCGGTCACACAGGACGCCGGTGACTTGGCGCCATTTCATCCACGCTGCGTTGATCCTGGCTCGTACATCTAGTAGGATATCGCCGTCATTGCTGATCATCGATCCGAGGTATTTGAAATGAGGTACTTTCGCCAGATCTTCTCCATTGACGCTGATCGTGCCGTCGGTCTGGAGGCCAGCCTCTAAGTATTCGGTCTTGTTGGTGTTGAGCCTCAGGCCGAAGTCAGCTAGGCGAGTCTTCCACTGCTGCGTTTGGTATTGCAGTTCTATTCGCGATTCATCGGCCAGGAAGACATCGTTGGCGTAGAGAAGTGTCCAGGGATGGGGTGACTGGAGATCCGCCGTCGCAGTGTCCATGCAAAGGATGAAGAGCAGCGGGGAGAGTGCCGAGCCTTGGTGGACGCCCACATTGATGTTAAAGGGCGGCGATGTTCCCACTGGGCTTCTGACCACGCTGGTGACTTGTCGGTAGAGGAGCTTTGTCCAGTTGACGTAGGCTTCAGGAACTCCATGTGATCGCAGGGAGTGCCAGATGAGGTCGTGTGGGACACGGTCAAACGCAATTCATCTAAAGCTGGTTTCTTGAATTAGACAATGAGTTCACTGTGCTCATGTACATTTGGGAATGGGAAATTCAGGAATGCTTCCAGCACTGTTGTATCTATGTTGCAAAATATTAAGGCACTTCTAAATGTAAAACTGGGTCCTACCAGGCAGAATTGACTGGCTCTGAGGATTTTAATTCAGTCACCTGTGAAATTTTCGAATGATCGTAACAACACGATCCCTCCACCCTTTCTGGCATCATTTAGGGGACGTGTGACCTTCTGAAAACAGCAACTCAACATTTCCACGTCCATATGTCCAGCTCCTCTATAGAGAGCAGCTGCTCATACAGAACAGGCCAACAGCAAATGGAATCAATTAAAGGAATTATGTGGCGAGCTGGAAATGTTTTAAACAGCGAAGAAAAAAATCTCTTCAGAGTGACAGCAACAAACTGCCAACCTGATCTCTCTCTCTCTAACAGGATTACGACAGACAGCTCTCCTCCTCCACCTGATCTCTGCTCCTGTTTCTTTATGCATCTCTCTGCTGCTTCCTCTGATACTTTCAGACTTCATTTCTCCTTCTTATTCACCGCTTTTATTGCCCTCTCCCCCCAACATCCTCTTTCCTTTTCCCCTCCCCTCTACCCCATACTTTCTATCCCTCCATCCTTTTCTCCCCCTCTCTCTGACACACAAACTTGTCAACATGCTTTCTGTCACCTCCTGAGACCTGATATAAAGTCAGAGGGGAACAAAGGGACAGGAGCGATGACCCACGTGAATCACCACTGCTTATGCACGAGCACAAACAGCAGCTATATACTGACTACATTTCTAAGATGTACTGTGTTGTCGGACCTCTTCAAAATCTGCATTTCCAGTAATTCTGAAAATACAGATTCGTCCTTGACTTACACAACATAAGCATTCAGTGCATCACTAACAGATGAGAAAGTCCTGTGAATACTGCCCACAGCTTTTATGCACTTTTAGACTTTCCCGTCACTACTGGTACATCCTTTGAACTTCAAAGGAGTCATATGAATTTGCAATAATAATGCAGTTGTATCAAAATTATTGGTAATCCTTGATATCAGGCAAATGGACAAAAGCAGGTTTCCTATGTGACTGAACTGATTTATCAGTGTCAAATGATAACTGTTCCTAAGGCTTCAGTTCCACAGGCCTAGAGCCCATTTTCATATTCATATTCATATAAACAATTTTTATACAATTATACAAGCTTTATAAAAGCTTTTATGCTCACTATGAACAGTTTTACTGTTACAAGAGGCTTTAAGTATGTGTCATTGTCTTAGACTATCATCCTGGCATGAAAGCTTCCCCATTAAACAGCTGTCTCTAACTGCTAGCATTACCCTGATCTCTAAAAATATCCAAAATCAGTTTCTGTCCAGGTGTGAAATCCTAATGCAAATGAAGAGAGCATTTTATCTTTCATCTGCAGCTAATACAAAAGCATTATGGGCTAGTAATGAGCTAGTTAGCATGCCAAGCTAAATAGCTAAAACTATCTTACACATACAGTTTAATCATTACACTCCAGTATGCCCACCAAAAGATGCCACCCTTCAAAGAAAGAACCCTGGTCTGTAGATCCCTGGGCGCACTGCCTTGTGACGAAATTCAAACCCTGATGCTAGTGTAGCACATGATTTTCAAAATTAAAAACAATCTAGCACATAACAGCAGGGTGCAAGATGCTAGCAGGCTGGGCATACATGGAACATCATAACTAAGTGGCCGGCATAGTGTACAGAAACATCTGTGCCGAATACGGCCTGGAAGTCGCAAAGTCAAAATGGAAGATGCCCCCAAGGGTGGTGGAGAGTGACCGAGCTAAGGTCCTGTGGCACTTGCAGATACAGACGGGTGGAAATGATGGTGGCTAACCAACTGGACATAGTGGTGGTAGACAAACAGAAGAAGACGGCTGTAGTGATCGATGTAGCGGTTCCGAATGACAGCAACATCAGGAAGAAGGAACACAAGAAGCTTGAGAAGTACCAAGGGCTCAGAGAAGATGGGGAGGGTGAAAGTAACAGTGGTCCCAGTGGTAATCGGAGCACTAGGTGCGATGAGAGCTAGGCAAGTGGCTCCAGGAGATCCCAGGAACAACATCGGAGATCTCTGTCCAGAAGAGCGCAGTCTTGGGAACAGCTAAGATACTGCGCAGGACCCTCAAGCTCCCAGGCCTCTGGTAGAGGACCCGAGCTTGAAGGATAGACTGCCTGCAGGGGCAAGAGGGGAATTTTATATATATTTCCTGCTATGATTCACACAGAGCCTTTTTTGGGAATATGCCATTACCAGTAAAGGATATTTTAAATAATTTCCTAATGAAATATTCATACATCATTTAATTAAGACCTGATTTAACTAAACGTGCCCTGGACACAGGAGATCTGACAGGATGTATCTCACACATCCAGCTTCCATGTCATACTGTGTAGATCTGAACACAATTAGCGCTCATCTCTCATTAACATGCCCAGGCTGGTATTTTGTTTATTCCTGCCTGTTCAGTCAGCTGCACCCTGGAGAATGTCAGCTGTCTAACTAATGCTCATACTGGTAGATCCTCAATCCTGCCTTGACAGCATCCTGCACAGTCCCCTCTGTACACTGACCCTCCAGGAGGTTGAAATATTCACACACTGAAAATCCACAGCAGCTACAAACATGGCTGGCTTTGTGGCGAACCATTTCACCTTCGAATGCACCCTGTTCTTTTCCTCACACTTTCCCAGGATACTGCATTCACCTTCAGATGATCTACTGGGTTAAGTTCCAAAATCCAAAGGAAAAATAACTGCAGTGAGGTTAAGAGCAACTTCAAGTTTTCAAGTTTTAGGTTTTGTTTTACTGATGCTGGTGGGTTTTATTATCCATTTCAGCAGATTCTCTCATCAGGGACTCTTCATGACTCTTCCACTCAATAACTGGATATAACAAGGAGATGCTGGAATCAATCAAAAACGTTATTTTTAAAAAAAAGAAAAATTGATTTGCTGTCAGATATTGTTCTGAAACATATGTGGAGTGTGTGGGTGTTCATCTCGTGGTAGTAAAAGTCCCTTCAGGCATAAATTTTTTAGTATTTGGTATGTTGTTTATCTCAGCTGCTTTGGCATTTTTCTATCACTGAACACAAACAGATAATAACAGATGGAAGGGGCACAGTAAAGTTGCAGAGTAAAGTCGATTTACTCACAATTAGCCCGAGGGAATCAGATGATGAAATTAAGGTGCACTCCTGAATCAGAGTAGGGTTGTTTGGTAATTTAATGAACTCCTTTAGATGTCACCCCCCAACGCTGCGTATAAATAATTCTTCATTGAATTAATCAATGGCCGCCCAAAAGGAATTATCAGAGAATTTTTGCGTAGGGCTTAATTCTGTCTGATAAGCTAGTGGCTGGAATAAGGTTGGATCCAGGAAAGGTGATCCAACTGTTTCTGGAGGGTAAAGCTTAAGTTCACTCCAAACAATGACACTTTGAAAAGGAAAGCATGAAAGAAGGAAGAACCCCTTCCAAAAAATGACCTTAGTCCTCCCCAGTTTGTCCTCACCAATAAAACTGCTCACATTGTTTCATTCGCAGCGTGAGGACAGGCAGGAAATGATCAGAGCTGTGGCTTTTGTTCTCGTTCCGTCCATAAATAAACACTTCTGAACCGAGACTCATTCGAGTTCACCGACAGTGATACTTTCTGCCAGGACTTTGAATAATTTAATAGCCTGCATTCCTCTCCTGACCAGATGTGTTTGTGAGGGAGAGAAAGGAACGGATACAAGTAACCAGAAGGAGGAATCAAAGGAGAGCATCAGCGAGTGATACAAAAACAGTGAGACAAAGTGGGACAGAGATAAAGAGTCCTCTGTTGTTGTGCTCGGTTTTCATTATCCTTCATTGTCGAGAACAATATGAGAGTGCTGCAGCGGGGAGCAGAAATTGGCCGGAGAGGGTGGACTGGTGATGCGTTTGCCATTGTTTTCTAAGTATTATTAACTCATTGTTTCACAGATCTGCAAGGGACATTATATTACCCTGCACAGTAGCACAATGTTGGTCTACTCAGTAATTTCCCAACCCTATAATTGGGTGTTCATTAAGCTACTTGCACATTAGTCCTTCCTGTGAAGACTACAAAAACAACTCGTCTCCGAAAGGAAGAAAAGGGAGAGCAGTCAGATAGCAAAGCAGGGATCTGTGAAACACTGGGAACAATTAAGTAGATTACACATTTTCCTTCATTGCTGTTCCAGATCAATCAAATGTGCTGTGGTTGAATCATTTATTAGTCATCAGTATATAATATCAGCCACCCTGTTAACTGCTCTGTTTCTATCTGGCCGTATGTGATGCAGCGCGCCAAAAGCTGGCCAGAAATGCAGACTGAGAATTTCTGCACACAAACAACAGCAATGATGCAATCAAGAAGTGGAAGAACTTTTTAGTGTTTCCAGTATTTGTTATCCCAACTTCCCTGTCTGCAAACATCTCAAAATTATATCTGTAGAATGTTTTTCTTCATCAGTTTCAGACGCCAAAACTGCAAATAAATAAGGCAACACTTTGCTCCAAATTCTCGTCCAGAAAACCTCTCGGCAATGACGGGAAACACCCGAATCAACAGCTGCTCGGGCCAGTCAGCCATTGAAATTTGCTCCCCCAGTGATGCTGGAGACTTCTCGTCTTTAGCATGCAGACATGGATTGTGATCACTTGATGTTTTCCTTTTCATTAGAGGTTTAGTCATTTATGACATCCCACAACTTGATCCATTTGCAGATTTACTAAACTACAATCAGTCAAATAAAAAACACAACAAATTAAATCTGCTATTTGCAAATTTTGAAATTTGAAAAATAGTAAATAGAAAAAAAATGTATTGAATTAATTAACCGAATTATTGCAACTACAAGACTAGTCTTGCAGTATCTGCTGCACCTGAGTGCTGGAGCGGTTAGTGCAGATCCATTTGCATATTAGGCCCGCGCATACTAGCAAAAACAAAGATGGAGAATTCAGTCGAACCATCTAAACCACTTAGCTGTCTTAGAGTTGCAGCTGGGCTCGAGCCAATCCCAGCTGTCATAGGGTGAAAGGTGGAGCACAATCTGGATAGGTTGCCAGTATTAGAATTATGAGTCATGGAGAGAGATTTCATGGAAATGAAAAAGCCTTCGAAATATTTGCTTTTGCTGATCACTGATGAGTTTTTCTTGGGGTTCAGTCAGTGAGTAAAGGTCTTTTTTTCTCCCCCTCAAATCAGATCAGTTTTGCCTTTCAGTGGAAATAAGCAGTCCATTCTCTCTTCAGCTTTTTGGCAGCCAGAGATGAAGAAACAGACAGATACAGTGTGACAGCGCAAACTGTAGATTTATAGATGTGCCGTGACAGTGACAGCTTCACCGACAGACACATTAACTTGCTCGAGCCCCGAGGGAAAGCTCCTCATGTTGTCTGAAAAACAGCCCACATTCGACACCACAGGGTAGCACTTTAACAATACAGCAACACGTACTCAGCTGAAATTATTGCAATGGTTACTTTATAGATTTGAGATCAATAAAAATTTCTATAATTCATGTACGATCTTTGTGAAAGCCTGTGTCCTAAAAAAAAAAGAATTGCAAAGCAAATGGAGGAGTAACTTTTCAAACTGATATGGTCATTATGTGGGTAGATTTTATTTAATTTTTTTACATGAGTGTGTTTATGTGTGACTGTGCACATTTAAGAGTCAGTTTGAGCCATGATATTCCTCTGCCGTGTCAGATTTCAAGTGCGTCTGTGTTTCTGTGTTTGTGTGCTCACTCAAGTTTTGCTATAGCAGCACTGAGGCAGCAAATTAAGCAGCTCCCGCTTGGGTAAAGATCACAGGGACAATATTGGCAATCTGAAGTGAACAAGTGGCACCTTTGGCCTTTCGAAGTCACAATTAAAGAAAACTCTTTCCCACTTTATTTTGCCGTGGCTTTGATGTGTTATGGGGAGCAGAGGCCGTTGATTAAAGGTCACAATTATTTCCTTCTTTTTCCTTGGAATTTCTTTTCCTTTCCTTACATATTTATATTATGTACAAAACTCTTCAGCGACCCCTCATTTCTATTTCGCTTCCAGGACACCGACAATACAGTAATTCTCCAGGCTTTCTGGAGGTCTTTCACCTTTTTCTTTGGACACTGGCTGCTTTTCATAGATTTTCAGTCCAGTCTTAGTACCACCATTTTGGAAGTTATCTCCTCCTACTTAGGGACCTATCTTGACATAAATACCATATTTTTCGAACTATAAGGTGCACTGGATTATAAGCTGCACTCTTAATGTATGGGTCTGTTTTCATACATAAGGCACACCAGATCATAAGGTTCATTAAGAAACAAAACAGTCAGATAAGTCAAACTTTCATTCTTCTTGCTTCCTCCACTTCTGTACCATTGATTCATTAATGTTGAATTCTCTCGCTGCTCTATTACTGTATTGTTGCAGTATATTAATGACTAACCTCATATTGTGGATGGGTTGTCTCAGTTGTTCTCCTGACTGAAGTTTGGTCCCTTTACAGCATCCTGCCAAGCGATTGGATTTATCCTTAACCATCAGGAACCGTCATGTTAAGTTTTATCGAGTGGAAAAAAGTTGGCGTTCATCCTCCAGCTTTACTGTGTTTATGTTATGCTAACATAGCTGTGTCGCTAGCGCTCACGTAGCACATCATTATATACCAGCTAGTTCAACTTCAGTAACCCTACAAACGTCACTGCTGTTTAGTTTTCTGCCTTCATTTATGTTGGAAGTGATAGCAGAGCTGTATGTTTTAATTTGTTCAGAAATCTCTCAGTCAGAACATGCTATATCATGTTTAGGTGGAAACTAGCGAGCTAACGTCCTGCTAACTCTGTTAAATTTAATACATTCTGTTTTCATGGATGCCTGGATGTTAAACTTATTTGTTACACCTGGTAAAGCAGCAAAGCTGATCATTTTATTAAAGATGGAAGAATTTAGACAATTTTTAACTCTCAGTGTTGCCGCAGTGCTCATTTGACTTTGGGACCTGAAGCTAAGCTTGGACCCAGATTACTCCGCGAGGCTCCTGACTACGGTAGCCGTAGTGCTCCGACAATCCATCAACCGGTGCGGCTTCATAGCTCACCAAAGTCGTACTAAAATATTTTTGGACAGATTTTTGAGCAGCGTGTACCACATAAAATCGGTTTGAGGTCAGTAAGCACAACCAGAATTCATACATAAACCGCAGAGGATTATAAGGTGCACTGTCGATTGTTGAGAAAATTAAAGGATTTTAAGTGCGCCTTATAGTGCGGAAAATACAGTTGTCCCTAAGGCACTATGAGTGCCAACATCTATTTGGCATATAAAATACTTTATACAAATCACACAATCATTGGACAGTTCCGTTTATCAGCAATAGAAGACTTACAGAACAAAGGGGTTCGCTAGTTGATGGAATTACAAACAAAGATATGAAAACCGGTCCAAATTATGAACATCAGATTTTCAGCCACCAAACAATAATATCTGGAAAGTATCTGATTGGGAACAGCTTCATTTTTCAGCACAACACTGGAAATGCAGTAAAAGCATACCTGGATAGAAAACCATACGATGGAACACAATCAGTCATGGATTGGCCTCCCCAGAGCCGAAGAACAAAGATTGTCATACCAAATATTGACTTTCAAGCTCATTAGAATTGTACAAACTCTGTTTATCCCTTACATATTTCAATAAATCACTCCACCAGTTTCTCTTTTCCATAGAAATGTGTAAAGAAATGAAGTCGTGGCTCAAGACTTTTGCACATTACTATAATTCATCACTTCCACGAATTGTTTCCCCAACAAGAACAGTAAAAATATTCAGATTTTTAAAATACTGCAAAATGTTGTAACCTTTAAAGTCATTGTCTTGAAGCTCGTTTTGAAATAGACTTGTTCTTTGAAGCTACATTCACTGGATCATATATACTGATGCCAGAGATGAAAGAGAGCAGCTTCTTTGACTAAAAAAAGCCCCCCAGAAGATCTTTTTTTCCATAACTCATAAAATATTTTCGTAAGTAAAAAAGGAAATAGAAGAGACCGTATCTGCAGTTCTACCTTTGAAGCTGCAGGAAGCCAGCTAAACCGCCTTACACTAATCCAGGTAGATCCTTCATAATACCTCTTTGTGCTAAACAGTTACCGCAGTCATCAGCCATACAAACACTCAATCCAGCCTCCTTACAGGTCACACATGTATGCTGTGAAGGTCCCTGAAAAGAGCAAAGAGCATAATCCATCCTGTGCTCAAAAGATTGCAGTGCTTACTGTTTGTCTGGTATATGATACTTACATTTATTAAACATGAAATCTTTGCAGTTTCTAACAATGTTTGAATTACAATGTGGTTCATAATGTAAGCTCAATATTTCTTTATTACCACAATCTAATTTTCTTCTGAGACTAAAAGTGGAAAAGTTTCAAAAACTGCTTCTAATTTTCTATTATATATGTTGCTTGAAATTGGGGCACATTTATTATGTAATCAAATTTTTGACACTCATAGCCTGCAGGGAGCTGCGAAGGGCACCACAACAACATGTCATGTGACAAAAACCAAATGTGAAAGATGGAAAAAAAAGAAAACTTTCCCCAAAGTCTGCACTTGGCCTCAATCTGCTTGTTTTCTTGTGTAAATCCAAGCAGACTCTAACACTGCAAACAGTGCGATGTCTGCGAAAACATTCCCTACAGCCTGCCACTTGGGCTCAAACACAGAAAGTAAAAGCTAATGACCAACAATCTGCACTGTAACCAGTATCCCAGTGAAAACTTTAGGCTTGTGACCGCAAAGAGAAAAAGGTCTGTTCTGTAAAACAATAATATAAACATGTAATTGTGAGCTATAGAGACAGGCATTTCAGTCTTTAATGTGCCAAATCAAACGTCTTCTTTAAAAAATGCACATACTTCCTGTGTAGTCAGTAGAAGCACTAATCCATCTTTTGATTTCTGCCACACAAGTTGCAACATGTGCACATTTATCACGGCGACGTGAGGTGAGAAGGAGAGTGAATCTTCAGCATGAGTGACTGCTCGCCTGCACAGCAAGCTCAGAGTCAGCATGTACTTAACTTGGTACTCTCCTCTGCATAACACCGTACCTACTGTTAACACTGTGGAGGCGGTCACATTGGGTGCAATCACCTGGACAGGCTCCGGAAGCAGGAACGCGCTTGTATCATTTTTTTCAGACACACAATCTAGTTTCAAAACTGCATCACAAAACAAATGACAGACTACACTGTTGTGTAGGAATCCTAAAGGTTACTTGTGGAGATGTCACCAGACAGATTCGACACCAAAATACTGAGTACTTGTTTTTGTTTGGTCCATAGCATAGCTAATGAGGTGGGAAGTCTTCAGACAAAAAACAACAAGAAGAGCAAAAAAGTTGGGAAGAAGAAGGTGAGGAAGAGGAAAAGGCACAAGATGAAGAATAAGAACATGAAAAAAAAGAACAAGAAGAAAACGATGAGAAATACAAGAACAATAATAAGAGGAAAAACTACAGGTGGAAGACGGCGATTAGTGCAGGTGCTGTGAAAACGCTGCTAAAGCCGTGTCTGCTTTGGAAGTATCCTGCATATCGAATCAAATTGGGTATCAAGAATCACGTAACTGGTCCACTGGTACTACATTTCTGGTATTGTGACAGGGATTCGGTACACGTCACCGAATAACCTTGTCACAAAGCCTTAAGACCAAAAAGTGTGTAGCTGTCAAAAACATGCAAGGCCTGCACTGTAACAGTGACTTAACTACTTTATGTAAAACTGACAGCTAATGGCAAAACACACAGCAGAGACAAATAAATTTAAATATGAATACGAATGCCATGAGGGCTGGGTTTCTCCCCTGCACCACCGGGCATTAAAAAGCCAAGAGCCCAAAATACAAATAACTGCTGAGTCAGTGAGATACACAGTAGCAGGTTAAGTGTGCAGTGTTAAACCTCTGTTATGTTTCGCATGCTGCACACTGAGCAATGCATGTGACTGTCTACAACCATGAGGTTCAGTGTAACGCATGCTAGTCTACACAGGGATGTGAATAAAAACCAACCATGTTTGCCTGAATGTTTCCAATTTAACCGGCGAGGCACAGGGAGTCACTACTGCAAGGAAAAAACAAATGATTGCTGCATTGTTCACAAAGCTTTGATATATACACACACAAACATACAAGCAGGCGCATACACCCACAGCACAGCCGCACAAATGCTGGAATCCTCAGTGGAGGAACATCAAACAACAACAGGTACTGTTAGAATATGGCCAAATGCACTCACCACACTCATGAGGGTCGATCAGATCTCCTTTGTACAGAGAGGTTAGACTGCTCTCTCGCTCTCTCTCTCTCTCTCTTCCTTTGTGTTACTTTTTTTTTTTTTTTAAAAAGGTCCCCACGCTCATGCTGTGTGTATCGCTACAACCTCTTGTTGAGGCTCAGGTAGAGGGTATTTCGTTAGTGTAGTATGTTTGTGTGTATGTGAGCTCAAGTGTCTTAGTGTGCCTAATCCCTGCTGAGTAGAGTGGGTGCTAGGCAGCAAATGCTCACTGGAGAGTTGGAAGCACAAAGCAGGGGTTCAAATGAGATTATATGTGTCGATGGCCTGTTTTCTTATGGTTTTGTCGAGGGTCCTTGTAAACTCCACAGTCTGGCATTGTGAAACTATTAAGTTGCAGTGATACAGATTAAGCCACAGTGGTAGTCTACAGTGTCATCACCACATCATCTGCATGCAAGTGCTCACTTATTAATAATCATACTATTACACTTTTTCAAGCTGCAACTGCATGCCCACTCATGTCCACATGTATTGATCACACTCTCCTGTGACTGAACAGTGTGGGAGGCGAGGGCTGCTGATTATTTCACGTTAAATTAGATGAGCAGTAACAGAATCACAGCATACAAGGCTGAGCAAACTGCAGTGCTGAAAACGGCCACTTGAGGCCTGCTCCAAAAGTTATTCTCTATTAGACTCATATTGTAAACATCTGTTTTTGTTTATTGCTATAAGCCTATATAATTACTTGTACTGTCCAGTAGAGGGCTCTGGCGCTTAGTCACCGACAAGCTGCACTTCCAGCTAAGACCGGAAATTCGAGGACTTGTGGTGCATGTGTGCCAGAATGCAGCTCTTAATGAAGGGTAAAGCGGCGTGATACCAGACTGTGACTGAATTAACACATTGCAGCCCTTAGAAGGTGGCGCGAGGTACATGTTTTAATTGCTAAGTTGATATTTCGTTGATTTATATTTGAGTTTGTATTAATAATAAGCATCTAAGAAGATGTGTTTTGTTTTTTCTGTTTAGTTTTTATGGTGCACCTCAGCACTGTTAGATTCTGAATGGAAGTAAAAACACTGCACCCGTCGAGGTTCTCTCTATTCCTTCCTTGGTCTGGGGGACTGCTACACATATGTTAAAAGGCCCAAAATGACACGATTTGCAGCATGACTAATTTTTTAATAACTCCAACTGTATTAGACCTTAAAGTGGTGCATGTGAAGTCAGTTTGAATGACAGGTGGGTTTTGAATAGGCTGCTAGCTGTTTGCTAGCCTTCAGCTAAACTAAGTCACTAAAATGGCTGGGTCAGCTTTGCCTGTGGCTTTGGTTGCTTTCGCAGATTCTGCAATGCAAATAATATGTCTTGCTGTGTGATTAATGTAACTGCATTTTCCAGTTTTCATGGTTAATATTCTAGTATCTAGTCTACTATAGTCACATTGGCTGCATCCGTCTTTTATATACAGTCGATCATAGCCGGCAGGAAGTTCTGAAATAAAGCTTGAAAGTCTGTACTTACCTTGTAATTATTTAGCTTCTCCTAATGGTAAATGGCCTGTATTTGTATAGCACTTTTCTAGTCCCTAAGGACCCCAAAGCGCTTTACACAACCAGTCATCCACCCATTCACACACACATTCACACACTGGTAATGTGCTGGGGCTGAGCACATAATCGTGCTGCAGTGTTTGAGGACACAAATGTATTTGTGCAACAGTTGTGTGTGATGCACAACTGTTGTTGGAACATATTTTATGTCTTCACTTTAATTTAAACATCTGAATTGTTCCAAAGCTTCAGATTTTGAAAAATACTGCTTTTAGTCAGCCTTCAGTTAGTGACACAGAAAGTTTTGGCAAAGTGTTGTGTTACTTAACACGTGGCCGGGTAAATGAGTGGGCCACCATGAGATCAGACACATTATTAAAGTAAGCCAGTGGTAATGGATCTCTCAGACTACTGATTAATGTCCAACTTTACCTGCTACAGTGCTTTTACAATGGCTTCATTATTAAAAAATAAAAACAAGTGTTTACATTTTGTTCCTTGTTCAGCTCTTCAGGTCAAAAAATTCCTAAAGAACTCACTGAGATACTCCAGGACATGAACAAGCACACAAACAGATGCACCATGAAGGTTTAAGTAGATTAGTGGGTTGCACGATGAGCCCTTAACAGTACTACTCCTAGACAGAGAGGCCAGCTACACAGACCAGCAAGCCCCAACTCTGAAGCGATGCCAAATAGTGCTCGGACTTATATCCAACAATGATGAGACAAACTATAGGACAGAGGTGCAACAACTAGAGTCATGGTGCCACGACAATAACTTGGTCTTAAACACCAAAAAGGCCAAGGAGATCATTGTAGATTTCCGGAAGAGGGGTCATAACAACCATCTGCCTCTCTTCATTGGCAGTGAGGCGGTGGAGAGGGTGAGCAGTTTTAAATTCTTGGGGGTAACTGTGACCGAGGACCTGTCCTGGGGCAACCATATCACCTCAGTTGCACGGAAGGCCCAACAGCGCCTCTACTACCTGAGGAGACTGCGGAGCGCACACATTCCCAGATCTCTGATGTTGAACTTCTACAACTGTGCCATCAGCAGCGTTCTGACGTATGGATTTCTAGTGTGGTTCCCCAGCTGCACCAAGGCCGATCAGCAAGCACTCCAGCGGGTGGTGAAAGAAGCTGGCAGAATTATTGGAACAAGTCTGCCAGAGATCAGTAATATCTTCCCCACTCGCTGTCTGAGGAGGGTGCACAGTATCCTGCGGGACCAACATCACCCTGCGCGCCACCTTTTCCATCTGCTGCCCTCAGGGAGAAGGTACAGGTCTATACAGGCCAGAACATCCAGACTGGCCAACAGCCTGTATCCACAGGCTGTGAGGCTCCTGAACTCTCTGCCCCCCTCTCACGGACAATAACCATATCCAACTTCTTAATAGCAATGAACTGGTCTGCATTGGTGCATCATATCTTTATTCTCTTCCCCCTCCTGCCCCCCCCCCCCTCTTTCTTAAATAGATAACTATCATATCTGATATCATATCTCACAGTACAATAATATTGAATGGGTTGCATTGTTGTATTTTGTCATGTTTCTCAGGTCTTTGTCTGAATTTCTACGAACATTATTGCTAAGGATTGTCTTATTGCATTGGAGTCACACTGGGTTAAATATGTACACTTGGGTTTTAAGGGGTATTTATTATTTTCTTCTTTTTTTTGGGTTGTATGGAAGCCCCAAACGCAATTTCATTGTTCTTGACAATGACAATAAATAAATAAATAAATACTAAATACTAAAATACTAATGCTGTTAGGGATGGCAATAACCTAAAGGGGGTAGAGACAACCTTGTGAACAGACGGTTAGCTTGCTGAAAAAAACCCAGATTTGCTCTCTGAGCTCTCACAAAATCAGCCCGTGTCTTTTAAAAAGGGCATTTATTCATTGGTTTAGAAAAAGAAAGCATGCACATTAAAAATCCTTCTTAACAGAGCAACCTTTTTTTAAGTATAACATAAAACCTGATTAGTTTTCTTTTCCTTAATTGGAAGTGTTTGTTTAAATTTTCTATGTAGTTGGAAATTATCTGAGTGATGTTGTGATGTTTACCATTTTTATTTCCCAAGAAACTGAAGCCCAGAACTTCCAACCTAGTGAGGTCTGTTAGCTAATGGTGCATTTGCACAAACAGCCAAAGGACTGTGAGAGCAGCTACAGTGAGTGAAGGTTAAACACAAACACAAAAATACCCACCACTACCATATGCTTGGCCCAAGAGCAGCTGGGATTCTTGAGTATCACACAAATTCAGCTGCTGCCCTAGAGCGTGCCTTAATTTGCTAGATTTTACCAATGCATTTAAAAGCACTTTTTTCTTTTTGTATTTCCAAGTTTTAAACATTTTATTCAAGAGGTGCAAAATAATTGATTGCACAAAAGAGAGTCAACAGCTGCTACAACGCATGCTTATTACAGGCTCAATCAGCCTGAATTTGTTCTGCAACTGCAAGATGACCAAAAGTTCAAAATCAGAATTTAAATAGTTATTCATTCTACTCTGAGTCTAGTCTTCATTATCAGTTAAGTATGCGCATATTAATCCCTCATAAAGATTTATTCAAAGACACTCTCTCCCTCTCACACACATATACACACACAGCACCACTAGATAATAGCCAGTGGCTAAGGACAAGATAAATTAAGTTCCTCTTGCTTCTTTAACAGCAAGCAAAGGGACAAGAATAAATTTAGGAGGGTAATTCTGTAAACACTCTGTCTGTGTACTGGAGAAAACCAAAGATAAGCTGCCAGTTGTTTTTGATGTCAACACGCTTACAAGAAAAGAAAAAGAAAAACTCTCCTGTCATGGTTGAGTCACATGTTGTTCTGTGGCTTCTTTGCCACAGAGGATACATAACATGTTTTCTGTGGCTCAGTTCAGAGGCTAAATTCCCCTGCAACTGCTAAAATACACACAGATGTGCAGAGATTAATTGGGCGTAAGTAACCCTTGTTGACCCTTCACTTTGGTCGTGTTTGACCACTGGGACTGCTCTGTCCACCTTTCAAAAAAACCAACCCCTTTCCTTACTCACAATGTGACCGAAAAACTGTGAAAAGGATGAAATTATGAAGGCTTTTCATGCCCCTGTATTCAGCGATTAAAATTCAGTTACCATATTGTAGTCACCGGGGTTTATTTGACACGCTGCAGCATATAAACACTCACACAAAATCAGTGCATCATTCATTTGTGCACCACTCTCTTCGGCAGTTTCAAAATGATATTTTACAACCACATTCGGCCAAAATCGGGCTTCAGAGTTCCACAAAGCCACGCTTCTCAAAGGTAAATTTATCTCTGGGCCACTCTTATCTGACAATCCAAATGGGAGCATGTGTCAACAAAGAGGACATGTTGTTCTGCCATTTCTCTGTTATTCAGCCTTTATCTAACCAGACGGGTCCATTAAGATTGTTTTGATATGTGATTGATCCGTTCACAACACAGATTCAAGTTTGGCTTTTCTTTCCTGTGAAATAAATGGGATTTGGGAAGAAGGAACCAGACCCCGTCATCCGCTTCATCTGCAGCAGCCATCACCCACAGTCTTTTGCTGCTAAGAAAACCTATCAGACATCTGTCTTTGGCCGCCTGGAGGGCCGGCACACGGAGACGGCAAGAAAGTTAGAGGAGTGATAATGAAGAAACAAGGACAGGAGCTAAGAGAGAGTGAGAGAGACAATTGAATATCTGGGGAAGAGGTTGAAAGGGAAAAGGGACTGTAATGTTTGCGTCTTTCCACTGCATTTCCCATCTGCTAATCAGCATTTTAACTCTGATTTTTACTTTATGAACCCTAATAACGACCCATAAAATGCGCCTCTCTGTCACTTCCTTTACAGTAAATGTTGGGAAAACTGATAGCGGAAAACTTGGTGGTATGTGCTGTGGAAAAAGCCTTAATTTTTCACTTAGAAAATGGGAAAGTAGGTGCAGAAATTCACTGAAACGTGTGCAAACATACTTGGGAAAACAGTATATATGGGGCAAATCTCGCGGCCTATGTCACCTCTACTTGCGGCCCGCATAATGACATGAAGAAATATTTTTTGTAATTATTATTCAAAAAATGACCGACCAGAAGCATGTAAAGCATGTGGAGATGGAGGCATGTAAATATAACTAGAAAAATTTGCATTTCCTGCGAAAATGCAGTGTGGATGCCTTAACGCTGAAGATGTCTGCTGAAAAAAGCTGAAAAAGTTGAAACAAAAAAAAAAAAAAAAAGCAGCTACCCTGAGCAGGATTCGAACCTGGCCCTTCTGGTCAAAGGGGAGCTATTTAGCTCACTGAGCCAAACACTTTCTCACAAAGAAATGGTGGAGAGATTGACAATTGTGCTGAAATGAGCAGAAGCTGCTGAGAATTGTGCTGATAAGAGGTGGAAAGGCTGAAAATTTTTCAGAAGAGGTGAATAAGCAGAATTTGGGCAAAAGAAGAGGTGAAAATTCTGCTGAAAAGAGTTCAATCAACAGAATTCCTGCTGAAAAGAGGTGAATGAGCAGAATTCTGCTGAAAAGAGTTTTTTTCTGAAAACAGCAGAAAAAACTGAAAATTTTGCTGAAAAGAGTTGAATGGGCAGAATTCTGCTGAAAAGAGGTTTTTGCTGAAAAAGAGCTGAAAAAGTTTGGATTTGTGCTGAAAAGGGGTTAAAAAAACTGAAAATTTTGCTGAAAAGGGGTGAAAAAGATGAAATTTGTGTTGAAAAGAGTTTAAAAAAAGTTTAACTGTTAAGTGAAAGAAATGTTGCCATAAGCTGGATTTGAACCCAGGCCTCCCAGTCTGAGAACGGATGCTTATCTCACTGAGCTAAAACACAGCTCAGCCCATCATGCAAAATCAGTGACCACATTGATAATGTGTTCCATTCATTTCAATGGTCAAAAGTCATAACACACATCAGCAGAAATAGCAGAATTTTTTAAAGTTTAAACATAGTATTTCTGCTAAAACTTAGTATTTATACTAAATAATATTTTTTTCCTGCCAAATCATAGCATTTGTGCTGGAACACAGAAAGTTCTGCCAAATCATACAATTTGTACTAAAACATTATTTATGATTAAGCAGAAACACTGGGACTTGGTAGAAATACTATGATTTACATGAAATACTTTGACTTAGCAGAAGTACTACAATCTAGGAAAAAAGTACTACAGCATAGCAGAAATTCTATCATTGAGCAGAATTACTAGGATTTAGAAGAAATACTAAGATTTGGCACAAACACTGATGTGGCTCAAGAACCTTTATTGTGCAGTTATACTATGATTTGGAAGAAATACTATACTTTGGCACAAATACTATGATTTGGAAGAAATACTATGTTTTAGCACAAATACTATGATTTGGCTCAAATACTATAACTATCCTCGGTCAGAAGGAGAGGCTGACATCCAGGGATTAGATTACCACAGGTGGAGTTTATTGCGGTCAGATGGATGGTACAGGGAGGTATGGCATACAGTAGGAGGATGTGGAGAGGTGATATGGTGTGGTTTCTATGATTAAGAACAGGGTATGCATTACAACATGCATACAGATTAAAGATTAAGAAAACTGGCAACAAATTCCTCCACTACAAATCAGTCTGATGCCACTTTTTACAGGGTTCCCGTTTACTAAGGCACTACCCAAAAGGCGCCACAAGAGGGCACTCCAACACAAGAGATGACCTATTTACACTGATGCACTTAGTAAACAGCCCCTACTTAGCCACTACATAATACAGTGATATTACAGTATACAAATTCACACAAATACTATGATTTGGCAGAAATACTATGACTTAGTAGTAATACTATAACATAACAGATTTCCTAAAAAAAACTATGAAATTGCAGTAATTCTATGACTTGGCAGAGATACTACGTTTTAGCACAAATACTATAACAACGCAGAAATACTATGACTTAGTAGTAATACTATAACATAACAGTTCAATGTTCTTGCACAAATACCACAATATGGCAGAAATACTATGTTTTAGCACAAATACTGTGATTTGGTATAAATACTATGATTTGGCACACATACTATATTCCGCAGATACACTATAACATAACAGATATTCTACAACTTAGTAGTAATACTATAACATAACAGAATTATTATTTGGGCACAAATACCACGATTTGGCAAAAATACTATGATTGGGTACAAATACTATGATTTGGCAATAATACTGCATTTTAACACAACTACTGAGATTTGATTGAAATACTATGATTTAGAAGAAATACTATTACTCCATACAAATACGATACTTTGGGACAAATACTATGTTTTGGTTCCAAAACTATGATGTGCAACAAATACTATGATTTGGCACAAGTACTATGATTTAGTACAAATACTATGATTTGGCAGAAATACTATGACTTAGTAGTAATACTATAACATAACAGATTTCCTAAAAAAAAACTATGAAATTGCATTAATTCTATGACTTGGCAGAGATACTACGTTTTAGCACAAATACTATAACAACGCAGAAATACTATGACTTAGTAGTAATACTATAACATAACAGTTCAATGTTCTTGCACAAATACCACAATATGGCAGAAATACTATGTTTTAGCACAAATACTGTGATTTGCTATAAATACTACGATTTGGCACACATACTATATTCCGCAGATACACTATAACATAACAGATATTCTACGACTTAGTAGTAATACTATAACATAACAGAATTATTAATTGGGCACAAATACCACGATTTGGCAAAAATACTATGATTGGGTACAAATACTATGATTTGGCAATAATACTGCATTTTAACACAACTACTGAGATTTGATTGAAATACTATGATTTAGAAGAAATACTATTACTCAATACAAATACGATGCTTTGGGACAAATACTATGTTTTGGTTCCAATACTATGATGTTCAACAAATACTATGATTTGGCACAAGTACTATGATTTAGTACAAATACTATGATTTGGCAGAAATACTATGCCTTAGTAGTAATACTATAACATAAGAGATATACTATGGTTTTGCAGACATACTATGTTTTTGCACAAATACCATGATTTGGCACAAATGCTATGATTTAGCAGAAATACTATGATTGGGTACAAATACTATGATTTGGCAATAATACTGCATTTTAACAACAACTACTGAGATTTGATTGAAATACATACTATGACTTAAAAGAAATACTATGACTCCATACAAATACGGTGCTTTGGCACAAATACTATGATTTGGCAGAAGTACTATCATTTAGTACAAATACTATGATTGGGCAGAAGTACCATGTTTCAGTACAAATACTATGATTTGGCAGGAATACTCTGGTTTAGCAGAAATACTCTGATTTAGCAGAAGTACTATCTTTTGGTAGAAATTCCTGCTAAAAGGTACTATTTCTGCGTTTTAGCAGAAATACTGTAATTTGGCATAAATACTATAATTTGGGATAAATACTATGATTTGGCACATATAATATATTCAGCACATACATTATAAAATAACAGAAATATTTGGCCCCAAAACCATGATTTTGCGCAAATACCATGAGTTTTGCAAAAATACTATGATTTAGCAGAAATACTATGATTTGGCAAAAGTACTTAGATGTAGTAGAAGTACTTTGCTTTAGCAGAAATACTATGATTGAGGAGTAATACTTAAACATAGGAGAAATATTGATACACAGACACACATACACAGAGAGTAAAGGGAACAGGAGCTGTGGAGAGTCTGGGCTTGGTATATGTAGGTCAGTTAAATTAGCTGCACCTGCTGTAGTCAGCCCTTACACACACAGACACAGAGAGAGGTGTGAGTTTTCTTCAGTGTATTTCTGACATTCAGGATTCCCCTCGAACAAATGGCCATAATTTCCTAACCGTAGAGGCTAGAACGGTCATTCAGACATCGTTTTGTTCAGAAGAGATGGGGGAATCTTCAGGTCTTCATAATTCAGAGATAAAATATAAATTATTAAAGATATATGACTTGTAATACACTGTAACTGAGTAGAGGCGAAGCAAAAACTGCATTGACTTGCTCTCAAACAACCTTTGGTAACTCTAAATCTATATGGAGCATCAAAATCATTCTTTCACCGTAAGAAACAGCAGGCTTTGGTGAACAGTCATGGAAATTTTCAGGGCTCTGTGGAAATCCATCAAAAAGATATGATGAGAGAAAAAAGTGACTCATTTCCAGAATTTGAAATCTGATGAAATCTGAGCGAGGGACAAATTTCCTACCCTCAAACAAGTCTAACTCATCTCAGAACGGTAATAGGTGAGAAAATAATTCTTGAATTGTGAGCATCAGGAGTGTCTGAAGATATACGGGGACAAGCCTCATGTCTTAACTTCGCTTCGTTAAGGAGATATGACAATTTGAAAATGCCTCTCATTACAGAAATCCAGCGGTGATTTTGAACAAACTCTCCATTGAGTTTATATGGAGAGTTTTCACACTTTGTGTTACTCTGAGGAGATTTGCAAAATATCTATGAGTCCCACAACAATGATAGGGACATTTTCTGAAAGCCAGCAAAAATACCTACGTTTTGATGTATAATTTGTGCGGCTTGAGTGGAAATTGAGCGAGTAGCAAGAAGTTGTTTGGACATGAAGAGAAAATTCAAACAGTTTCACTGTCCCCTCTGAGTTAATTGCATAGCAACCATAGCAACGCATGTATTTTCTGAAAAATCACAATTTTGCAACTGAAGACTTAAAGAGAGATAAGATGAAAACGGTAGAAGATCTGAAAAAGCTGAATCACACAGGAATAGCCCAATCATTTGAGAACGTTTTAAAGTTTGAATGGAGTTTCTAGGTGAAAGTATGAGGCAGTAGTTAAGTTTCAAAGACAAGAAAGTTTTAGCAGAATTGTGGAAGTTTCCCATTCATTTCAATGGGACAAATTAAAGGAAAAAAGTGTAATATTTTAAAAAGTATAATAGTAATAAACACCAAAAGTCATAGCCGGCATAAGCAGAAAGAGCAGAACAGTTTAGAGTTTGAACGGTGAAAATAGCACAAAAATTGTGGAAGTAGATCCACGGCGAAAAGTGTACGGAAACACCCGGAATAATAAAGAATAAAGAGAAACAGGAACTCAATAGTGTGGATGCCTATTAAGGCATCCACACAATAAAGAGAAACAGGAACTCAATAGTGTGGATGCCTATTAAGGCATCCACACAATAATAACCACTGCAGCCAAGAAGAGTGCCTGACGAGCCCAGTTGTAAGTAAGCTATTAAGACTCGACTGTACACCGTGTTCGTGTTTTCCTCCGAAACAATAAGTTCCGTTGGAGCAGTCTTTCAACGCCTCTCTCTGTCTCTCGCTAGCAAAGTTGACCAAGACAACAAAGTAAAGCTAGTTTTCGGCAACAAGCTCGATACAGAACCCAACGTATTAGCCAGAGGTCCCTTTACTACGGTTCGGAGACCTGTTTTATATACGCGTGGAATAGTTTTCTATACGAGATCGCTCCATAAAGTGCAGCCTTACCTAATGTCCACCCTACTGTTACTCATTTTATATTAAGATTTAAAAATCTAGTTGGTATTGGTATGGCGAGTAGCCTTCAGTAATAGTAATAAATCAAACAGCATTAGTACATTCATGTAGTTGTTTAAAGCATGAAAATATATTAAGTAATCCAAAGTATTCAGAATACGTTACAAAATACATTTTGGGGCATGTATTCTGTAATCTGTAGTGGAATACATTTTAAAAGTAACCGCAACATAAACGACAGTGAACAGCTTGTAGAACTGGAGGAACCTATATAGATGATGGTCGGAAGGAGCATGTTTGGAGGCGTGGTCCCACTCCTGAAATCTCCAATACAAAATTCAGCAATTTATCATGTATAGATGTCTGTAAACTATAATGGATGTTACGTGCAAGATTTAAATGTCGAGTTCACCAAATTTCACTTACTGAGCAGTGTGTCCGTACCTTTCAAACTAATCTCTCACCTTCATCTCGTCTCCTCTCTTTTGTAACATTTTGAGGCAAACAGCACAGAAAACAGTTTGAGACTTTGATGAAATTTGTTCAGTCTTTTTTTTTTAAATTGCATTTGAAATGATCTGCCACATAAAAAAAAGACGAAGAAAAAGAAGAAAACACATCCTTCATTTGTCTTCGCTTCAGTTCCCTCCAGAACTTTATTTATATCTGTACCCTGAACACATCACAGTGAAGAGAGGAAAGTGGGATGTGTTGAGGATGGAAGCAGACTGTTGGATGGCATTATGTTGTTAGTGCAAAACAAATACAGTATCCCCATGCTGTCATTGGATGCAGTGCAATGCAAAAGAATTAACTTATGTTAACGCTACATAAGGGAGTTTATTCGTTGCTATCGGTTAACTCTCATTTACTGTCTTGTTTTGTCGTTATTGAGACATTAAAAACAGGAATTTAGACAAATGTATGATTTTTCATAAGGGAAATATCTGCTGCTATACATTTAAACCTTTTCAAGGTTTCAAGGTTCTTTTCAAGAAACAGGTGAACTACAACTAACCTGGACAAATGCTGTATACAGTGTGCAATTTTTACTCCTTCGTTCATGGGGGTTGTGTTTGGTCTGTTTTCTTCCCTCAACTGGAACCAGAAAATCTGAGCCCGAGCTCCAATGACCTCTGGCCCACAGCATGTTTCTTGTCACTGCCTTTGATACTCACAGCACTTTTTTCTAATTTACAAAATGTTTTGGCTCTCGGGGTGCTTGTCAGCTCGTCAGTGTGCACTTTCTGCTGTCGCATGCTGTCACTCAGCTCTCGCACTATGAAAAGCTATCGCTGCCAAGTGGCCAATTTGGTTCCAGAACTGCCTCTGCCCCTAAATGACACCGAGCATTATCATTTAGGAAATGAAAGAGGTGTGTTACAGGTGAAGCTAATTGGATAGATAAATGAGATGCTGGCTGGTGAACGGTACCTCTGAGGGTAAACGGGGGGAAAAATTGCCTTTAGGCTTAATTGTTTGGATGCAGTGAACCAGGAAGGAGTCACTTATCAGATCACAAACTTATCAGGCAAACTTGGTGATTTATAAAGTGAAACAAGCACAAAGGTGAGCAGATGACTGTAATTTTTTTGTAGATGTATTTAGGCAGTTAGGGAGCCACTATGAATCCACCCAGCCAACCAAACAGCACCACAGCAAGAGGTTGAAAGTGGGGTTGAAGAAATAGATAAAAATACAAAGTTGACATCTCAAACATTCAGATCTCTAAAAGACCTTAGGAAAGGTAACTGAAGCTTTTGTGAAAAAAGAAAACTGTGTAGGTTGAATTGTTTGCCATTTAACCAAAAAACTGAGAGCAGCTTTCCTTCGGCCTGAAATTCCTGAGCGAATGCAACCCCTCACCTCTTACAGCCTATTGCTCCCTCTTCCTTCTTTGTTAACCCACTCCAATTTTGAACTTCAGAAGCTCCATGTGTCTAAAGTATTGGATGTTGCACAAAATACTACCACAGAGTAACTTTTTACTATATGCGGTTTTGTGCAAAAGTCTTGAGACACCCCTTCTTTTCTTTACACTTTTCCCCCAATAATCCAGACTTCGGGATCTGGCTGAAAGTCTTTCGGACATTGGCTGCTTTTTTCACTCATTTTCAGTCCAGTTGTTGCACCTGACATTTTCAAAGCTATGTTAATATGTGTTAAGTCACTTAACACTGACCTATAAAATATTCAAGTATAAAAAGGTACCGAAGTCAAGGAATGAATACATAACAAACAACTTAGCAACAAACCAATTTAACCTCCTAAGACGCAAACTGTTTCATGGCATGCAATTTTAATTTCTCTTTGCTATTTGGCTTCATAGTGTTCAATAGAACACTATAAAGTCACAATTGAGTAATGATGTGCAAAACTCTTTATTTGGTGTCTGAACACAGCAGCATTTTTCCTGAGTACAAAAACAAAATGAGAAACAACAGTTGCGACCCTTCGAGCAATATGGCTCGTTTGAAAGCCATTTGAAAGAGCACAATTTAGTGTTGCAGTCTAGACAACCCAAACTGTGATGTCCCCATATGTGGACGCCGGGTCCTAGGAGGTTGAAGAAGAGTTTTGAATGTCCATCAAGAAACCTGGAGAACTAAAATGAAAAGAAACCTTCAATAAGATAGTTCAGACTGTGTTAAAGAACAAAGTTGATCATACCAAATATTTAGTTAGAACTGCACAAACTCGGGGTGTGTTGAGCAGGTGACCACATGCTGTATGGCTGAGCGGCCGACCCAGGCTCAAGTCCGACCTGTGGCCCTTTGCAGCATGACTTCCTCTCTCTCTCTCACTCTGCCTTCTGTCATCTCTTCACTGTCTCTGTCAAAAATGAAGCCGATAAAAGCACAAAAATAAATAAAAAGAATTCCACAAACTCTTTGTACCTTATATATGTCTTGATCCATGTGAGCAGCTGGGTGTGGCCTTTGTGGATCCTTGTTTCCTGTGTCCACCTCTGTGCAGGCCTGGCCATCCTCTCACCGGGGCAGCTCACCTGGAATTAATTCATGTCAATCAATGGAGGGTATTTTTGGCCACCCTCACTGTCATCTCACTGCCAGTTTCCTCTACTCACCCAAGTCGGTAACAGGCTCAAACTCCACATTCTAACTTCTTGTCTACTTACCTAGTCTTCCATGTTCTCTAGCTCTGTTGACTCGCCACAACAGCACATCAACAACTGACTCACCTCTTAGACACTGGGCACCATTTCCACAGGATCTCTGCCACTCTCCAGGACACTTATCACTCAACTGCTTACCCTCCTGTCACCAGTGCACTCATGGATTCTTTAAAACACAGGTCAGCCCATCTCAGTAATACCCTGTCAGCTACCTGGACCTTTGGCTCCCCCTCCAAGCATAGCCTTCACTCGCCAAATGTGACCCCCGCGATCACCACGCCACCAGTCTCCCCTTCATGTTAAGGTTCACGCCAAGTATTATGTGGTATGTTTAGCCATGCCAAGTTTCTAACTTTGTCCCCCACAGTACACTAAGGTCACACTCTAGATCTTGTTTTAACATGTGGAATAGAAACTGAACATTTAACAGTGTTTCCTGAAAACCCTCTCGTGTCTGATCATTTCCTGATTACATTTACAATAATTGATTACACAGCAGTGGAGAGTAGACTTTATCACAGATGTCTTTCTGAAAGCGCTGTAACTAAGTTTAAGAATATAATCCACCCACTGTTATCATCTTCAATGCCCTGTACCAACATAGAGCAGAACAGCTATCTGAACGCTACTCCAACAGAGGTCGATTATCTTGTTAATAATTTTACCTCCTCACTATGTACGACTTTGGATACTGTAGCTCCTGTGAAAACTAAGGCCTCTAATCAGAAGTACCTGACTCCGTGGTATAATTCTCAAACACGTAGCCTAAAGCAGATAACTTGTAAGCTGGAGAGGAAATGGCGTGTCACAAATTTAGAAGATCATCATTTAGCCTGGAGAAATAGTTTGTTGCTTTATAAGAAAGCCCTCCGCAAAGCCAGAACATCTTACTATTCATCACTGATTGAAGTAAATAAGAACAACCCCAGGTTTCTCTTCAGCACTGTAGCCAGGCTGACAAAAAGTCAGAGCTCTATTGAGCCAACAATCCCTTTAACGTTAACTAGTAATGACTTCGTGAACTTCTTCACAAATAAAATTTTAATCATTAGAGAAAAAATGACTAATAATAGTCCCACAGATGCAATAGTATCTACAGCTGCTTTCAGTACCATTGATATTCAGTTAGACTCTTTTTCTCCAATTGATCTTTCTGAGTTAACTTCAATAATTACTTCCTCCAAACCATCAACGTGTCTTTTAAACCCCATTCCTACAAAACTGCTCAAAGAAGTCCTGCCATTAATTAATTCTTCGATCTTAAATATGATCAACCTATCTCTAATAATCGGCTATGTACCACAGGCCTTCAAGTTGGCTGTAGTTAAACCTTTACTCAAAAAGCCATCTCTAGACCCAGCAGTCTTAGCTAATTATAGGCCAATCTCCAACCTTCCTTTCATATCAAAAATCCTTGAAAGAGTAGTTGTCAAACAGCTAACAGATCATCTGCAGAGGAATGGTTTATTTGAAGAGTTTCAGTCAGGTTTCAGAGCTCATCACAGCACAGAAACAGCTTTAGTGAAGGTTACAAATGATCTTCTTATGGCCTCTGACAGTGGACAAGGTCTTAAATAATCAGGCCCCATCTTATCTTAATGACCTTGTAGTACCATGTCACCCTGTTAGAGCACTTTGCTCTCGCACTGCAGGCCTACTTGTTGTTTCTAGAGTATGGGAGGCAGAGCCTTCAGTTTTCAGGCCCCTCTTCTGTGGAACCAGCTTCCAGTTTGGATTCGGGAGACAGACACTATCTCTACTTTCAAGATTAGGCTTAAAACTTTCCTTTTTGCTAAAGCATATAGTTAGGGCTGGATCAGGTGACCCTGAATCCTCCCTTAGTTATGCTGCAATAGACGTAGGCTGCCGGGGATTCCCATGATGCATTGAGTTTTTCCTTTCCACTCATCGTTCTCACTCACTATGTGTTAATACACCTCTCTGCATTGAATCATATCTGTTATTAACCTCTGTCTCTCTTCCACAGCATGTCTTCATCCTGTTTTCCTTCTCTCATCCCAACCGGTCGCAGCAGATGGCCGCCCCTCCCTGAGCCTGGTTCTGCCGGAGGTTTCTTCCTGTTAAAAGGGAGTTTTTCCTTCCCACTGTTGCCAAAGTGCTGCTCATAGGGGGTCATATGATTGTTGAGTTTTTCTCTGTATCTATGAAGCGCCTTGAGGCGACTTTTGTTGTGATTTGGCGCTATATAAATAAAATTGAATTGAATACTGTATTTCCATGTATGTTTGCACACATTTCAATCGCTGCAACTATTTCTCATTTTCCCAGCAAAATATAAAGAAATTAAGAGTGGATCAAGACTTCTGCGCCATACTGTAATATTTTTTAACTATCTAAAGATCAACCTGCTCCAGAGTGGGTTTTAATTTGCAGAAAATTACTTTTTTACTTGTGTCTCAACAACATAACAGTAGTCAAAGCCATATACTTGTTAAATCTGAAAAAAAGACACTCAGACATCAGAGTTTATAGTTTAAGTCTAGATAACCATCTTTACCAAGAAAACAAAGGTAATATCATATTATTTTTATGCACAGTAAGTAAGTCTGTTTGAACACAGCCACAATTTCCGCTGGATTTGAAGAGGCACTAGGCAAGCGGCATGATTGATTGCTGTTATTTCAAATGAATCATGTGAAGTGCAAAATTCATCTCTATTGAAGGAAAATTGAAGTAGAACTTATACACTGATTTTGGCAAAACAAGGCTCATAGGGGTTTGGGTACACTAAGAAAGACAGGGTGAAAGAAAGAAAGAAAGAAAAGAAGAAATACCCACGTGAAGTAAAAGAAAAAGTGCAACGGAGAAAGAAAGCAAAGATTTTACAGAAAGTGGGAGGGTGAAAGACACTGAGAGGTAAACAGTGTAACGGAGAGTCTTTGAAAGGAATTGGAAAGAAAAAGTGAATAACAAAGAGAGAAAGGTCATAGCAATAATTGGGACCATTCATCATGGGACAGTTTTAGGAGTAGGTGCCATCCATCCATCCAGTGGCTGTTGATAAGACTGTCTGGAGGGAGACCAGTCACCAAACAGCTTCTGTCCATTTCTGCTGCATAAAACTTCAAAAAAATGAAAGCTGGTGGTCTGCAGTTTTAAATTCAGCAGATAGAAATGTTTCAATCGGGGTGCGGTCCAGTCATTTTTTAAAAGGTAAAAATTAATTAAGCATCAACTTTTATTGTCGACCTTTATCAGCAGCCAACCTGCAGAGGAAGGCTGTAAAGAAGAAAGAAAAAAGATGAAAAACAAACAGATTTTGTGAACTAACATTAAATCATACGTGTGATCTCTCTTTCCTTTTCTCGTACAACTTCAAGGCACCAGGAGTTTTGCTTTGAAGATGGAAAGAGTGAAGAGAAAACGGAACAGGGAAAAAACACACAAGGTGACAGAAAAAATACCAAAAAGTAATTTCTGTAGGCAGCACATGACGGTCTGTTTTAATCTCTGTTTTAATCTCTGTTTTAATCTGCTCTTCCAATTTCACTTGTTAAACATTGGAGGGAGTGTGGCTGTGCTTGCCTTTCTGTAAACGTCACAGGAGGCCAATAAGTCATAAATTTATGGCTTAAATCATTAAACAAGGTTATTTTTAAAGTGCATTATCATATCATCTTAGTAAATGCTTACTTATTGCTACACACAACAAGTGCTTAGGAAATCTGTTCATGGTGTTTCTCTCTGTGTCTTTCTAACCATCATATGTTAGTCAACACCATAAAGTACTGAGAAAACATATTTGCTGTTGTCCCGATTTCCCGATCCTGATCATTTCAAGACATTTCTGCATAGAATTGCATGTTGCCAGTTATTGCAAATGCTTGACTGCAATTATTTGCAAGGGTGGTCCAACCAGTTCTTTTCCAAACCTCTGTGAATACAGAAGGCATTATTATTGGGGTAGCTTTTAAGTAGCCTGACAATTTCCCTCAGCGTGAGAGAACAGCAACAGGTGATTTACTGCAAACTGATAAAAAAGGTCATGTAAAAGCTGCTGATGATATCACACAATAGATGTTACAACCCACTGTACACTTAAAAAAAACATACTTAGGGTGTTGTATTAGGTAAAATATACTATGATGAAAGTGTCTTGCAGAAATGTACTGAAATTATAACATAGCTGCATTACTATTTACTATTTCTGTATTAAGTAAACAGAACAGTACAGACACACAAATCCTCTGTGCTCTCTTACTCATACACTAACAGTCGTTGCCAGTTCACCATACGGTGGTGTTTGACCTTGGCGATAGCTCTGAGTGAGTTCATGCATGTCTATTTGAGGTCTCCAGCACGCAATGATGTGCAACAGCCCTGAGGAAACTGAGGTAGTTAACATGGTAATGGGATCATGGTGGATATCGTATTAGAAAACTATATATAGTCGATCTTCAAAGACATACATAGCCAGTGGACCTACATCTCCTTTAAAAAAACCACATGAGAAATATTTAGGAGGATTTTACACAACAATATATATCGATTTATTTTTTTTCCAGTATTCTGTAACCATTGTGAGCTGTCCTCGGACCTTGTGGGGGTCCTCTTGACCTTGCTGTCAGTGCTCCCGGTGGGTCTTCAGTTCGCAGGCTTTTTCACAGCAAGCCCTCGCTGGTCTCAGCGTAGAGCCCAACAAATAAAGTTTTATATCATCAGCTTAGACAAACCACTGATGTGCACGGCAGGGCGGGCCGGACAGGCCCTGCTGTTTTTGTCCTTTTAGCTTCTTTTTATACTCAAACGTGGAGTGACATCGCTGCAAGTGACAAACAGATGTGCCCACTCAGATTATTGCTTTTTAAAGTTTGCACAGACAGAAATGCAGTCTTATTTTCAAGAACTTAAAGAAATAATTAAAACTAATCAAACTTAAAAAGCAAAGCTGAGATGATACTTATGAATCAAACCAGGAAGACTCAACAACACAGTGTGCTCAGTGTTTAAACTTGGTTTTACTAAGAGCCATATGAGGAAATTGAAACTGCATTATATATGTATATGTGTATAAGCTATTTAGTGCACAGTTTGGTCCACATAAACCTGTCCAGCAGTCAGTGAAAAACCCGCTCAGTCTTTACGTCAAGTGAAATATTAAATTCTGATTATCCGGTTGTTAAGCAATGACATAGTGTGGTACAGGGAGGCCCAATCACAGTGAGCCAAGGCTTAATTTGACATCGTCTGGCAAGATGGGACATTTCTTAGAACCAAATAAATCCTGAGGTAAAAGTCATTAATTTTTATTCTTCTTCTTGGACATGTTTCTACAGGTCTTACCTACTCTGTTTCACAGGCTTAAACATGACAAGTCACTCGATTTATAGGAAGTTTGATTAAAAGAAAAGAAAGGTAAAAGGTCTTTGATCATGTAGTTCACTCATACTTTACAGGCTACATAAAAAAGCCTAACACAGAAACAGTAAAATTGCCATTAGAGATCCATCGTTTTGAGATTCGCCACAGAGAAACAGTTTGCCGGGGTTGCTAACCTCTTTTTCACTTTATCAGCTTTTTAAATATGGATCCAAACATCAAACTGCCCATTTTTTTTTCTCAAAAATAAATCACTGCAAACAGATACACAGGCCTCCCTTTCTGCTCGGTAAAGACATGGGTTCCCTCAGCTCCCTCTCTGAGGAGATCATCTGCCTTCAACATCAGTTTTCTTTCTTGTTACATTGCTAGCTTGCAGGTGCTAAGTATGTGTGCTCCTCTGTTTAGCTTGCAGATCGCAGCTACAGCTGGGCAGCCAAAGTTTGTTAAGAACCTAAAGGTGGCAGACTTCATGCCTTTTGGGTGCTCTACAATTTTTCATGTAGCCACCTCCACCCCTTTGGTATGGATTAACATTTTAGCTGGATGAACTTAATGAGTTGACATTATCAGGTTTTTCAGTTGTTTAGAACAGTTGTTTGGATTGGTTGTCACAGAAATGTATCCTTAGTAATTAAGAAAAAAACATATTTTATTTTATTCACTGTAAATAAGAATAACAGATTTTACGATCACTGCCCAAACATGCTGCTCTGACTTTGTGAGAGAAACCTGCTGAGATGTGTATAAAAAAGCATTTTATCTGGAGAAATTAATGAATGATCATCTGCAGCAAACCCTTTAGAGAGATTTGCTCAAGCTTAGTACACATAGTAGGAGATGATGTGGCATTTCTTGCTTTAAACAATTTTGAATTAAACCAAAAAAATGACGCCACATGGCCTGCGATATGACACAGATAGAAGGAATGTCCAATGAGCTCATACTTTATATGAAATGCAGCGCATCTGTATCACTGCAGAAGCAGTTTACGTGCAATCAGCTATCTGGCTGACGACCTGCCCCTCAGCTCAGTTTAGTGACAAAAACAAGTGTTGACAATATGTTGCTAAAATTATAATCGTTCTAACTCTGTGTCGTTTAAAATGAAAGATGGATTTCTCTATGCAGATTACTTACCACCAGCAACCACTACAACAAACACTATAGAGAAATATGACGAATACATTAACGAGGTGTTCTGACTGTATTTATGTTCAGTGCCTTCATGGGTAACAGATCTGAAGAAAAAGCATGAGGAAGAAATACTTTTTCAACTGCTCACTAAGGCAAATACCTAATCTGCCAGTCACATGACAGGAAGTCAGTGCATTTAGCACATAGGCACGCTAAAGATGACCTGCTAAAGCTCAAACGGAGCATCGGAGGTAGGAAGAAAGGTGGTTTAAGTGAGTGTGGCATGGTTGATGGCACCAGATGGGCTGGTCTGAGTATTTCAGCAGCTGCTGATCTACTGGGATTTTCCCTCACAGCCATTTCTAGGCTTGCTGAATGAAAATGATTTGCTGATATGAAAGGTCTGAGACTGCTTTAAGCTGATAAGAAGGCATCAGTAACTCATCTGCAATGTTAGATCAATAAAATATTCATAATGTTTTCCTTGTGTGTATAGTTTTTTCTTGTGTCACATCAAGAGTAAAGTTACTAAAAACTTCATGTATAATACAGTTTGGCATGGGAAGGTGCACACACAACTTTATTATGGCTCTCCCTTAGTTACAAGTCAATGTATTAAAAAAGCCCAATTTGGCTAGAGCAATATTATGTACATTTTTAAGTAACAATACATATCTAATATGAAATCACCGTTTTAACTCGGCAATCACTCTTTAAAAAGTAACTTTACCAGGTTTGTTGAAGGAGAAAGAAACCATCTCAAGAGGAGATGAAAAAATTTTCCACCTCCTTAAAAGTTAAGTTAAAGCTCTGTTATACCTAAAGGAAGTGTGACCTTATTTAACTCCCTTAAATCAAGCTTTTCTGCACATTCTCGCCTCATGGTTTAGAGTTTTTGCTGAATCCTCACCGGCGGTGTGACTGCAGACTTTTCTTATGCGTGTGGAGTTTGACAAAATGCGGAAAGACTGAGTACCTGGGGCTGTGAGTGTGAACTCACAAACAGTAATCAGTTGTGATTGTTGGTAGCGAGTCAACAGGAGGGGTTGGTGGTGGCGATGGAGGGGTGATGAGGGTGACGGAGCAAGCTCGTTAAAAAGTGAGTAATTTAGTATTTATTTATTTATTGTCATTGTCAAGAACAATGAAATTGCGTTTGGGGCTTCCATACAACCCAAAAAAAAGAAGAAAATAATAAATACCCCTTAAAACCCAAGTGTACATATTTAACCCAGTGTGACTCCAATGCAATAAGACAATCCTTAGCAATAATGTTCGTAGAAATTCAGACAAAGACCTGAGAAACATGACAAAATACAACAATGCAACCCATTCAATATTATTGTACTGTGAGATATGATATCAGATATGATAGTTATCTATTTAAGAAAGAGGGGGGGGGGGGGGGGGGCAGGAGGGGGAAGAGAATAAAGATATGATGCACCAATGCAGACCAGTTCATTGCTATTAAGAAGTTGGATATGGTTATTGTCCGTGAGAGGGGGGCAGAGAGTTCAGGAGCCTCACAGCCTGTGGATACAGGCTGTTGGCCAGTCTGGATGTTCTGGCCTGTATAGACCTGTACCTTCTCCCTGAGGGCAGCAGATGGAAAAGGTGGCGCGCAGGGTGATGTTGGTCCCGCAGGATACTGTGCACCCTCCTCAGACAGCGAGTGGGGAAGATATTACTGATCTCTGGCAGACTTGTTCCAATAATTCTGCCAGCTTCTTTCACCACCCGCTGGAGTGCTTGCTGATCGGCCTTGGTGCAGCTGGGGAACCACACTAGAAATCCATACGTCAGAACGCTGCTGATGGCACAGTTGTAGAAGTTCAACATCAGAGATCTGGGAATGTGTGCGCTCCGCAGTCTCCTCAGGTAGTAGAGGCGCTGTTGGGCCTTCCGTACAACTGAGGTGATATGGTTGCCCCAGGACAGGTCCTCGGTCACAGTTACCCCCAAGAATTTAAAACTGCTCACCCTCTCCACCGCCTCACTGCCAATGAAGAGAGGCAGATGGTTGTTATGAACCCTCTTCCGGAAATCTACAATGATCTCCTTGGTCTTTTTGGTGTTTAAGACCAAGTTATTGTCGTGGCACCATGACTCTAGTTGTTGCACCTCTGTCCTATAGTTTGTCTCATCATTGTTGGATATAAGTCCGAGCACTGTAGTGTCATCTGCAAACTTAACAATGAGATTGGACGCGCAGGAGGAAATACAGTCATGGGTGAAGAGAGTGTATAGCAGAGGGCTCAGAACACACCCCTGAGGGGCACCGGTGTTGACCACAAGGGTGGAAGAGGTGTTCTTACCCACTCTGACACTCTGTCTACGGTTAGTGAGGAAGTCCACAATCCAGTTGCACAGAGAGGAGTTAAGTCCCAGTTGGTGGAGTTTGGGACGGAGTTTGTATGGCCGGATGGTATTAAAAGCCGAGCTGTAGTCTACAAAGAGGAGCCGTGCATAGGTGTTCCTGTGTTCCAAGTGCTTCAGTAATGTGTGCAGCACTGTGGCGATCGCATCCTCGGTTGACCGGTTCTCCCTGTATGCAAACTGGTGCGAGTCCAGGGATGGTGGAAAAGCAGCTCTGATGTGTTTAATGACCAGTCTCTCCAGGCATTTGGCGGGAATGGGGGTGAGTGCCACAGGTCTGAAATCGTTCAGACATGTGACATTTGACTGTTTTGGGATGGGAACAATGGTTGCTGCTTTGAAACAGGATGGTACCAGTGAACAGGACAACGAGGTGTTATATATAGAGGTGAAGACGTCCGCCAGGTCCGCAGCACAGTCTTTTAGCACCCGGCCCAGCACTCCATCTGGCCCGGCCGCCTTCCTGGTGTTAATGCTCCGGAACACACGCCTCAGCTCATGAGTGCTCAGGACCGGAGCAGGGTCGGTTGAGGGGAGAGGGGACAGGACAGGGTCGGTGTTCTCCCTGTCAAAACGGGCATAAAAGAGATTTAGATCCTCAGCCAGAGTAGAACTGTCGGCTGAGGGTGATGGTGTTCTTCTTTTGTAGTCCGTGATAGCCCTGATGCCCTCCCAGACCTGCCTTGGGTTTGTGTTGTTCTCAAACCTGGCCTCGATACGCCTCCTGTGCTGCTGCTTGGCAGTCTTGATGCCTCTTCTCAGGTTGGCCCTGGCAGCACTGTATGCCTCCTGGTCCCCGGATTTGAAAGCGCTCAAGAAATGCCCTCAAGAAATGCTTCATTCAGAATTGGACTTCATTAACCCTTCACTTACCTTCTCCTTGTGGCCCTGCACCTCCCTGTGCCCACTGAACTCTCACCCTCTCCCAAACCCTTGTGGATGACTTCCCTCTTGGAAGGCTAACCAGAGCACTCAACTGGAAAATTAATGGCTTTTCATGTGGTGTATTCGCCATGGTCGGCATCCTTAGAGGGCATAGACAGTGCAAAGATTGCACTTTTATATTGCTTGGACCATATCACCATGCATAATGTTTACATTTTACAACTTTATGGGAGAAAAAATAATTGTTCATAAGACATTTATCTGGAATGACTTTGCCGGCGTTTCTTTTTCTTCTCTATATACCCCAGGCATGAAATCAACCTATCATCACATGAAAATATCCTTATTAATTATGTTCTGTGAACACTTACTCATGCTCTTACCTAAAGTAGCTTCATGCTCTTTTGATCTTTCAGCATATCGCCACCTTTTCGCTAAGCCTACCAATCTTGTGATTATAAGCCTGTGGCTATGCATGATTTCTCTCTGGTATATCATCGCAAATGAGTGAGTGACCCCTAACACCAAGACACCAAAGACTGGAGGCAAATCAGACAATACAAAGTCTGACTTTCTCAAGATAGCACGTCTTCGCTCAAGTATGCATTTGGATTTGTGCAAGTGAAGGACAGAGACGAAGAGCAGAAAGGTTTTATTGTTTTTTTGATTGTTTGGTTTTTTTTAGCTCAAAAACGAAGACATGCCTCACATCCCATCCATTCTTCTGTTTCTTACTCTTATCAGGGCTGCATAGGGCACAGACTATAAGCCTGGCTTCTGGTGCAGTAGCATTAGTAAGAAGTCAATGCACCAAACCACTTAGTATTAGAAACAAACAGAGAGCTGTTTCTTCATCCATGAATAAAAGTGCATGTGAGGACGGTGACAGCCTGAGGAACCATTAAATAAAATACTCGCCTCCCTATTTCCATTTGCATTTAAGTGCAATCATCGGTGCATTCATTTGCATGCATATACTGATTTTAAACTTATGTTGGTAAGTGTTATTTCTGATTTCTTCCACATAAATTCACCTTTATCCAGATACCTAATCCGTTCAGCAGCTGCCTCACGCTCTGAAGTGTTTCACGGATCACTAAATCGCAGGTACTTTTTACTAATCTGATCAAATGACACCATGTGGTTATTATTAATTCATTAAAGTTATGAAAGTTCAGATCAACACTAAGGTTACGTTCTTACTTCAGGTCCAGGTTTATAGGTGATGTCCATTGTTATTTGGGGCTCAAAGGTCATATGCGCATGCACGAAGAAGTCTAAATTTAAAAGAGATCAAATCAAATGTACATCAAAATGAGTTACAAAATATCACAGGTCACAAAAAGACATCAGTATTAATGATCATACGTGGGCAATGTTGTAAATGCATGTGCATCTTAGTGTGTCCGCTTCCCATTGCTTTGAACTCATTCATCGAGATTAGGACCCTAAAATTCAAATCACTTTGTGATTGAGTCCAGGTAAAGTGAAAAGCATAGTTCAGTGATCTTTTATCCAGTAAGGATCCGCAGGAGAGAAGAGATTTTTGGGTTCTTCTTGTTGTTTAATCCGCACGCGTCCTTATCGTGCACGACAGACTGGCAACCTGTCCAGGGTGTATCCCGCCTCTCGCCCTATGACAGCTGGGATAGGCTCCAGCTCCCCCACGACCCTGAAAAGGATAAGCGGAAGCGAATGGATGGATGGATGGATAGGATGGATGTTTCTGGTATCACCTTCTGGTTTGTCAACAGAATAAACACATTAAAACAATTTTGCTGGGAACCAGTTGAAATTCCAGACATTGTGTTGATAGAATGATATTCTACAGTCTCAACACATCGCTGATGTTGACCTTGAAAACCTGATGTGCAAGTTTAAATCTGTTTTCATCCGTGTAGAAAACTAGATAAATGGCTGGTCTGAAGTCCCCAGGGGAAAACAAAAAATATTTTTTCTTGACCAGTCATATTACTGTTACATGTAAGAATCAATGACAGCAGAAAACATTATAGTCATAATGAATCAGGGTATTGAGATGCCTCAACAGTTTGAGCAATTCTGTTTGAGAAGATCTGTGTCCTATGTTAAGCTATGTTAAGCTGCGGCTAACAGAGAAAAGAGTATTAATATGAATGAATTCAGATGCATGGACTAATCTTTATTAGGCTGGTTATGCTAAAGGGCTACTAATTTACGTTGTGCTGTGGTTACAGATACAGTAACTGGCTTGCAATATCCACTGATTTGATACTTTGCTAAAGATATGCTAACTAGCTGAGCAGTTTAGCCTGAATTTGACATTGTTTGCTAACCTAAGCTAATAGTTAGCTTTTTTCAATGGATGCATGCTTGCGCCACTTAGTGAAAAATCAACATGTTACATATATGTTTCTTTCCTGCTTCTCTCCGTAACATTCACCCCTGATGTATGTGTGCCTGAATGACAAAAAGACGAGTAAAAGTGTTTTATATACGGTATTTATTCAAGACTGGTGAAGGTAAAAACATACTTCACTTGGAAACCGATGGACTGTGAGCATCCTCTAATGACTATGAAGATCGCTGGCCTGATTTAAACCCGTGTAGTATATCCACCTGTGTGCAGCATAGTTTTAAGCCGTAATTTACCCTGCTAATGAAAAGGATTGGTTTCCTACGGCTTGTTAGGTTTACACTGTCCTTTTTGACAAAGCAAATGCAGAGCCTGCGCACAGGAAGAAACTCATTTCACACCGTGTTTCCATTTTCACGCATGAACATAAACCAGCGGATCAGTAGTGACACTGCTTCCTTTGGACCTCACAGCTCACTGAGAGTAATCTTCATTCTGTAAACAGACCATTTGTACTCTACAGTATTGTGGACTGAATCATTCTGACAGCAAAACATCAGATAAACTTTTTTTCTGTGCAGGCTGTTGTCCTTCAGACACTGAGAATACCAACATCAGAGAGTTTCTTCGACCCAGGCAGCTAAACAATTGCATCTCCATCTTTCTGTAAAACAGTACCGTCACCATTCAAACACTAAAAAAATCCCGCTTTGACGTCTGAACCACCTGGCCTTGTTGTTTGCTATCCCGAGGCCCGTAGTGAACGTTGAGGGTCAGCAGGGAAATGTCAGAGCACTGACGGAGAATTGTGATGTATTCACAGAAAGGTCAGGAGTAGGGTGGGAAGGAAACCGGGATTATCAAACAAGCACAGAGAGACTGAAGGATGGAGATTGCCTGTCAACCAAAGCAAATCGAAGTGGGGAAAACCACAGATTTTCTAGTTAAAGGTTATGCGATTATATTTACAGCCTGTCCATATTTCAACCTGTGAAACCACTGTACAAACAACACATATTGGCATGTGTACATTTGGACTGACATGGTTAGACCCTAAATATTCTTTCATTTTGAGTATTTGCTAAGATTGATTGTTTTTATGACAAATTAAAGGAACAGTCAACAAAAATTGATCCGTTTTAAATACTTGTACGACTAAGGTTGCAGAGGGTGCTGGAGCCTGTTTCAGCTGACTTTGGTGGGGTACACCCAGGACAGGTTGCCAGTCTATCACAGCCTAACAAAGAGAGACAGATAACTATTCACATCAAGTCTTTGAACCGAGGAAACCGAGCACCACACAGACTCTGCACAAAAGGAGCCCAGGCGCGATTGGACAACAAACCTTTTTGCTTAAACTGCTGAGGCCTCATTACCCTGAGATGCAATGCTTGTATACCCTCAGTTATTCACAAAAGATATATTATTATTCATGGAAAAAGTCCAATCATATCAAGTGCTGAAGTCTGTATATTTCCTGTTATTGTCTGCTCCCCTAAAGCAGCTTCCGTGCTTATTTTTTTCATGAACCGAGCCAGCTGTGACACCAGGAGACAAGCCCAAAGACAACATCTCATTAAACAGTCATTTGTATGTAACCTTAAGAGGACATGTCACATCTTTTAAAGGACACTCACTTTCAGGTCATGAGTCTAATACGTCAATACAAATATGTGCTGGTCCATGGAATGTGAGTAGAAAGTGTGAAATTGTGTGTTTTGGGATGTGTGTTAGTGTTAATACATGCAGTTAACACAGAGTTCTGACCTAGTTTGAGGTATGTGGTGGTGTCAAAGCGGGTCAAGGAACAGCATCTACCATTACCGCCTTAACCAGTATCACCATGTTGGTGTGGCTAACATGCATTTTTATTGTTTGGGGGAAACTGCTTGGAGAAACTGGCAAATTTCTATAATGCAATGAGTATCTATTGATTCTAAAATCATTCCCAGTTTTAGAAACCTTGATTCTTTGCAGCTTAACTCAGTCCTGGATCTGGAGCCCTGTGGAGCGATGTGACACATTGACAGGCAAATCTAGATAATGTAGAGGGAGGCCGTCTAAAATTACAGAACACAATGGAAGGGACAATAGAAATGCACACACACACACACACACACACACACACACACACACACACACACACACACACACACACACTTTATATATATATATGTATATATGAAAAAAGTGAATAAAGACAGCTGTTAATATGTTTGTTCACAACAGAAAAAGAAGCTCCCCTCACCCCCTCAGTGACATGTGGTTAAAACCTCTTGGACATTTGAGAGCGACCTGTTAAAGTTCTTTAAAAAAAATCAGGGGCATTTGGGAATTTAAACTCTCAGGCAAATGCCATGATCTTTGTTTTTATTAATCACTGTGCAGCAGAGATGGGCAGTAACGTGTTGCAAGTAACGCGTTACTGTAATCCGATTACTTTTTTCAAGTAACAAGTAAAGTAAGGGATTACTATTGCAACAAAAGTAATTAGACTACTGTTACTTTCTCGTAAGCACGCTGCGTTACTGCATTACTAAACCGTGATTTTGTTTGTGAGTGTCTCATGAAAAATGACGTAAGTGCGTGTGGCGTTCGTGGTAACAGACGTGTGCAGATCATCAATGGATAATATGACGAGTGCGGGAGAGAGTACGACCATGTAGCGTTTAAAGCCTGAAAGTACTGACCTTACTTTGAGTTTGATTCTGTAAAAAGTGACAAAAACATTAGCATCCACTGTACACTGCATGGGAAGAAAACTAATATTTACAGCAAAAAAAACCCCCTAAACTTCTGATCAAGTACCGAGCACGCTGCCACAGGTATGTGAAATTCACAGAGATCCCCCCACTGACATCACCGCGGAGGTTCACCTCCACTGGCCCCACTCCTGCTAAACAGCGGAAAATAGATTTAAAAACGATAGTGCCGCTGAGTCTTTGATTTTATTTATTTTCTGCTGTGTTTTACTTGCATCTATTTGAAAGCGTGAGTGTAAACACAAAATATATTCTATATGCTGGAATAAATAAATAAAATATGTATAAATGTTAAACAAATTTCTTCAGGTCAAAGACTGTTGCATATAATTAAATTTTTGCTTGATGCATAAAGTTAAAAGATTAACAAAAGCTTCAAGAAGAGACTTTTTCAGTTGATTACATTTTATATGATGGATTATGCAGAAAAAGTAGAATTGGGCTGAAAGCTCGATTGCTTTATTACCTATTCAGGTTGTGTATCATGTTTTTTGAAAAAGTAACTAAGTAACTAATTACTTTTCAAAATAAGTAATCAGTTAAGTAAACAGATTACTTTTTTTGGAGAAGTAATCAGTAATTAGTTACTAATTAATTTTTCAAGTAATTTGATCAACACTGCTGTGCAGTGATGTAATGCAGATTTTAGCTCTGTAACTGTGGAGGAACCCTCCTAAGCAAACATTGCTGAGCATGTTTCTAATCTTAGTGTCAGAGCAAGTCTATACCAGAGAGTCTGAAGGTTTGTGATGACCACAGTCTGGGGCTTTATGGCTATAAAGCTTATCGATCTGCTCAAGTAGGCAAAGGTGGACCAGAGAAATGTGGTCCATGTAACAACCTCTCTTCTTCTCTCAGAAGAAGAGAGGTTGTTACATGGTGGGTCTCATGAACAGAAGGCCAACTATTCAGTTGGCCTTCTGTTCGTCAACTATTCAGTTGACTTTCTGTTCGTGAGTTGGTGTAGAAGTCAATACCCAGAAAAAGATGTGTGATTCATTATATGTTGCTTCAGGAAGAAAAAATAATTGCCAGTATAGACTTAACCTGATCGATGAGAGGTTAAAACTCATCACATGCAATTGTAAGGCTATACAATCATAATAGATATTTTTCTAGTCTATTTAACACATCTATCCAGAGGTGATGTTTAATAGGATGACTGTTACTATGCAGGAAATTGGTACGTAGCTCAAATGTCTCACATTTTCAAAACCTCCAGTTCAGTTTGTTTAAAGGACTTTTGCAGCACTGTCTCATCAGCAGAGGTAGGGAGTAACGAAGTACTCCCTTAGTTACTGTAGTTAAGTAGAATTTTCTGGTATTTGTACTTTACTTGAGTATTTCTTTTTCTTTCTGTAGTTCACAGGAAGGGAAAAGAAAGACAGCCATCTTCACTCAGCAATAGAGAAGGATGTAGGAAGAAAGGTTAGATTTAACGGTAAGGATTGCACAGTGACGCTTGATAAACTGCAAATTTAAATTTTACACGTGATGTCATCATTTTAATCACATATTGGATTTGTATGCGATGTGTTTTGATAAATTATGTATTTTCATTTTGTGAAATGTCCTGCAAAAAACTAAGATACACAAACTTGTGTTGATCAAATGTTGCATGAAAATGTGGGTAGTTTTGTCCAGGATAAACAGGTTAGTTTGCATGGGATGAATTCACAGTAAGGCGTTGTGTTGGACTAGTGCACAGCAGCTGCAGTGCTTATGGTCAGATTTAGGTTACATCTAAGGTAGCAGAGATGAATTTGCATTTAAGATGATGATGCTTAGATTCATTCACTGAATGCCAACTTACTGTCTAGTGTAAAGACAGTTTAAACAGCATAGTGTCAGTGTAGGGGATGGACATCAGTCAGGACAGCTGTGAAACATCTGCTGACATCCTATTGAATTCAGTCATTAAATCCACAAAGAGCAACCTAAATCAGCTGATCACATCATGTAGAGTAAGAAAATCTACCGAAGTTCACATTAGAAATGATTGTGAGTTGTGATTCTCATGATCATTTCTAATGTGTGTGTTTTCAAACACGGGAAAGGTTATTTGCCGATAGTGTACATCTATTGTTCCGTTTAAAGTAAGAATCCAAACCTACGGATACTGTGAGCCAGATGGATTGCAGTAACGTGAGCCTCTATTCACCTACTGGGTTTTTTTTTAGGCTTTTCAAAGGCTGAAGCTTTTCAGCTTACACACAGCATCTGTCTGCGAGTAAATCCTGTGTGTGTTTTTTCTTCTTCTTTTTTCCTTGCTTTTTTGAGTCATTTAAGTGTGAATGTTCAAAATGTTCGCCTTTTAAACAAGATCACCTGTGAAGAACTTTTGCCACCTGGGGATCTGATGCAAAATTAAAGGTAATATTTTTAGGCTTCATAATAGCTCACTAATACAGTGCCAAACAGCTTAATTTCTCTATTTCTAAAGATAATTGATTAACTGGTAATAACAAAAAACAGAATTCAGTGTTGTACTTCAATGCACTTATACAAGATTTAAACAACTTCACATTTAAATGCAGTTTAGTACTAAATAAAAATTTGCATGCCTAAGACTGAAACCTTATGGTCTATCAGCTACAGCAAAGAGCAGGGACCAGACTGTGAATGACCAGAGGGAGGATCCCAAGGTTTAAAATTCAGGCTGCGTCTTATTTCAGTAGCACAGCGCGAGCCTCTCCACTCATCTAGATAGGTTGACCTGCGACCTTTTCGGTCCCCGTGCAGTGAAGAGAGGAGATGGGGTGATTATCTCCAATGAAGTGTGCTGACAAGATGATGAGCAACATTATTACATCTGACATTGCTCGGTTGCTCAGCAGCATGTTCTGACAGCAGATGTCCTGCACCTCATTAGCAGAGGCGTTAGTACACGTTTTGTTGTCCTCAAGCGTATTCGGGACACCCTCTGAGGAGCCGAAATTCCCACAGAGGATTTTGTGTGGCCATGATCGCATGTTCACAATTTGAAGATGAAGTAAAGCTCTGAAGGTAGTCCAACAAATAACAGCTATAGTGAATAAGAACGGTAAAAAGTGCTCATCAGTGTTATGGTTACCATCAGCTCTGAATCTGTGCAGCACCTTATATTCTCACTGCTCCTGAGACCTCTGAGCCGTCATCGTAATTGAAAATGACAAGTTAGTCACTCAGATAATTAGATTTCAGCCGCAACACTGGCAATAAGAAACATGAAGGAGAACCCTCCAGTATTGGTAATCAGTTATTTTCTCAAGTGTCCAATTACAGAATAATAACTTCACCAAAAACTAATGTCTACGAAGATAACCAGTGTTTCCTGACAATAAAAGCAACTCCTAAGGGAAAACATCATCAAGTCCTTTAGTGATTATAATCAATCTCGTTCATCTTCTTCTTTCAGGTGCTCTTTTTGTGTGCCACTCCAGTGGATCATCATACCTCTAGCGTCCTCCTCTGTCACTACAACCCTCTGCATTTCCTCCTTCACTATCCTGTACATGTCCAAATCATCTCAGTCTTCCATCTGAAACTGATCAACCTGAGCTGTCCCTCTAATGCATTCATTTCTAATCCTGTCCATTGTGCTCACTCCCAATGACTAATAATGACATCTGCAACTCTACTGCCACCTCCTTTTGTGTCACTGCCACTGCCTCCTAATCATACATCGTAGCAGGTCTTTCCTTTCAAGCTTGCTGCTATCCTTCTGTTTCAAATCACCCCTAACACTCATCTCCACCCACTGGAGATAGACTCTCTTGTGCATCGTTGCTTGGGGTGGTTGACGCTCCGTTCTTATCTGCTTAAACCCTGATCTCAGTACAAATCACAGTGTCATGCCGCAAACATCATAGTCCACATAGACTCCTGCCTGGCTTCATTTGTCAGCCTGTTTATCACCATCGTAAACAAGAAAAGGTTTAGAGCTCATCCCTGATGTAATCCCCCTCCCACCTTGAATTCATCTACCATTTCTGTCACTGTCCTCATTCGTGTCCTGCACCATCTTCACTGACACTCCTGACGCCGCGCTTCTGGCGGAAGAGTTTGTTTTAACCCATAAAAGTGTGTTTTGTGTGGAGAAATTGTTCCCAGCCGAGGTGCCCGAACGGAGACCGTTCCCCATGCGTGCTTTTATTGTCATGGCTTTGGGCATTTAATCGCCGCATGTCCGGCGCTGAAAAGAAAAGAAGCCAGGGGTGTGGCGGTGTCTGGCAGGGTGGGGCTGATTGAAACGGCGCCTTCATCGGTGTTACCCCCTGCCGACGTGGGTGGGGATACAATGGGTGACGTTGATCCGCACTTTTCCCTGTTTGTTTCCCATGGGTTTGCTTCCTTAACGGGTGAGGAAACTGATCGGGTGCCGGTGACTATTTTGAGGGATACCGGTGCTTATCATTCTCTCCTGTTGGAGTCTGTGTTGCCCTTATCGGAGCAGTCATCATGTGGCTCGAACATATTGGTGTGGGGGATTAAAATGAGTGTTACAAGCACCTCTGTGCACATGGTGTTTTTGCAGTCGCCTTTGGTTTCAGGGTATGTGAAAGTCGCTGTGCACACGCGGTTGCCAATCGCGGGAGTTTCTTTCATTTTGGGGAATGATTTAGCAGGCGGGCGTGTTTTCCCGTCTCCGGAGATTTTGGGGATTCACATTTCTGCTGCTGATCCTGCCTCCCTCCCGCTGGGACTGTTTTCTTCCTGCGCAATTATGCGGGCCCAGGCTCGCAAAATGGAGGGAGTGGTAGATTTGGAGAACTCGTTTTTGGCTACTGCAGATGGGGGCCACTTCCGAGGGCTCTGAGAGTGTGGTGAGGGGTAATGACTCGGCTATGTTGCCCATAGATATGAATTTGAGCCTAAATATCATGAAGGACCTGCTAATTGAAGCTCAACAGTGTTATGTGACGCTAAAGCCCTGTTACACTTTCGCTGCAAAACAGGGGGAGTCTGACATGCCAGTGATGTTTTTTATTGAGAGCGGCGTGTTACAGAGATCGTGGTCTCCTGCTCCAACTGGCCTGCACAAGGTACACCAGGTGGTGGTGCCGAAGGAGTACCGATCTCGGGTTCTGAGCCTTGCACACAATGCCAGCTCGGCTCGGCATCTTGGCATCAATAAGACATATCAGCGTGTGCTGCGCCATTTTTTTTTTTGGCCTGGGCTTAAAGCTGATGTGGCAAAACATTGTCGCTCGTGTCACACATGTCAAATGGTGGGAAAACCGAACAAGCCGATTCTGCCTGCGCCCCTCCAACCTATCCTGGTGATTGGGGAGCCCTTTGAGCGTGTGTTGTTGGACTGTGTGGGCCCCTTACCGAAGACGAAATCTGGCCATCAGTATATATTGACAGTAATGTGTGCCGCTACTCGTTTCCCTGAGGCGTTTCCATTGCGTACTGTGAAGACCAAAGGCATAGTGAAAGCTCTTACGAAGTTCTTTTCCACTTTCGGGTTGCCCAGGGTAATACGAACTGATCAGGGCACGAATTTCATGTCAAAGATATTCACGCAGCTATTAAAGGAGCTGCGAGTTGAGATCAGACATCTAGTCCGTATCATCCTGAGTCGCAAGGGGCTCTGGAGAGGTTTCCCCAGACATTGAAGTCTATGTTGTCAAAGTATTGTCTCGGGACTGGTAAGGAGTGGGATGAGGGGCTTCCCTTATTGTTGTTTGCCGTTTGAGTAGCCAAGCAGGAATCCCTCGGTTTCTGCCCAGCTGATCTCGTTCTTGGACACATGGTACGCGGGCCGTTGCGATTGCTTAAGGAGAAATGGTTGTCCGAATCGCATCGGGTGGAGCATAATGTGTTGGATTATCTGTGTGCTTTTAAGGAATGTCTCTCTTGTGTATGTCAGTTGGCCCGCGACCACTTGAGGTGAGCCCAGGGCGGCATGAAAGCACGGTTTGACAAGAAATCTGTGGTTCGGACTTTTGCCCCAGGGGAGAAGGTGCTGGTTCTGCTCCCGGTGACTGGGTCTAACCTTCGAGCTCGATTTTCTGGTCCTTATGAGGTGGATCGGAAAATCAGCGATACTAACTACGTCGTTAAAACGCTTGATCGGAAGCTGAGTACCACCCACAAGACAATGTTTTGATGGAGAAAAGTGGCTGTATGCCGGGGGCTCGGTTGAGGAATTCCGAGATGTTGGCAACTTTGGAGTCCTCTGTCTCTCATTTGCCACTCTCTACTCGCAGGGATGTCCTAGGGTTAGTGACAGCTCATCAACCTTTGTTTTCTGACCACCCTAGTCAAATATCTGTGCTGTGTCACGACATCACGGTGGAAACTGACAGGCCGATAAAACAGCACGCTTATCGTGTAAAACCCACAAAGCGAAGCTTGATGCAGCAAGAAGTTGGATATCTTATTGAGCATGGTCTTGCCATTCCCAGTCGTAGCGCGTGGAGCTCGCCTTGTATTCTGGTACCAAAAGCGGACAATACGCCCCGCTTCTGCAGAGATTTCCGGAAAATGAATGCGGTTACGAAACCGGACTCATTTCCGCTCTCGCGGATGGAAGATTGCCTCGATCGTGTTGGTTCTGCTCAGTATGTTACAAAGCTGGACCTATTGAAGGGGTACTGGCAGGTTCCATTAACACCTAGAGCTTCGGAGATCTCTGCGTTCGTAACGCCCGATCACTTCCTCCAATACACAGTGATGCCTTTCGGGTTACGTAATGCGCCCGCAACGTTTCAACGCCTTATGCAGCAGGTGCTGTGTGGAGTGCCTAGGTGCGAGGCATACTTGGATGACGTAGTCATCTATTCTTCCTCATGGCCTGAAAATCTGGCAACACTTTCTGAGGTGTTTGGGCGGTTCAACAATGCCTCTCTCACGCTCAACCTTTCTAAATGTGAGTTTGGGAAGGCTACTATTACCTATTTGGGCAAGCAAGTGGGACAAGGGCAGGTGCGGCCCATGACCGCAAAAGTTCAGGCCGTGGTGGACTTTCCGGTGCCACAAACTCAGCGCGCGTTGCGTCGGTTTCTGGGCATGGCCAGGTTCTATCGGGGGTTCTGTAAAAACAGCTGTGGTAAGCCCTCTAACCGACCTCGTTAGCCCCTCAAAGCCTTTTGTGTGGTCTGCTGCATGTCAAACAGCGTTCAGGTCGATCAAGGCGTTGTTGTGTACTTGCAGCTCCTGATTTCGCTCGCCTCTTCGAGTTGGAAGTGGACGCTAGCGCGTCTGGTGCAGGGGCTGTCTTGCTGCAAGAGAGCAAGCAGGGGATCGATCATCCTGTTTGCTACTTCTCTAAGAAGTTTCTTAAACATCAACGCTATTACAGCACTAGCTTCACCAACTCTTTTTTTTCTGTAGATCTATGTTATGGCTCATAGGCTTTATGCCTCTGACCATCACCTTTCCAGTCTTCATCCTCTTCATAGCTGCCTTCTCTTCCTCCTTAATAATCCTTTTACTTCCTAATTCACTAACTGTCTCACTGGGAAATAATAATAATGATGATAATAATAAATAATGATGATTTGGGTTTTAGTTGCTTTTAAGCTTTTCAGCTTTCTGGTATGGTGCATGTCTTGCAGTGGCACACATATAGAACAGAACAGTTTCTTTGTTTTTTACTGTCATTGACCACTTTAGATGCCTGCTGTGAAAAATGGCTATTCTTGGCTAGTCCTTTTTGTCCTCCATGGAAATATTTGCATTCTTTATGTTTTCTCGCTTGTATTCTTTCCTTTAATTTGTCAACTGTCACTATGCTCTGCTACTGGAAAACATATTCTCAGGGGGTTAGATGAAATAGTTTGGCAGAGCTAATGATATGATCTTGTTAGTAGCTGAGAATAGACATAGACGCAGCATTATCTTACTTTAAGTCGTTATAAAAAAATATGATTGGTAGGGGAAGGAAGCTGCTGGGAGCTTACTTCCTGGAAACTGAGGTTACAATTCACAGAGGAGAACTGGAGATTGAAAAATGTTGCCTGGTTTGATGAGTCTCGATTTCTACATTCAGATGGTAGGATCAGAATTTGGAGTGAACAACTTGGACACATTTTGTCTTTTATCAACGGTTCATGTTCCTGGTGATGGTAGTGTAATGGCACAGGGGATGTTTTCTTTGCACACTTTCGGACTCTTAGTATCAACTCGTTTAAACACCACAACCTACCTGTGTATTGTTGCTGGCCATGTCCTTCCCTTTGTTGTGTGCCCATCTACTGACGGCCGCTTCCAAGCAGGTTAACACACCATGTCACAAAGCTCAAATCATCTCAAACTGGTTTCTTGAACGTGACACTGAGTTCACCGTACTCAAATGAACTCAGCTCGACCGTCACCAGATCTCAATCCAACAGAGCACCTTTGGGATGTGGTGCAATGGACAATTCACCATGAATGTGCAGCCGACAAATTTGCAGCAAGTGTGTGACACTGTCACGTCAATATGGACTGAAAGGAGGAATGTTTCCAGCACCTTTTTGAATCTATGCCATGAAGAATTAAGGCAGTTCTGAAGGCAGAAAAAGAGGGTCCAACCCAGTACGGGGTATACCTAATAAAGTGGCAGGTGTGTGTATTTTAATACAGTCATCAGTTATTTCTAATAAGATGTGTCTAGTCTTGTGAACGTAGTGCAGACAAGCATAGGCAGATATAACGGATAAAAAGATGCAAAATAAAACTTCTCTGACATTTTTTGCATTTTTTACCAGCATATATCAAAGAGCTTTTAAATTATGACACAGGAGCAGACCACCCTAATACTAAATACAGTGCCTAATAAAGTGGCCCGTGAGTGTATTTAAAAAAAAGGCTTATATCACAAAAAAGGAGTATCATTTTAAAAAAAAAAGTTCTATGCAAAGTTTGCTGTCTTCTGCTATTTTGGTTCCAATCTGTGTCACATTCATCATATTCCAAGGTTAACCACTATCTGCTGCTCACTACCCTTCGAGCAGATTGCCAGTTTAATCCAGATGAAAATATTTTGTTAGCATCCGCAGCTAAAAGAAACTCAAACATTCTGTGTAATAAAAGCTTTGGCGTACGAAATGTAATCACAGCAATTTCAAACAGTTGGCAGCTGAGGCAGAACCAGACTGGCAGGAATTTGTAAACCCTTTTTCCTCTGTACTGATAAAAAGAACCTGACAGTTTTCAAAGAGTATTTTGTTTGCTTCTATCAGATTTCCATGATTTCTGTTGCACATATGGTGAGGTTATATTTTCATTTTCAGTTATTGTGATAGTAGCCAACTCTAAGACCACATCAGCTAGGACATACACGCATATAATACAAGAGAAAATCTGAGTTTCTCATTGTGAACTTAGTTATTTGTTTTAATTAACAGGCTGAGCAATTCAAAGCATTTTAAAGATGTTCTTCAGGAAGAGAAAATCTCTTTTGGGGGAGATTTTCTTTGCCTTTGCTTCGGCTCATTTAGGTGAAGGTTGGCCACCAAGGTTAGAATCTTCTTGATTATTTGCTTTATAACTAATAACGATACATAAAGGATATCATAAAGCTATGTTATCTGGCTGGTGGTGAGGACAGCTCTACTCTAAGCTTGCCTGTCTTTGTCACACACTGTTTAGAAGTCTTGGCTTAAGGGGACAAATCCTTTCCACACAAACACAACATCAGATGAAATAAGGCGGCGCTATGAGATCTGTCCTGTGTTCTGAAGATGATCTCTAAGATCCATCTTCACAACACCCTGCAGATCCTCTGGCTTCAGGATTACCCGAGACACACATTTAGCTGCTGTTAAGGGGTCGGCAGAGGCTGGATTTGAATCCTGAGGCACGATGCTAGGACAGAAATTCTCTGCAAGTGAGTGGTTGTTGGTCAGATGTGGTTGTTTGCTGAATTCTGGACTGAATACAGGATCATCTGTGGCCACATGACCTGTTACCATGATATGTCTTCAATGCTCAGTGATCTCGTCTTGACGCTCATCTCAAAGGTTCTGAGGTGCGGGGAGGGCAGCAAAGGTGAAAGGCTATTCAACCAGAAGACATCGTGACATTTTCAATAAAGAGACCCTGCAGTGACTGAGAAGAGGGAGAATAGCTCACATATCCTTTTGGCACCTCTAACATTTAGATTAATTTGAGGAGGCTGCCTTGAGGCTGCATTGAGGCGTTATATAAATAAAATTGAATTGAATTGAATTGCTGTTGAAATGGACTGTGTTTGTCTTGCTTCGGTCATATCCGGATATTTGCTGATGCCAAATTTAATGCTGTTCACACCGTTTCCCGTCTTACAGCCTCAGCAAGTTACAGTTATGTTGGGAAATTTTTGGACATTGTTATACCCAGTAAAAAGGTTAGGGTTACACATTATAAATAATTTTATTTGAGTATTGTGAGTGTGTGTGTGTGTGTGTTGTCTTCTATGTCTGGAACATGTGGACATCACCAAATAACACCTTTCTTTGCCAGACCTCCACTGCAGCTGTTCTCAGGTATTCCTTGCTCCAGTTAGTTTTTTCCCGTATGCTCCTTTGGGTTGGAGGTGACTGAGAGAGCCTTTTGCTGAATATTCCACCTCTACCTTCAAAGAGTCCTGCACTGCTTTCAAGGTGTCCTGCGGTTCTTTGTCCAGCTGTACTGAAGAGCACTCGCATTAAACTTTCCTGCATTTGGCTGAATCTCAGCATAAAGTTGAGCACTCAGAATTCATCCTGCTGCTTCTGGCTCCAACATGTCTTGCAAATTATGTTATGTGCTTCAGAGCTTTATCCTTACTTAAAGTAATACTCAAACAGATTTATGTTTGTGTCATTCACCTGGAGTGGGGTTTTCTTCTGTGACCGCTTCAATTTTCATAGACTTGGAGAGTTGGCAGGATGTTCTGAAGAGGTCCTTGAGATTTTTCATGTTGTTGTGCATTTTGTTTTTTGTTTAGAATGTACCAAACTATTGATTTATAATATATTTTTTAGAGAATTTGTTTGGTTTTTGCAGTCTGACCCACAGTTAGAGCACTTTTGTTAGCATGTTGTGGGTTCAGAGCAAGAGCTTCCAAATTCAAATGCCAGGAATATCTGCCTAAGCAAATAAAATTTGCTTTGTTATAAGCAAATAACAAAGAACTGGCCCACATATTTTCATAAAATAGCTGTTGAGTCATCGATCCAATCACCTTTCACTCTGTTTAAAAATTAAAGAGCGAGAGGTGTGGAAGGACTTTGTGGTGTACCTTTAGTGCTCCTGCTTCAAACAACCTGCAAGTCTGTGACTTGCTTTCAAAGGCTGAGCTATGACGACACCAAGTGGACAAAGTTGTTAACACCAGCTGGATACAGTATTTGTGGTTTGGTATAGGCTCAGTTAACATAGCTGCAAAGAGGGAAGTTTTTCTCTTCCTTTTAAAGCATTGATATATTTGCGTCATTGGCCTCATTTACAAGACTGATGCATATGTTGTTTATTTGGTGAGCTGTTTGGTTCAGACAGAGTTGGATTGCCCAAACTCCTCCCACAACATCTGGGTGCAACATGCCTAGCCAGATGAGCCATCTCGACTCCTGTCACCTATTCATCGTTTTTCTTCCCCCCCCTTCCCCCTACTGTCCTCACGCATTCTTTTCCACTTTCTATGCTCTCATTTGTGTCTCCTTACCCCTTCTTTCCTTTTACTACCTCTGGCTTAGAACAGTCCAAATCTGTTTTTGTCTGAAGTTATAAAGAAAGAAATCATAAAGCAGAAGCATGTTTTCTGAACATGGGCTAAGTTACAGATTTATGTAAAAAACTAGTGTTGAAACTGTTTGGGGAATGAAAAGAAAGAAAAGAGTGTGAGATAACTTTACTCAGAGATGGACAACGATAAGAGAAAGACAGGAAAAGATAAGAAGACGAGAGGTTGCTTTCAAAGGTAAGGGCTGCTCGTGGCATTTGATAAACTGGAACTTTATATTATTTGTGTTATTCAAAGGTTGCATGAAAACACCCGGCGGTTTAGTGCTTGATTAACAGGTTAGCTTGCAGTAATGTGGTTAATTTAAGTAAAGAACAGTGTTTCGGACTGCTGCAGAGCAGCTGTGGCGTTCATGGTCAGTTATGATGTTTAGATCTATTCGACCTTTATACCAAAGGAATAACCGTCTAGTGTAGAGACAGTATAAACAGTATACTGTCAGTGAAGGGAATAGAATTTAGCCAGATAGCTCATGAGACATGTGCTTGCATCTCGTTGTGTATAACTACAAAGAGCAGTAAAGCTCAGAGCAGCAGCGCTTAGCATAGATCAGCCGATCAGAGTTCCTATGTACTAATATTATTTTATTATTACATTAATATAGCACCAGGTTCAGTTAGCTTTGCACAAAAATAGCTAAGAGATGCATACTTCAAAGACCTAACTTCTTACTTTGCGTGCACACCAGACTTTTTCACTTTTATTCAAGTAAAGAAGATGAGTCCGTACTTCAACTTTTACCATAGTGTTTTTAACACAAGTATTTGTGCTTCTACTTAAGTAAAGAATGTCTGCACTTTTGTCATCTCTGCTGGTAGACAAACCTTTGGTCTCTGCTTTAAATGACAGTATAGCTTTCCCTTGTTTCCAACTGTGTGTGCTGAGCTACATTAAGGCTGCTTACATTGCCAATCTTACTCCAGAAATCAAGCAAGCACAACACCTACCACTAAATCACAGCCACATCTTGCCAGACACGTGGTTGCTGTCCAATCACAGTTCTCTGCTGTGTCAGAGGTTTGAACGCTGGAATATCTTACATGGTACCTAAAACAGGCCGCTTGTCCTGTTCAGAAAACTATAAATCTTGGGCAAGTGCCTTTGCAAGCGTACTTCTATGAAACCTCTACATAACAGTAGGTATGTAACGGCCTGCAATAATAAGAAAAACAGTACACGGTGGGATTTTACAGACAGAGCCACTGACATTCCTTCGGGATCTGTTTTAGCTTATTGTTCTTTCAGAGCTTTATCCCTTGTTCCTGAGAAACCAGCTACCCCTGGATCTTAGTCCAGACATTTCCCCGAGGGATTCAGGGCAGCATCTCATTTGTATGTGACTTACGTGTATTACAGCAGCAATAGCAACAGCAATGTGTGCTGAATCCACTGGGTTTAGGTTAAGAGAGAGTTTGGAGTCTTAGCTTGTGACAGACAGGCGCAGGCACCCCCTCTTCATTCCAGTCCACATTTCATTATGACAGGAATCTTAAATCACATGAAGACTTCAGGGACTATCCAACAGGAGGGATGCGTGGTAGTGGGGGGGGGATCTGGATATGATCAGAGGAAATGCTTTGTATGTCTGAAAGAAATAATTCACGCTCAGGTCTGGGGGATACATTACTCAGTACTTTAGTTTTGCTTTTTTAAACTAGTCTTGCGATTTGTAGCATTGTCATGGTTTCTTTTCCAGATCTAATATTTTCCTGATAATTTCCCAGTAGTTTTCACTGAAGTTTCCTGGAACAGCTATGTGGTTTTTGTTTTTTGTTTTTTTATTGGTGCTACAGAAAAACAGAGACACACTAATTCAGTTAAGTCCACTATAGTCCAAAAGAAGATCATCATTTCCATACACTAATTAGTTTTTTTCTGGGACTTCTATGACCTTCCATGTGGGAGAGCAGCTGCAAGACAGCATGCATGGGAGCAGCACGGCTTGAGACGGGTTGCAAAGCAGCCTGCAAGATGTGTGGCAACTGTAGAAGCTAAAGCAAAGCATGAAGGTGGTAATGGTGCATGATTAGGAAAACACAGTTTTAGTTTTGCTTGTGTAAAATTGAACCTAAACATGTCCGCTCTTTTCTTTTGGCTCCTACAGGAAATGTATTCCTACTCTCACCACAGATGGTTTTTAAATTCTAAAAAGGTTTTAAAATTCTTTCACCATATTTAACCACTCAAGGTTTTGCGTCTCATGCAATGAAAAGTGTGCCTTATAAAGTCGAGCCAGAGGCCGAAAGAATGTGCACAGTTCCACTTCACACATACACGTTACACACATGTGTTTACTGTACTGCACCACACAATCTCTCTCTCTCTCTAAGAGGCCCAGGCCCCCTGCTTGGGTGGCAGCAGCCGAGAGAATAAGCAAAGTAAGGCGGAGATAGAGGAATCTGATCAGAAGCCAGATTGGCTCCCTTCCCCAGCCGGACCTCAAGCGTGTAGGACCTTGGCGGGTGGATAGACAGGCGGTTCTGGGACTCGGAGAAGGAAGAGCGGCCAGCTGGAGTGGTAACAGTGTGGTATTGTGAGCTGACTGACTGACTGACGCCTGAGAGGAGCAGAAGAGCAAGCTGCCGGGGTGGCCTCTTTCTGGGCCTCACAGGGCCCCAGCGCACTGATGCACTGCTCGAAGTGGGCCAGTCAGACACAAGAGCACAGTCAAGAGCAATTGGGTGGGTGTGTGCTCAGCACAGATCGAAGACAAAGAAGCATCCAAACAGGGACGCTTGTGTACAGTGAGCTGGAAGAGAAGAGGGGCAGAAGGCTTTGTTGACACTGTTCTAAAACTTCCATTAAAGCGATGATTATCAGCATTGTGGGTGAATTATTGCACGATTGCAGCTGATGCTGCAAAACTCAGTTTATTAACAGAAGAAAACAGCAACAAAACCATAGCTTAGATTTGGAGATAAAGACTGTGCATTTATTTCCCCTTAAAATGCACCACTGTTTTGTTTTTAAATGAGGCTGTGATTTTCATGGCAAGAACAATCTGTTTCTCTGTAACCAAAATGAAAGAAATGATTATCATCAAGGGGAGTTTATCAGAAGAGCAAAAGGCCTGTTTGAACAAAAAACCTTCAGAGCAGAAGCAATCGCTCTGCCTGCCAGAGGGAGGCAGTGTTCACATTGCACATGCTTTTACATTCTTCACAGCATCCATTTTCCATCCAATTCTTTGCAGCTTTTAAGACGCAAAATGATCGCCTGCCACGGAAGCTGAGAGCAAGCAGTTATCTTGTTATTGATGTGGGCGCTTTGTAGAGAAAAGGGGGCTGCCACATTCTGCCAGAGAGGACAGCAACACAAGACAATAAAAGGGAAGATCTGAGGAAGTCTGAGGAATGTGAAGAATGGGGAGAGTAAAAAAACCTCCTCAGAGGATGGACAAGGCTGTGGCTGTGTCACACTTAAACCTGAAACACACCATAAAGCTATTTTTAGGAGTATGTTTAGAGCATTGTGGGAGATGCTGGAATTGCTCAGCACATTATGCACCACAAAAGAGATTTTTATACATTTTAGGTTTCAGGAAAAAACCCAATCAAGCGTGGAAACATTGCACATATGGAGGATAAGCAGACACTTGAGGTTATGGTGTACATCTGTCCTGGCACCTCGTCAGAACATCATCTGGTTACCCATTCTGTTTGCTCTGAAACTGAGCATGCCTTTTATTTATCCTCCCACATGCGGCCTCAGCGGGGAATCCATCAGGTTAAAATACAGCAGAGTCTGGAGAACAAAAAAACGTCTTTTAGCTGAGATCTGGGCGAAAGGGGGGAACACACGAGACAGAAGTGAAAACTGAGAGAGAACAGACCACACTGTCGTACGCTCAGTCTTGGTAAATACTTTATATGCAATTATTTTTGATTTTTGCAAACACTGTATAGAAAACACTTACGGTAACATTTTTTTAAACATTTAAAGCGCGTCTGAGTTTCCAGACAGACATGGCACAGTATAATCTACAGCTTTAGAAACGCTCTCTCCTGTTCTCGTCCTCTGGCCTTGTCCATACTCAGCACTCCCCCAAACACATAAAATCTCTTCCTCACACACACACACACACACGCGTGCACACACACACATACTCACAGCCACCACTATCAGGCTCTCCACTTATTATTCACAGTAAGCTTTATAATACTGTTTCTGTATTGTATGATGGTTCTCAACATTTTTTCTTTATTACTTAAAATAGCTATCGACATTTATACTGTAATATTTGGGAAGTGATACATTTGTATTTACATAAGCTTATCAGGCAAGAATCAAATACAACATGTGTGTAACATTTGTATAGCTTTACACAAGTTTGAATATTCTGCTGGAGTCGCTGACTGAAGACCATTTCTAACCGATGGTTTCCAGTCTGTTCAGGACAGTTCAGTTAGAAAAGAAGAAAGAGTTCGGGTTTTTTTTTCCTCCTCCACAACGGTGCCTCAGTCACTCGGAGGGATGACACAGAGCACACAGAGACAGCTGGTCACTGGCCGACTGCCTGCGGGGCCAGAGCAGCACCCCCCCTTAGAGCTGTCTGAGAGCACGAGGAGATTACGGGAGACTGGACGTGACTGGAGATGCTGTGAGGTGCTCACAGTATGTCGGACTCATACATTCAGCAGAGGCCAGGAGGTGTAAGTCGTTATATCTCGAATGGCTGTGATTTAGGGGGTCTTACAACCTCAGTGTGACTGGCACATTTAATCACTCGCTCTTATCTTTTTGATTGGTACAAGACGGAGTTGAGTAAACTTGGCAAATGGTCGTAGTACGACGCCTGATTTTAAAAGCAGATGCTCTCTTCACTTCTAGCTAATCGTACAATACGAATTGTACTTCCTCGTCTCTTACCTTTTCTTTTTCATGCACACACACACAGTTGCAAGCACTCGCATGTACACCCCATATACACAAAGTACAGAATTGGGAATTACACCGACAAAGAGTAGGATAAAACCTTGTGAGCAGACACGCGGCCACGCATACACACTGGGACCTGGGTAAGAGACCAAACTTATGTGAGAGGAAAGTGAGGCACATAATGTGACAGGCAAAAGAGAGCCTGAATTTTGGTATACTTAAAACAGAAGTCGGATGTGGGTGGTTAAGGTGTCTCGGACGGGGCTGGGCTTTCACTCCAGTGAGAACTTCTAAAAGACATTTCGCACCTATGTTCTCCCAGGTGCCGTACGCGTACTCTGAATCTTTTTTAAGAGACAGAGGCAGTAGCTCTATCGTCTAAATGAATCAACAGCTATGCTCTGTGAATAATATTCAGGGTTCGGACTAAGGTACGATAGCAAAGATATGAGCAGTGCGTAAAGGCCTAGCTTTACTTTCACGTTCTCGTTTGCTTTTGCCAAGGCTGAAGGCATTACGTTCCACATAATCAAACATTTCAAGAATGTATGTGCTCCAACAGTCTCATATAAACTCTGAGTTGGGACCAGACATCTTTCTGCTGAGTCCCTACATGGCAAGAGTGGCAGTAGATTATTCTGACCTGGTGCTAGGAGAACATGGACTTAACTTTGTTTTCTTTGTTTCCTTGATCTAAAGGTTAAGGAATGATAGGCGCTGACAGGGGTTGCAAATGGAAACGTTGAGAGATTCAACTGAGAACAACTAGAAAGGTGCCTGTTTGCTGAGTATTTACTCAAAATGGGGCAGCACTTTGCTATTCCTCTATGTAAATATTGTTTCGTAACTTCCTTTACGATAGTTAAAAGCTACTTCACTGTCTTGGGTGCATTGGTTCATATGGTCAGTTCATTTTATTTCATATAGATAACAGAAAAATAGCAAGGGAGAATGAGAGAGAGAAGGTAATCTGTCCATCCTTCCAGTCAGCCCTCACTTTGTTAGGATGGGGATCTTGTGTTTATTGTATTGTGTTTTAGTTCAACCATCGTCTGGGGTAGAGTCTTCGGGGGTGGACGAGTCTTCCGCAAAGTCGTCCGTTGACCCGCTCTTGTGGATGCGGCCGTCGCTACGCATGCTGTGGAAAGTCTTGCGGAAAGCCTCCATCATCGAGTGCGCCAGCTTCTTGGCCTCCAGCTTGCTCTCGCACTCCACAGCGTGGCAGTCCATCTGGAAGGACAGGTCGTCGTTGATCTCCCGGTAGATCCAGGCAAATATGTTGGGTTTAACGCTGTGGTCAGCTGTGCAGTAGGCGATGCGCGCCACCTGGTAGGTGTCCATGGTTACTGATGCCTCTCCGCGATCGTCCATGTGGTGAAGACGCACCTGAAAGGGCCGGATCTCCAGCAGAGAGCCGCTAGCCGGACAAGTGCCCTGCTGCTGAGCCAGGGCGCGATGCTCCACCAGACCGACCACCGCCGACTCTGTGCAGCCAGACAGGAACTGCGTCCCAGAGATTGTCACCTTGCCCAGATAGGTCACCTGTAGCAAACAAGATACATAAATCTACAGTGAGACTCTTTTTTAAATTTACAATGCAATGCTTAACAAATCTACATATGAAATTGGTTACTAATGAACCGCTGTGCTTTAATCTTTAGTTAAACATAAAAGGTGTAAACTAAGCAACAGTGGGACAAGGTTGGATCCTTGAGGAACACCACAAATAAGTGGGCATAGGATAATCTTTTTTCATGTTATAATTACATCATATTTCAGCATCTATAAAAGAGCATCCACCCATTCAGCTCATGTAAACGTCTGCAAGTCACTGCTGAGTCACTCTGTAACTGAATGTGATCTGAATGATCACAGCAAAACGAGCCTTCGTCGTCGTCGTCAAACTAATCACTGTGAAAGTCTATCACTGTGAGTGATAGACTGTGGAGATGGAGAGAGATAAGGTGGGAGACGTAAGAAGCGAACAAAGCTGGAGTTTTTTGGGGGGAGTGTGGCCAGTTCAAGAGCAGCCCAGAAATAATGGCTGACTTGTGCACTTCTCTACATGCTGTTCTTTATGGCTTTACAAAAATACACAGAGGAGATGCCTGCTATGAGTCAAACACTCAAAGAGTTTTCCCCCCTGCCTGTTTATTCGGGGGCAGGGGAATACTCTGAACCCTTTAAGAGTTCGCTGAGGCTGGCTTGCATGCAGTGCATATTTAAAATATAGCTCCAGATAGCATGTGAGCAACAATAAAAGCAAATTCTAAAGGAGAGGAAAGTGTATCAATCATATCAACATTTATGAATTTATGAATTGTGATGTGTGTTGAATGTGAACATTTCTGGCACAATGCACGACACTCGAATGTCAAACTAGACAGTGATCTTGATAAAACTATTCCCAAAGAAATTCCAGCCAAATATCCATCCTCACATCTATTCTGATAACAAAAACGTCATCCAACAGATATCCATGCCAGACTGACAAAAAACACAGAAAATGACACAAAGCAGAGGCCCGGGCCATGGTTTATTTAATCATATAATTTAACTGCTTCCATTTTGTTTAGTCTGGACCAGTCGAGTCTACCTGCGCTGGTTCACTGCTACATTTTTGACTGCATGGGACTCTTCAGTGTAAGCGTTGAGGATAGACAGGCCAAGCTTAGGGCAATTACCATAAAGCTGGAAAACTGAAAAGCTGGACCTGGACCAAAAAACTTGGGGGACACGATTATGAAATTAATGTATCATTAATTGAGCCCAAACGATACAGGAGTTTTCGACTGATACCGATAACTGGTGATCAAAAAGGTCAGATATGGATATATATTCAACACAAAACACATTTTAGGTGCCGTTATTTAACTTTTTCGAGTCTGTCCAACTCCACTCAGATCAGCTGGTTTTTTGTGGCAATCCAAACACTGTTGCCAGCAAGGAAGTTGCAGATTGCCCTCTGGTGGACCAAGTATGCAACTTCAACAATTATAACATGCTTGAAGGGTGTTTCTCCAGTCTCCTCTTTCCTTTTTAAATATACATTTAGTGGATTTTATAAAGGCCAATGCCACGAGACCCTTTTGTTTTGTTTAATTCATGTATAAACAGAAATGTAGTAATTACAACAGGGAGTTGTAGTTGATGTGTTTATAGTAGCCTTAGATCTGTACTGAAAATGCTTGTTCAACATTCAGACTCATTTTGTGACTTTGATTCACTGCCATATGAAACATTCCTGACCAGAAAAATTAAGTTTCAGTGGTTGAACATTATTCTTGATTCATTTCTGAATTCTCAGAATTCAAAAATGTGAAATTTAAAGTATTATTTGCTTTAGTGGTCTAAAAAATGTGTACACATAGATGTAGGAGTACAATAGTACCATTCTTTTAATCTTGTAAAAAGTTTAAAACAGTAAAGCACAGAAAAGGCATCTCAGATTTTTTTAAAGACAGAATTCAACATGACGCTGCAAACCGGACCGACAGTGTTTAGAATATTTTGCCAGTATAAGGTAGAGATGGACCGATCCGATATTACGTATCGGTATCGGTCCGATACTGACCTAAATTACTGGATCGGATATCGGAGAAAAATAAAAAATGTAATCCGATCCATTAAATATCACGAAAGCACCTCACAAAACTTGCAACACGCCATAACTCACCTCAGAACGTTAGCACGTCGGAGCAATATGCATCACGTGATAGAGCGGCTGTGGCATGCGGGACCTGTCGGTGGTCTGGATAGCATTTGGAGCTTCGCTAGCAACCCGGCATTTCATCTCCGACAAAGTTATCCCGAGAGAAGTAAAGCAAGTGTGTAAGTCCATCTCTGAATGTAAAGCATTCCTGCGTTAAGCTTAACAAACGACTGCCTCTTCTTGCTGCTACTTCAATCATGAAACTGCTTAACGATCGGCTGATCGGCTTTTCTGTCGCGAGTCCGTGTCTCTAGTTTGCTTTTGGCCCATTTTGCACCAGAAAGAGGAAACCAGCGGCTGAACAACAGCAGCACGTTTAAGCTCGATAAGCTGTTGTTAGAATTTATTTAATATTACTTTCTACTCGAGGATCTTTTTCTACGCAGCTGACGGCTGGTAACTGTGCAGGGGCGGATCTAGCAAAGTTTAGCCAGGGGGGCCGATAGGGCATTAACAGGGAAAAGGGGGCACAAAGACATACTTTTCTTTCTTATTCTCATTTAAAATGTCTAGCTTTTAATAAATAATTATCTGACAGCCAAAGTTTTAATTTGATGCAAAATGAATAGAAGTCCATTACTGTATATAGTAACTATTAAGTCTAATATATATACCCTAGTAAGCTATAGTACTTTTTCCTTTGGGAAGGTACCATCTGTGCAGTCTGCAATTTTGTTGAAGAAAGATGTTGAATCTATTTAATATTTCTTGAAAAATAATTGATTTCTGTGCATTTTTTTTTCACACTGCATGAAATTAAGGTTGATTACGTCGATTAAGCATCATGAGGTGGAGCGTGAGGGGTGGTTCCCTATTTTTTATTTATTTATTTTTGTTGTTGCTGGGAGTTGGAACCCTATTAGTTAGGTTGCTTAATATTTATGCTAAGCACTCTTTAAAATACCAGAATAGGGAGGATGGTGTAGGTTTAAGTTTATTAGATTGATCAGTATTGCTGAACTATGAAATATTTTTTTTTGCATACAGGTATAACAGAATAGCTTTAGTGTAGTTGTTGTTTTAAACTTGAGTATGAACTTATACAAAATGCAGCAAGATATTTAAAAAACAGCTTTGTTGATTAAAAAACACTATATCGGATTCATATCGGTATCGGCAGATATCCAAAGTTATGATATCGGTATCGGTATCGGACATAAAAAAGTGGTATCGTGCCATCTCTAGTATAAGGTGGACCGATGAATAAACTCACATAAAAGTAGGTCAAAGAATCCTCTGGAAAGCTTGTTTAAAAGTAGCATCTGTATTTGTTCCATTTATATAAACAAACTCCAGCCTCCCTCTATGGTGTAGGAGCCCTCATAATATCACGATTCCCTGATTACAGTACAACAAAATGTGGATTCCCAATTTAAAACACGGGAAGAGATCCAGGCAGCGAATGCAGCCTGGATCATGCCTGGTTTTCATTAGTGGTGGGCACTAATGTGAGACATGCAGGCTTCACACTGGATTCATCATTCAGCTGAGCACCACAGGTCTGCAGGAGCAGCCTGGAGGCTGGGTGGTTTTGATAGCCAACCGCCCCAACACCCTCTCGCAGCCAAACGGCGGTTACTCAGTCAGCCAACAGATCCAAAGACTACGCCAAGATACATCAACCATCCACAATGTGCCTTTTGTACGTCAAATAGAAATAAAGAGTCATTATGGTTACTTTTCACTGCGTCTCCCATTTTGATATTGAGTTACTTGTTTAATCTGCCGTTGTTTTTACTGATTGCTTGCTTCCTAGTTAAATGAAGGCTGGCTGCTTTGCCAGGTTGTATTCAAGGCCAAAAAAAAAGACAGTTAAATGTTTTCTCTTACATCCACATGTCTGCTCCGCTGGCTCTATTCTGCTACTGTGTTTGAAAATCAGGATATAATCTAGTTGATCTGCCTTGTTCAAAAAGAGCCGCAGCAGCCTGCTATTGAAAGCAAATAAATCCATTCTCGGGATGCTTTCAGAGGGGACCAGCCAGGAGGTCAAGAGGATACAAACATGTTTGATTTTCAAAGCAAAACTTTGCTATTTAATTTTGGCAAGTCCGAGCTGGTCGTGGTAAATTTCTTAACTTTGTAGGAAAGCAGAGACTAATACTAGAGCTATACAGGTTTGTGCATGTGTGTGCAGCGCACACAGAAAGATAAGTGAGGAATGTGTGAAGTGAGGAGGTCAGCAGACTGAGCAAACATTAGTTTATTTCTTTAAAGTCCAAACCAAACATGCAGCTGAAGAGGAAACTGTTAGATTGCTCAAGAAGAAAGATGAGAGACAGCTAGAAATAGAATAAAATATTGCTCAATGAGGCAGTGTTCATGTGAAGAAAAAGAGGAAAATAGACGAGTAAAACTCTGGAAGTGCATGATTTTCTGGTTTGCGGTGCATGAATCACCCATTTCATCTGCACTGGTATTTTTTTCCTGAGACAACACTGAGCCCATTTACACCTGGTTTTAAAAATGTGCTCTCTAGGTGATAAATGTGCATCTACTGTTTGAACTCCAGACAAACTAAATGTGAAACTAAATCTGGAGATTATTATTAGGCTTGGCTGCTGATTAAAGGCAGCACAGATCCAGCTTTTATATTATTAGGTTATATTTTAATATGTGAACAAAGAACTGAGCCATCGTTTCTTCAGTGTCAAAGCTACCCAGCAATACGTGTGAGTGCATCCAGTGGTACACAGGAAACACGAACTGTTAATAATACATTTGGGGAACTTAATTTTCCAAAATGCATATCCGGTATAAAATAACATCCACATTGTTGCTAGGATACTATGAAAGTGACCAATCGAAAGAGGACCAGTTCCTCTTCTGGTTTCTTCCCTATTAAAGTGTAGATTTTAACTTTGAAAGCAGTTATTCTGCAAGTGTCAGCAATCACTGCAGGTGAAATGATTTCAGGTCAAGTGTCTTGAGGAGAGAAAATGGAAATAAAAACAGCACAGACATACAGTGGGGCAAAAAAGTATTTAGTCAGCCACCGATTGTGCAAGTTCCCCCACTTAAAATGATGACAGAGGTCAGTAATTTGCACCAGAGGTACACTTCAACTGTGAGAGACAGAATGTGAAAGAAAAATCCATGAATTCACATGGTAGGATTTGTAAAGAATTTATACGTAAATTAGGGTGGAAAATAAGTATTTGGTCACCTCAAACAAGGAAAATCTCTGGCTCTCACAGACCTGTAACGTCTTCTGTAAGAAGCTTTTCTGTCCCCCACTCGTTACCTGTATGAATGGCACCTGTTTGAACTCATCATCTGTATAAAAGACACCTGTCCACAGCCTCAAACAGTCAGACTCCAAACTCCGCCATGGCCAAGACCAAAGAGCTTTCGAAGGACACCAGGAAAAGTATTGTAGACCTGCACCAGACTGGGAAGAGTGAATCTACAATAGGCAAGCAGCTTGGTGTGAAAAAATCAACTGTGGGAGCAATCATCAGAAAATGGAAGACATACAAGACCACTGATAATCTCCCTCGATCTGGGGCTCCATGCAAGATCTCATCCTGTAGGGTCAAAATGATCATGAGAACGGTGAGCAAAGATCCCAGAACCACACGGGGGGACCTGGTGAATGACCTGCAGAGAGCTGGGACCAAAGTAACAAAGGTCACCATCAGTAACACACTACAACGGCAGGGAATCAAATCCCGCAGTGCCAGACGTGTTCCGCTGCTGAAGCCAGTGCATGTCCAGGCCCGTCTGAAGTTTGCCAGAGAGCACATGGATGATACAGCAGAGCATTGGGAGAATGTCATGTGGTCAGATGAAACCAAAGTAGAACTTTTTGGTATAAACTCAACTCGTCGTGTTTGGAGGAAGAAGAATACTGAGTTGCATCCCAAGAACACCATACCTACTGTGAAGCATGGGGGTGGAAACATCATGCTATGGGGCTGTTTTTCTGCCAAGGGGACAGGACGACTGATCCGTGTTAAGGACAGAATGAATGGGGCCATGTATCGTGAGATTTTGAGCCAAAACCTCCTTCCATCAGTGAGAACTTTGAAGATGAAACGAGGCTGGGTCTTCCAACATGACAATGATCCAAAACACACCGCCCAGGCAACAAAGGAGTGGCTCCATAAGAAGCATTTGAAAGTCCTGGAGTGGCCTAGCCAGTCTCCAGACCTCAACCCCATAGAAAATCTGTGGTGGGAGTTGAAAGTCCGTGTTGCTCGGCGACAGCCCCAAAACATCACTGCTCTCGGGAAGATCTGCATGGAGGAATGGGCCAAAATACCAGCTACTGTGTGTGCAAACCTGGTAAAGACCTATAGTAAACATTTGACCTCTGTTATTGCCAACAAAGGTTATGTTACAAAGTATTGAGTTGTATTTTTATTATTGACCAAATACTTATTTTCCACCCTGATTTACGAATAAATTCTTTACAAATCCTACCATGTGGATTCATGGATTTTTTTTTTTCACATTCTGTCTCTCACAGTTGAAGTGTACCTCTGGTGCAAATTACTGACCTCTGTCATCATTTTAGGTGGGGGAACTTGCACAATCGGTGGCTGACTAAATACTTTTTTGCCCCACTGTATACACTTACTGACACACATACTTTATTGTGTACGCCTTGCTAGTATCAGGTTGGACCAATTTTGCCTTCAGAACTGCGTCAATTCTTCGTGGCGCAGAATTGAAACGTGGGCGGAAACATTCCTCCGAGATTTTGGACCATATTGATATGATACACAATCACACAATTCCTGCAGATTTGTCGGCCACATCCCAAAAGTGCTCTGCTCAGATCTGGTGACTGTGGAGGCCATGTGAGTACAGAAGAAGAAACCTGCTTTAGATGATTTACATGAACTTTGTGGCGGTTTACCCCGCTGGAAGCAAAACATGGGCACACTGTGGTTTAAATGATGCACATTTAGCACTAAGTGGGGCACAAAGTGTGTCAAGATCATTACACCACCATCCTGAAACCCAGAGAACAGTAAGGCACTGGATGTTTTCTGTTTTTCAGATCATTCTCTGTAAACCCCATAGATTGCTGTGTGGGAAAATCCCAGTAGATCAGCAGTTTGCGAAATACTCCGACCAGCCCAGGGCATCAACAACCGTGCTTCTTTCCTCATTCTGATGCTCAGTTTGAGCTTCAATGTCGTCTTGACCGTGCCTACATGTGCATTGAGTTGGTGCCATGTGATTCAATGATTAGACAACAAGCAACTGATCATGTATGTCGCTAAAGTGTATACAGCATCTTATAAGCGATGTGATAGTGTGAGTTCTGTTCATTTTGTGGTAATGATTCACTCAGAGTCCAATGTTTCCAAAAGCCATGGTATTGGGTCAATTTAATTGCTTTTAGGATAAAACCAGGAAGTTGTTGAGAGCTCTGCCTACTATATTTTTTAATAGAAAATAGAAAAACAAAACAACGTGGATATGAGGAATTAAGATTTTTGATAGAGAAGCTGTTGCAGTTCCTTCTTGAATCTATTCCTATTTTTTAGAAATATTGTCAAAGTATTAAACCAAACACCCTGATGTTTAAAAAAAACATTTGTTTTGCTCTTTAAATTAGTTTTTTCTTTTTTAAATTAAATTGAAAAGGGCAGAAAAAGACGTGACTGATCACATTAAAATTGAAAGCACGCATTCTTTCCCAACATTTGACACCAGCTAAATGACTGACACTTTAAAGCAGCAGTGTTTAGATGGCTCTGCACACAATCTGTGTCTGGAATCCAGCTGAAGAGGCACGAGAGGTTAGTGGTTGACTTTTTACAGCCATAGTGTGTGTGTGTGTGTGTGTGTGTGTGTGTGTGTGTGTGTGCATTGGGACAGTTTCAGGTTGGACTCGGTCTCAGCACAGGTTATGAGAACCTTCAAGATCTCCAAGCCAAACGTGGATGCTCGCCACAGGGCTCTGTCAGAGTTTGTGCAGTGAATGAAGCAAACCATTGAGGCTGTAGCTATCTCCACATCAGGTTCTTGATAAAACTGCTACATCAATCCATAAATCCCAGACAGCAACACGTGTGCTGTGCTCTAACCTGGCAGTCTGGCTACGTCCTGGCAACCTTGTTTCAACTTTCCATGAGTTTCTCCTTCATTCCTCCACTCGTATCTTTTCCCCTCCACTCTGTCCTCTCTCTTTCACCTGTTTCTTCAGCGAACTCCTTCACCCGCTTCCCCTCTACTATTCTGCACTTCTTCAAAGCCTCGCCGTTATTTCTATCCCGCCAGAGTGGAAATGCTGATTGCATGTGAAGCAATATGGAGACAGAAATGAGGATCAGTTACAGGAACAAAGGCCTTGGGGGCTGCAAAGAAAGGATGTTGTAAAGATAAATAAAGCAAATGTGGACAGAAAAAACAGAGAGTGAGGGGAACGGCAAGGTTTAGAAAACAAGCTTATGTGAAACTGAAATTTAAACTATCTGCTGGAATTCTGGTGTAGACAAAAGCATACCTGCTTTGTCAACGAGACACAAAAACAAAGAGAAGCAGTGGGAATGTTTGAGATTGTGACAGAGAGGGGAGGGAGCGTGGTTAAACATTTGCATGTGTGCCGACATGTGGCTGCTATTACCAACTCTGGTTTAACCCATTGTCCTTTTCTATTCTCTCACTCTCCATTTCTCTTACTGTACACTGCGAGAAGCTCAAATGCCTTCTGCCACCTGCAAGACTGCAAGAGCCCCAGTCGTTGCTTTGCACAGTTTCATACCATTTATGTTAGCGCAGAGGGTTCGAGTTCCTGTTGCGGTATTCTCCTGAACCATAGGTGGCGCCACTGAGACAAAATCTTGCACATCAGTGCAAAACCAAAAACAAAGAAATCGCAGATTTTTTTTATTCTTTTCCCCAGAAAGTCTCCCTCTGCAAAATAGCTGAATCTCAGTGCTTCTGTTGTTATCATTCAAGGTGCAACGTGCGAGGTCATAAAAATCTAAATCGAGAGGTGCACAGCAACAACTTGCACCAGCAGATATGATGTCACTTTATAGTCCAGCTTTGTTCGAAGAATGGTGAGGATAATGGCAGCACCGATGGGCTTCATGATCATCTGAGGCAGTTGGAGTGTTCGTTGGCTAGTTTCTGGTAGCACTGCTAGCTTGGCTGCTTCTAGTGTAAAAAAAAAAAACTCGAGGTAGAATCCACATTAGGTCAAAGAGTTAAATTAGACTGACACCACTCAGACGTCTGTAGTTTATGCTTGAAGCTCCTGCCACCAGATGGGTAACTTTGAATGACTCAAACACTGAAAACAGGGGAACAGCTAGCTTTGCTCAAATGCGCACATGGGGGTGTCCAAATTCATAGGCTGCATCCTCCTGAGGACCCGGCCTTTGCGGTCTACATGGGCCGGGTCCTCCACAGGCCGGGTAGGCCAGAAGTGAGCAGCTGTGACATTGGACAGTCTAGCCTTCAGATTTGTCTCACCAGCTGTCTTGGTGGAGTTTAATAAACTCAGCCGTCTGCTCCTTGCTATGTAAAATATAACAGGACACTGGCGTAAATTCTCGATCATCTCACACTTCTGTGTATTCAGCTGTAATCTCACCCAAACCGATTTACTCACGAACAAATAACACACTGAAAAAAGCCAAACAATAACATTTTTAAGTTATCTAAGTGACTTATATATGATGTTTAACTTGAGTAGCAAAAGACCACGGGGGGTTTGCCGGGAGTTTGCTGTTCTCGTCCCGGCTAGCTATCGAGCTGGTGGGTAACAGACAATGTTGGAGCGCTTTTGCAAATATGTTATATCTTGATAAACCGGGCAGATATTTGAAGTTTACACAGCTACATTCTCGCCTGAAAGTACGTTAAAAGTTTATTTTGCGACCTGGAAAGAGTAAGTAAATGGTAAAAATGGCCTGTATTTGTATAGCGCTTTACTTAGTCCCCATGGACCCCAAAGCGCTTTACACTAAATTCAGTCATTCACCCATTCACACCGACATTCACACACTAGTGATGGCAAGCTACATTGCAGCCACAGCTGCCCTGGGACGCACTGACAGAGGCGAGGCTGCCGGACACTGGCGTCACCGGGCCCTCTGACCACCACCAGTAGGCAACGGGTGAAGTGTCTTGCCCAAGGACACAACGACCGAGACTGTCGGAGCTCAAACCAGCAACCTTCCGATTACAAGACGAACTGCCAACTCTTGAGCCATGATCTCCCCGTAAGTAGCTGCTGCCATTGTTGGAAACTGGACATGGCTGGGCCATGCTATGAATTCTGGGATATGGTGGGCCACAAAGGATATACCCGACCCATCCTTCAAATCTGGGGAAAAGGAGCACATTTGTCGGCTGCATTTGGAGGAGTCTACAAATTTGGACAGCCTTCATCACGTTGCTGTGACGTAATCGGACTACAAATGCGGCCTCAGGAGGATGCAGCCTATGAATTTGGACACCCCCATTTAGCTTGTAAGCTAGGTGTTAAACTGACAAAAGAAAAAGAGCTAAAATGGTACAGCAAAAAATTCTAGTAAGAAACATAAGGTCAGTCCTAACCAATACTGCATTTCATTTGCCTTGGAAGTCAGAGCTAGCACGCTGAGCACATTCCAGTAAAGTCAGACTTGTTTTGATCGATAGCAAGTTTGACCCATTCATGGATCTCTAGCAAACTAGCACAATAGCTGTTTTTTTGTTTTTCAGTTGAGCTGATTCGAGATAACAATCGACCAATGTTATCTCAGAATGGTGACGAATGAGATGAGACCCCGTCTTCAGAGTATTTGAATTTATTTAATATCAAAAGTTGGTACTCCTGTATTCATAAAGCATCATCACACAAAAAAATTTGCAGTGGTTATTTGCTGTATCAATACAGTATATTGTTACAATTTTTGCTGTTGTACTACTGCTTATGTCCACTATCGCCAGCCTGGACTGTTACGCAGGAGTTGATGGGGCTTTTCTAGCTGGATGTCTGACTTGAGGGACCATTCCAGTTGAAAAATTCCAACAGGAAACTCGGAAGTTCTGACTTGAAACGGAATACATCATAATAAGCCAATCGCTGTTCTTTCCAGAACTTTATAAAAAAAAAACGTCTGAGACTCCTCTGCTTCTAGTGTTGACTTCTTCTCCTCCCATACCAGCGCTGATGTGGAGGTTTTGTCCAAGTGGTGCCACCTATCACTGAGGACAACACTCACGCCCTCAGAGTTCACTGGAGAGATGTCCTCCACAGTCACCAGATATCAGTCCAACAGAGCACCTTTGGGATGTGGTGGAACGGGTGATTCTCATCAATGGAGCGAAATTTCTGAGGACTGGTTGAGGTAGACTTAATAAATCGGAAAATGAGCATAAAAACTGTAGGTGTTACCCTATTGTGTTTACAACACTACAAAGGACTCAGCATCTCTTACTAATTAAAATCATAGAGCACTGCGGAGAACATGCATGCAAACACATTAAATCGTGTAGCACGGCACCACAAACTGTTTCTGACATTTCCCATTTTGAATGAATCAGTGGATCCAAGCACAACAATGCAATGAAAGCCACAACTGTGGTAGGGTAAAGAACAAACAGACATGCAAAGACAGAAAAGAGAAGTTTATTAATAACAGCTGAGTGAATGCAAAAAAGGGTAGAAGAAAGCAGGGGACACACAGAGGGGGACTGAAAAAACATCCGCAGCCCAGCAAGTGAGCCGGTGGGAAGAGACGGGAACATCCTGTCTGCGCCTGTCTATCTCAGTGTGAGTCGTTATTCGTGTGTAAGCACACACGCATGTCTGTGTGGATGAAAGGTGTAGAGCTAGTGCCGCTGGAGCCACAGCCGGTTCGGCCTTCACTAGAGAAAGGATCTAAAAGGATGAAAAGAGAAGAGCGGGTAGTATGAGAGAAAGATGAGGGAGGACTCGATAAAGAGATACCTGTCCCTACAGACGTTCCCTTTGGGACCATGGAGGAAGAAAGAGGAAGGAGCTGAGAGGACAAGGAAGCGAGTTTGAGACCAGAACACAGACGCGGTTGTTGAGAGTAGCTGTTTGGTCTTGATGGATCAGCTTTGGGAACAGACTGTGATGTGAAGGCAGGTCAGGAGCACTTCTGGAGCTTGTCATTTCTGCATTTAAGCCACCTTCTCAGAAACCGGTCCAAGGGCAAACAGGTGGTGCAGACTAAACACACAGTCCCCCCACCAACCCAGCTGGTTGTAGTTTGCTCCATCCAAATGTTACAATCTTTTCCAAATGATAAAAGATAGAATATCGGCACGAAAATGTAATTGTTTTTGTTCACGCCACAATCACCGGCTATCTGGAAACATTTCAGATTTGTTTCTGGCGGTGGTGTTTGAATGTTGGCTGCCAAGAGTTAGCAAAATACCTGCTATTATCTATGGATGAAAGAAAACTAGCAGGTAATTTGAAAAAGAACTGCAGAAAAAACAACACTTGTGAAGGGAAAATGTCCCGAACCAACATAAAGTGTAAGTCTAATCTTTACTTGAGAGATGGAATGCCATTGTTCCCGAAAGCATTCCTTCTTTCAAAGGTTCAGGTTTGTCCTTTCATTTGTTTTCATCAGCAGTCATACATTGGTTTGCATTTAAGGGAAATAATATCAGTTACACACTGTTGTCAAATATTCAGTACTGTACTGGCCCAAAATATTTACATCAGTATGATAAAGATATTTACTGACACCAAAGTCGTACTGTATATCCTTTAGCTTTGCACAACTATGCAACTGTTGACAGTAGAAGGTGTCTCCCTCTGTAAAGCCTCTGTGTCTCCAACAAGACTGGGAATCCACTGCTTGCGAATTCAGCATTCCTGAAGTGGTTGTTAAAATTCCTCTAAATGTATTGAATCAGCACAGTCCAGCTGGCTGTGCTAGTCACGGCACGCGAAGATGGATCAGCTTCTTTTTTTTATCCCGATTCAAAGCGCTGTGTGTTTTTTGCTTGTTTGTGTTGGGAGATGATGTGGTATGTATCAGCCCAAAAAAAAAAAGGAAAAAAAAGAAATTACTCTGACTGGTTCAGTGCCAAGACAGAAGCCCTTTGGTGTAAATGAAAGGAGCTTTTTCATTCACTCTCACTTACGTACAGCCTACTGCAGCACAAGACTCTCGATAGTCCAAAGATGGAGCAAGGTGGAACTTATCTAAACTGTACGCATATACTTCTCACCATTCAACTATGTACAACTACACTGACAATAGTACTCGCAAAAAAGTCATTACCTGACACATGAATAACCCGTTTCCTCCTCAAATAATGAATGATGATGATGAAGCTGTAACACTTGTATTGGATCAGTACTCAGTAGCTGTATGCATTGAAAACCAAGGGTGTAGTATTGTATGCAAATGACAAAAGCTCCCTCCCTGCTTTCATTAAATGACTATCAAGTGGGTGACACAGGGAAACAAATAAAATAAAACATGGCCACAGACAGTATTTGGTCGCGATGCTAGCAGAGGTAACACGCCTGAATAACTTAACTCCTCTGTCCCAATTCTTTACTAACTTCTGCTCACATAAAAATAATCGACAAGCAGAATATTCTTTATTCTGCTTGTCTATATTTCTTTATTTATTTAAAATAAAGAAATATACAGGGTTTATCAAAAAGCACAATCTGATTTCAAAGCGCTTTCACTGGTAACGATCGAAACATACAGTGGGGCAAAAAAGTATTTAGTCAGCCACCGATTGTGCAAGTTCCCCCACTTAAAATGATGACAGAGGTCAGTAATTTGCACCAGAGGTACACTTCAACTGTGAGAGACAGAATGTGAAAAAAAAATCCATGAATCCACATGGTAGGATTTGTAAAGAATTTATTCGTAAATCAGGGTGGAAAATAAGTATTTGGTCACCTCAAACAAGGAAGATCTCTGGCTCTCACAGACCTGTAACGTCTTCTGTAAGAAGCTTTTCTGTCCCCCACTCGTTACCTGTATGAATGGCACCTGTTTGAACTCATCATCTGTATAAAAGACACCTGTCCACAGCCTTAAACAGTCAGACTCCAAACTCCGCCATGGCCAAGACCAAAGAGCTTTCGAAGGACACCAGGAAAAGTATTGTAGACCTGCACCAGACTGGGAAGAGTGAATCTACAATAGGCAAGCAGCTTGGTGTGAAAAAATCAACTGTGGGAGCAATCATCAGAAAATGGAAGACATACAAGACCACTGATAATCTCCCTCGATCTGGGGCTCCACGCAAGATCTCATCCCGTGGGGTCAAAATGATCATGAGAACGGTGAGCAAAGATCCCAGAACCACACGGGGGGACCTGGTGAATGACCTGCAGAGAGCTGGGACCAAAGTAACAAAGGTCACCATCAGTAACACACTACAACGGCAGGGAATCAAATCCCGCAGTGCCAGACGTGTTCCGCTGCTGAAGCCAGTGCATGTCCAGGCCCGTCTGAAGTTTGCCAGAGAGCACATGGATGATACAGCAGAGGATTGGGAGAATGTCATGTGGTCAGATGAAACCAAAGTAGAACTTTTTGGTATAAACTCAACTCGTCGTGTTTGGAGGAAGAAGAATAGTGAGTTGCATCCCAAGAACACCATACCTACTGTGAAGCATGGGGGTGGAAACATCATGCTATGGGGCTGTTTTTCTGCCAAGGGGACAGGACGACTGATCCGTGTTAAGGACAGAATGAATGGGGCCATGTATCGTGAGATTTTGAGCCAAAACCTCCTTCCATCAGTGAGAACTTTGAAGATGAAACGAGGCTGGGTCTTCCAACATGACAATGATCCAAAACACACCGCCCGGGCAACAAAGGAGTGGCTCCGTAAGAAGCATTTGAAAGTCCTGGAGTGGCCTAGCCAGTCTCCAGACCTCAACCCCATAGAAAATCTGTGGCGGGAGTTGAAAGTCCGTGTTGCTCGGCGACAGCCCCAAAACATTACTGCTCTCGAGAAGATCTGCATGGAGGAATGGGCCAAAATACCAGCTACTGTGTGTGCAAACCTGGTAAAGACCTATAGTAAACGTTTGACCTCTGTTATTGCCAACAAAGGTTATGTTACAAAGTATTGAGTTGTATTTTTGTTATTGACCAAATACTTATTTTCCACCCTGATTTACGAATAAATTCTTTACAAATCCTACCATGTGGATTCATGGATTTTTTTTTCACATTCTGTCTCTCACAGTTGAAGTGTACCTCTGGTGCAAATTACTGACCTCTGTCATCATTTTAGGTGGGGGAACTTGCACAATCGGTGGCTGACTAAATACTTTTTTGCCCCACTGTATATGGTTACAAAGCGGCAATTCGTGAGTTATTTGCCGGTGTGTAGCATAAGAATAGCAGTAATTCCAGACGTGGTAACAAAAGTACAGGGTTAGTTATGACTATAGTTATAACTATGGACATGTGCCATGCGTCATCACAGTTTTAACTTCCTGGATCTGGCTGTCACGTGTGTGACACAGGTAACTGATCCTTTATAGGCTGGGGTTGAAATGGGAAAAACTGGCAGGTGTTCCAATGGGTCCTTGTACAAATCACTGTTGTTTTGGGGGGGTTTTCCACACAGTGGACCAGCGTGTCCGTTGTACTCCACGTTTTCACCTCGGAGAGTGAACCAGACTTTAATGCACTGGTTAGCCCAAATACAGACTAGCTTTCTCTCACTGAACAACAATAAAGAACTTAAAAGTAATTAAACTAGTAGCAAAACAGCACTTTCTCTAAATTGAAAGATCTTTGAAACTTGGCAAATACACACACACATTTAGTTAATAGTTGTTTTAGGTAATGTTCATTAAATGGTGATAAAATGTTGGCACCTTCTCATTTCATTGCCAAATTATACCATCTACTGTCACCACTAGCAGTTTATAAAGACATGGACTTGAGTGAATTCAGCTTATTCTCTACAACAGTTCCAGTTTCTCGGTGGTCAGAGTAAAGCTAAATTTTAAACAGAAGCATGAATACTGCTCTCATCAACATCTCTTGTCCTTTCAGTGAGGTCTGAAAACCAATCGCTGAATTTTAAAACGAGGATGAAACAACCCGGGAATGTTTGCACATCAGTGATTCTGATGCTTCGAGCTACGAACACACAAATACACATAAATGCCAGAAACGCTGATACAAATCTGCTGGCACATTCCACAGCGCAGGCAGCTGGAAGCACCAGTCGTCTCAACTGCGTGGTAAAAACGATTTAAATGTCATCACTGCATGTTCTGTTCTGGGAGGAGGAGTGACAGCGCATCCAGCGCACAATCTGACATCAGAATATCAAGTATGGAGACAGACAAAAAGGCTCTCTGCCTAACAGATTAGATAAAGGCATGGTAGGACCAGCCTGCATTGCACGGGCTGCTGACGTGAATGACGTCAGTGACAGAGGGGAATTATGACTAGCAGAAGTAGCTGATAACATAGCATAGTGATGTCAATACAGAACAATGTTACGGTGTTACAGCGAGCCTGAATGCCCCGTGCCTTTTGGTGCACTACAGAAGCAAATCCAAAACAACTCATTTCTGCACTTTTCCCCCAACAAATGAAATATAATATGGTAAGTTGCAAACCTTAGATATATTGTTAGCAGGATTTTGTTGCCTTTGGACAGACAGGCTAACATAAGCTGAATGAATTTGCTCGTTGATATAGTGTTCAATTTCCCAGAGGTTCCCAGATTCATTTTTTTCCTGCTCTGCTCTTCTTGTCTTCAGGACAAATATAATTTAAAGCAGTGAATGATGGGTAATTAGCCTTCATTTGACATTCACGTTAACACTTATACAGACTGCACACTGTCTGTCTCACTGCTGGGCTGTTAAATACGTAAGGTGGGTCTGAATTGGAGACTTGTGCGCTCGTGCCTCATAGCCACATCCAAAATCCCACTTTTTCTAAAAGCCAGTTTGACTCCTCGGTAGGGCTGAACGATATATCGCATTTGCGATAATATCGCGACATGATCAAGTGCAATTTTCTAACCGCAAAGGCTGCGATTATACTCTGGACATGTCCAAATTCATGGGCTGCATCCTCCTGAGGCCGCATTTGTAGACCGATTACGTCACAGCGACGCGCCGAAGGCTGTCCAAATTACTACCATATCCCAGAATTCATAGCGCGGCCCAGCCAAACTCCAGTTTCCAACAATGGCGGCCGCTACTAAGTTTTAAAATTACTCATACTAATCTTTCTGGGTCACAAAATAAACTTTTAAAATATTTTCAGGCGAGAAAGTAGTTGTGTAAACATCAAATATCTGCTCGGTTTATCAAGATATCCCATATTTGCAAAAGTGCTTCGACGTTTTCAGAGGCGTCTGCTACCCACCAGCTCGACAGCTAGCCGGGAGCTCGAGGGTTACTGATGCGGCCGAGAACGGCACAACTCCCGGCACATCATTTTCAGATCACCGCGGAGTTTCGCTGCTCGGGTTAAACGTAATATATAAGTCACTTAGACAACCTAAAAATGTTATTGTTGGGCTTTTTTCAGTGTTTTGTTTGTTCGTGAGTAAATCGGTTTGGCTGAGATTAAAGTTATTAGATTAGATAAAATAAAACTTTATTAATCCCCCGGGTGGGTTCCTCCTTGGTTTTCACACAGCTGACTAAACGTCAAACAGAAAACTTATTAAACAGAAGTATGAGACAGTCGAGAATTTACACCAGTGTCTGGTTATATTTTAGATAGCAAGAAGCAGACGGCCGAGTTTATTAAACTCCACCGAGACAGCGGTGACGCTAATCAGAACTAGCCTTCTGATTCAGAAGGCTAGACCGTCCAATTTCACGCCTTTAAATTTTAAAGGCGTGTTTGTGTGTGTGTTTATACAATTGCTATTATGTTTGCACTTTATGTGTAATGTTACTGACTGCAGAGATCAGTAAGATGTGTGTATTTTTTATTTATTAGTTTTATTTATTTAATATTATTTTTTAATTGAATGACTGTCTAGTAGTTCACAGATGTCGAAAAACTGAGTGTGGTAAAGCCACTGATTTTGTTTATGTATATTTCTGCAATCTGCACATTGTACTGACTTTCATTTTAATGTTTACACCAGGGTTCCTTGTCAGCACTTTATGCTCAGATGTTTGTAAGCTAAAAATAAACTATTGTGTATGTTCAAATATACTGTTGTGATTGAAGAAGTTAAATAAAAATGTCAGTCATCAATTCATGCATCACCTCATGTCATCATAACAGAGGTCTGTCTTCCAGGAAAGAACAGTTTAAAATTAATGTAATATAGTATTGGCCATACTATATGATGTATTGCTTGTCTTTGTTTAATAATACAGAAGACAAAGACCTTAAAAAATAATCGCATATCGCATCGCAATCGCAATATTGGGGCAAAAAATCGCAATTAGATTATTTTCCATAATCGTTCAGCCCTACTCCTCGGGGTCCCGGCCAGGCAACTCTCAAAAGCTACTTTCTACTCTTAGGTGAAGAGAACAAATTAAGTTCAAACACAACAAAATTATATTGTTTTTTTAAGCGGACTCCAGAGTAATTTCACAATTGCCATGAAGTGTGGTGATGAAGCTGGCATGGCTGCAAAGTACATTGCACACGTTGTCAGTGGATGTGAAGTGGAGCGCTTTGACAGCGGCGGGGAAAGCGGGGCAATGAGAGGTGGCCTTTCATGCTCGCTAGCTGCTAGCTTTGGCAGAGGAACAGCAGTCCTCAGCCAGCCTTCCTGCCTGTCTGTCTGTAAATTGGGTGCACGGCCGGAGAATGTGAGAGGAGAGAGTGAGGGTGAAATAAGACGTTCACGGAAGGCAACGTAAAACACTCCGTGGGGATAATAAATGCTATAATATTCTGCAGGAAGGATGGCAAGGAATCCAAAAAGCAGAGGTGGGCTGACAGATATGCAGACAGGCAGGTAGTGACTCAGACAGGAAGTTACGGAAGCCAACAGATGCAGGCAGCGAGGCAGACTCACATCTGAAGAAGTCTCAGACAGACAGATGAAGGAAATTATTTATGTGTGTATGTACTGGTAATTACAAACAATAAGTGAGTGGAAATTAACTGTAACACGCGAAACACCAGTATCCTGATGACTCAGTAACTTGTGACACTGCATTTGTCACAACAACCCTCTGCATGTCTTCTTCACTACATCCGTGAATCTTCTCTGAGGTCTTCCTCTTTTCCTCCTGCCTTTATCCAACATATCCACTGTCCTTCCTCTGCACATGTCCCAGCAATCTCAGCCTTGCTTCTCTAACTTTGTGTCCAAAACTGTCCAACCTGATCTGTCCCTCTGATGTACTCATTTGTAATTCCATCCATAGCGTTTACTCCCAATGAAAATCTGCGTCTTCAATTCTGCCATCTCCAGCTCTGCCTCCGGCCTTTTGTAAAGCACCACCACTGTCACAAAGAGGGTGCCACCCTCAAAACTTCCTTATGACTGATTTGGTTTCTAGCAATTTGCCATGTTCACCTGTAGTTTGCACTGAAGTTGCCAATTTGTTTGCAAACAATTGCTAACTAGCCACCAAGCAGTAACTTGAAACTTGAAAAGTTGAATGCAATCTAGACCAACATGTTCAAAAGGAGTTTGCAGACACAACAGCATGTTTTTAATTCAAAATGCAGCTAACTGCAGCAAGCTGTAGGCAAACAAAGTAACTGTAAGAAGGGTTTTGGTCCAGCCCCTTCTTTGCTGCCAATTTCACCAAGCAACAGCTAGCAACCGCTTGGCAACCAGCTCGATAATATTTTTACCAAGCAACCGGTGGTTACCAGAGAGCCCCAGTCATGCATGACTGGATACTGGATAAAAGTTATGTAAATTCCACAGCATTAGGTTTGATTTTATTAACTTCCTAGCATATGATGTTGAGTCACATAAGAGGCCTTCTCCCACCTGTACCTCAATATGAGCCAGTGGAAACGCTGCTGGGTAACTTGTGTCTCTTCTAGCTAGACCAAACTGCTCTGCTCTGCCAGCAAAGGTCCTCTTACTGACTTTCACTTCAACTTCTGGAGCTTTTGGGAAGTGCCAAAGAGGACTCAGCACTTTTGGCCCTCGTAGCTGCTTTTGAGATGTTTTTCTCCCCACAGACGTATATGCATTTAGTACGAGTGCATCTGCATGAGTCTGCGTGTGTTCATGTTCGCTGTTCTGTACGCTGATCCAACAAATACAAATATCAACAAGAGCTGGGACTGTGTGTTCCACGTCGGTTGTTTTTGGCAGGAATGTTCTTTAATGTCAGCTGCCAGATACGAAAGGTTTGTTTTAGTTTAGCGAAGTTAGAAAAACCTCCGTTTCCAACATGCTTGTTAATGACACAGCATTAGAGACCAAAAACAACATCAGACATGCAAAATAAAACCCTAATGCCCCACCACCACCACTTGAAGTTGCCTTCCGCGATGATTTCAGTTTATTTGTTAGGCTTACAGTGCTGTGGCACAAGGGAGGCAAATACACAAAGACACAGTTAGTGGGTTAGAAGTGTTGTGTGTAATAACAGAGCCTGGCTGCTATTTTAATCTGTAGCCCTGTTTGCTTTCTGTTTTCAGGACAGAGAAAAGAGAATATGGGCTGTGAGTTGGATCACAGTTAGAAACCCTACATCTAACACTTAGTAGAGCCGGGAGGGGGGGGACACATTCATGCCAGGACGCACGTATGTGTGTGCCCACACAGACATTCAATATTTCTCAAGTATGTGGCTCAGACAGGAAAGTTAAAACTTTAAAAACTCTGTGCTGGGAAATCCACGGTGCAAGTTAATTAAACTTGTGACCAAAAAGAAAAGGAAAAACATTTGGATTAAGGCTCTAATAATGCTATTACAGATTTAGTGTTCAGGACTGGATTTGAGGATTATTAGGTTCATGTGACCCCCTACCTTGTATCCAGCGTGGGTCCTGCTCTTTGCATGCGGTGTGGTAGAGCAGAGCTCAATGGCCTCGGGCTCGTGGAAGATCACCGTGGGCAGCGGCTCCTTTCTCAGCGTCAGCACATTCAGCTTGGTCTTCAGCATGGTCTGAAAGTGCTGATGGAGAAAGAAAGATATATACACAGTGTGCTTTAGGCAAATATGCAATCTGTACCAAACAGCAAAAAGCTAATTATGGCTGTGGTTCAGCATTAAGTTTCCTTGTCAACACTGCTGTATGAAGAAAAAACAACCCCCAGAAACTTCAGCATTTTGTGTGCAGACGTGTACCTCATGTCCTGCAAAGGAAAGTATGGAACAGGCTCAAGGGGTCAAAGGACTTTCAAGGCTTTTATATTTACACAGGAGCCCACTCCAACTGATAGAAAACACATCTCGGTGGTGAAAAGGGAAGATGAAGGCTCGAAGTGAGATGGCTGTGAGAGATTTAGTCTGCTCCGAGAGGAATGTGAGGAGCAGACGAAGGAAGCCCTGCCCTCTCTGTCCCCGTCAAAACAAGAGGGGCTGCCTGCTCTCATACTACAGTGCACGGCAAGTGTTTCCTGAAGCCGTGCAGAACCACACGGCCCGTCTGGCCATGTGCAGCGTGCCTGTTAGAATTTCTGGTATTTTTAGACACCATCAAAACAAAATTGAGCAGCTAATTAAATCACGATTTTCTGAACTAAGGGGAAAACAGCACACCTGCTGGGCAACGGTGTCTGCAGCCTGACCTCAATTATTTTTCTGGCTCCATCAATCGGTGAATTAAGGCCTGAAAATGACATTTCTTGCCAAATCCATATTAGCAGGCTTCATATAAATCGATCTTGTCAGGGACTAACAAGGTAGCTTTTTGCGATAAACAGTTATACACAACTTAAACGAAACTGCTAGCTACAAACTGCTAGCATGTTCATCCACTGCATTGAAACATTTTACCTTCACGATCTGTAAAGAAAACAGCTAAAGCATTGGTAAAATGAGTAAAACCTCTTTAATCTTTAATGCTTATTTTGTAAAATCTCATTGAATTGGGAGAATTAGTGGAAAAGTTCACTTTTTCGAGACATGACTTTGCTGTTACCTCTGTTGTTGGAGGATGATTTCGAAAATTGCATTAAGTGTTTTCCTGCGTAGCGGTGTTAAGGTTGTGATATCCCTGCTAAGGACTGCTAACTACACGCGAGAAGGGCTCATTAGCTAATTAGCTAATTAGGGGTAATTAGCTCAGATTGGCTAGTTAGTTTGTTTCATAATTAAAATTTACCTCTGTTCTAAGTTTGCATAACCTGCCATCGACCGCCTGGGTTGCTGTAGAGAAGGATCAATTGGTGCACTGCCATACTCTACGCTTTGGTAACAGTTTTAACAAACTAAGTGGCTCTGCAGTGGATCCTATTAGAAAAACTATCCATTACTTTGCAAAAACTATGTATAGAAGATTGACTGTGATTCCAGAGACAGATCCTGCATTTCCTACACTAGAAATCCCAACCACCATGGCAGCAGCTGATGAAAATCATAATCAACAGGTCGGACACTGGAATTCAGTATGTGGGGACCCTGAATGTCTGCACTTGATTTACAGCAATACGTCCATGAATAAAACATTTCTCAGAATCGTGACTGTTTCGTCACAGTCGAGCGGTACTTCAGAATTTCATTTAATCTCAAATCTTCTAGGTTACACAATACAATCGATGCTATTGTGAGCGCACCACCAAAAACAAACTGGAGTTTCTTGTTAAGTACAGATCACTTTAACAAATGCTCTCCAATACTTTGTCTTGCATTCAGTGGCGCTGAAAGCTGTTTTCCACGTTGGACTGCATGAAAGCCATTTTCTCCTGCAACAGATGGTCAACATTTTCAAGCGATGAAAACAGCTGATGCTGCCAATACGATCTATCATCAATCTTCACTGTTGCCTTTATAAGGCCAAGCAGAACATCCTGAATCAACGTTTGAATTTAAACACTGCTTCGCTATCTGATTGTTAGTGTTTATGGTTATATTAACACTTTCCCGCCTGAGTGGGTCTTCTGCTGCCATCGTTTTAAGGGTTTTAAAATATATCTGTCTGTGACTTGTTATAGCATTCTGTTATGAAACGCCTAATCCTGTGCTGACGCCCTACAGTGTAACCCCCAACCTCTAACTCACCGTAGTGGACCTTCATGCTGAGAAAAGGAATAATAAAGAGAAGGAAGCGGCAGGCGGGACGGGGGTAAGGAGAAAGATATGGCGTGGAGATGAAGGAGAAGAAGAATGGTGGAGTTGTGAAAGTAAAGCCACATGTGTGTAAACGCTCGCTGACCTCCGCGTCAGCACTTTACTGCTTCCTGACGGTGACTTGCATTCCTGTGGTTGGCCTCCGTACGGAGTGAGATGAGGGGGTGCCATGACTCCTGCACCCCCCACCAAGTGCACAAGGCTTAAGCAGGTATATAAAAGAAGCGAAAAAAACAAAAAAACTTTGCTTTATACATGTACGTACATGTTTTATACTTATCAGTTCACAGCGAGGTGCTTCGTACTACTGGAGGAAATGGGAAAGCTTTTTTTCCTCCATTACTTTTCCACATGCGGCGGGCTGCTTGTGGAGCAATGCTGGAATTCTATTCACAATATTTTCACAGTATCTTAATGTTTTTGTTATTTCTCAAGTCCCAACTGTCTCCTCATCAAGTTATTGATTCTATTTCTGACTTTAACTTGGAGCCACAAAAGTGTTCGGCCTCCAGCGCCAGACAGTGTGGGCACAGTCAGTTGTGAGTTGGGATAAGGCGAGGATCCTGTAAACACTTGAGCAATCACCAAAGTGCCTGACCTCCATACTTAGTGTTTAAATGTTTGGCTTCAGCAAAAGCCTCCACATGCTGAATATCGATCTGGTTTTTTTCCACCCTAAATGAATTTTAGCAGGCTCCTAATATACTAGCGATGCTCTGCCATCGGGATAGTTCTAATTTAAGCATTTAGTGATAATCAGTATATTGCTGCAAGTCGCCAAAGACCCCAAAAGAATAGTTACGATACCCTGTGCCATCATTCAAGACACTTGGATAAATGTCCAGCTTGAGTCTGCCTTGTTTCTAACATTCACTCCAAAGGTTTGTTCTGGAGTATACAGGAGCCATAACTTCTAAAACTTCAAAAATACTAGTTAATGCAACTACACAGCAACTTTACCGCTTCTTATTTCGTCGTTTCGGGAGAAGAAACACATTTGTACTTGTCATTGTGCTACGATGTGCCATATGATGAAGATGGCGTGACAGCCCGGTATGAAACTTGTTAGCAGAGTGCATCCCCGGAGCACCAGATTTAAAGCATTAATGTTAAATGAAAGCATGCACATAAATTTATAAAGGATTTGGAAGAAATCCCTAAAGCACAAGATTTATCATATGATGGATAACTTCAGGTTTTCAGTTGGCATTTCTAGTTCATGACTTATTAAATGCTCGTTCTAATCGTTAATCTTGTGAAATGATTTGGTCTTTTGCACGCAAGTTGTGATATTTGCCTTCATGGCTGGAAATTAGAGCTGGGCGATAGAACGATAACGATATGTATCGCGATATAACTTTTACTCGATAGAGAAATTAAGCTATCGCGATAGACCTCGCCGCTCTTGTCCTCAAAAAAAAAAAAAAAAAAAAAAAAAAAGGTCAGCCAATCCAAATCAAGTAGCGCAGAGCCGAACCAATCACAGCCGCAGCGTCACGTCGCGTGACTTGTTACGTACAGCACAAGTGCCAAGCCGCAGTGTGTTTGTTTGGGAAGCAGCCAGCGGGTAATGGAGCCAGCGCGTAATGGAGGAAATGAGTGTGCCGACTAGAAAAATCAACCGAGCGTGACCGAAGAGAAAACAGATGATGGTTCCAATGCCGGAGAGATTGTCAAACGGAAGAGCCATAGAAGTTCCGTAGTGTGACGGTATTTCGGCTATTTCAAGTCTGACAAAAAACAGAGTAGCGTGCACTGTAAATTGTGCCGAAAGCAAGTCTGGAAATACAATAAACTGGTGCATGCGTCACACTGTGCGCCACGTTATTGTTTCGGTGAAATGAATTTCTACAATACTGTTACTGTTAATTCTACTCTCTGCAGTGTTTAAATGCTTACATATACACACAGTTACTGTCCGTCCACACATACGACTCGGTTCTGCTTCTATGCCCCAGCTTTGTTTACTTTTTCCCACCGAGGCTTCTAGACTTCTGATTGGCCAACATTTCTGCACGGTTAGGAATCTAGCGCCACCTGCTGCTTTGGCATGTTCATAGCAGCGTTTTCCTTCATTTCTGCCTTTATGTGTGGACGGGATTATTTTTTAAAACGAAAATGGAAAATCTCCGTTTTCAAAAATACCCGTGTACGTGTGGACGTAGCCTCAGTCTCTGACTGGAAGCGCTAATTCGTCATTCGGCTTTTGTCAGACTAAAGTAACTGTTACAACTGTTTGAAAAGCTCAGCTATACAACAAGGAGAGATTGAGAATTTCCTTTTAGTTCTCAGTTTATTTGATATTGACAAAAGTTAGTCAGTTTTGTCTGTTCTTCTGTAAAACAAACTAAGATTTATTTTTAGAATTAATACTTTGTTTCTAAGTGGAATTGACAATTTAGTCTGTTTCGTTTGTTCTATTTTGAAACTTAAACGCTTTAGCGGCTGCCTTTTGTGTAGTTTGCAATATTTGCCTTTATTTATCTGAAAAAGTCTCATGTTCCTTAAGTACATCTACCCTGTTGAACTTATTATGGGAAATAAATATTTAAATAAAAACAAGCTGCTGATTATTTCACATTTTACTTGTGAGCAACGGCACATTTAAATCTTACAAATATAGTTATTTGGCTTATATCGTGATAGATATCGTTATCGCCTGAAATGAAAAAAACATATCGTGATATGAAAAAATCTCATATCGCCCAGCTCTACTGGAAATGTTCACATTTAGCGTTATTACTTTAATGCTAAAAGCAACAATAAGTAGTTGATGGCGAGCAATGCATCCGCTCATTTACACTCACAAAAAGAGAGTGTTAGTTTTTATACTATCAGAGTGTGAGCAATATACTCACCAGCCACTTTGTTAGATACACCTGTTCAACTAATATCTAATTTCCATGTGGCAGCAACTCAATGTATTTAGGCCTGTAGACATAATCAAGATGACCTGCTCAAGTTCAAAATGAGCATCAGAATGGGAAAGAAAGGTGATTTAAGTGACTTGAACGTGGCGTGGTTGTTGGTACCAAACAGGCTGATGATCTACTGAGATTTCCCCACACAAGCATCTTTAGGGTTGACGGAGAATAGTCCAGAAAAGCGAAAACAACCAAAGAGCAGCAGTTCTCTGGATGAAAATGCCTCGTTGATGCCAAAGGTCAGAGCAGAATGGCCAGACCTGCAATTAGTAACTCTAATAACAACTCACTACGGTAAAGATGTGCAGAAAAGTATCCCTGAACACATAGCACATCCAACTTTGACGCAGATGAGCTATAGCAGCAGAGGACCATACTGGGCGCCACTGCTGTCGGGTAAGAACAGGAAACTGACGCGACAATCTTGGTGAGTCAGTGTGAACTGCCAACAATTAACATAGGCTCACCTATGAGAACTGAGAAGATTGGAAAAATGTTGTCTAGTCTGATGAGTCTCGATTTATGCTGTGACATTCGGATGGTAGGGTCAGAATTTGGCATAAACATAATGAAAGCATGGGTGAATCCTGCCCTGTGTGGGGGATATTTTCTTGGCACACTGTGGGCCCTTAGTGCCACTGAGCACTATTTCACACTGTACTCAGATGGCCTACACATTCACCAGGTCTCCATCTAATTGAGCACCTTTGGGATGTGTGAACAGGAGATTCACATCATGGATGTGTCGCCAACAAAACTGCACAACTGTGTGATGCTCTCATGTCAATATGACCAAAATCTCTAAGGAATGTCTCCAGCACCTTCTTGAATCAATGGCACTGAAGGCAGTTCTGAAGGTAAAAGTGGGTCCTACCTGGTACTAGAGTTGACTGGCTCTGAGGATCTTGCCCTGCTTTCTTTCAGTGATCTAATCAGATTGTGGAATAGTCAAATGGTTGACACAACAGAATCCGTCCCATCAAATTATGTTACATGTGACTTTCTAAAAAACACCAATTTAACATTCCTACAGTTCACCTAGAAATTGTTCTGAAGGCAAAAGTAGGTCCAACCTAGTACTAGCAAGGTGTACCTAATGAAGTGTCTTGTGAGAATGTATTCATGGTCATTTAGAGACTGTTTACATGATTATTATTATGTCAGTTTGTGAGTTTTTGTAGTATTTTTCCCTATTACAAAATCACGCTGTTCTGCTGTGGACCTCTCCTGTGAATAGTTTTGAATGACACTAAAATTAATCTTGAATATTAAGATCTGGATCTTAGTCAAACTGACCCAGTGCAGCCAAGAAATTCTGAATGACTGCTCTCCAACAACGACTCTGATTACTGCTGGAAATCACAAGTGCTATCTAGACAAGTGCTAATTTCTTAAAGAGTCTCTAATACTAAATGATTTGGAATTGTGCATTTAAAATATGCAAATGTAAGACATCACTTGAACAATCACAACCACAAGACATTAAGTCACAGGGAGTTTTGGGGAGTGCAGTTTGCCTCCTACAGTGATGAGTTTAACAGATCACAGATGGTAAGTTCAACTTTTGGCCCTCTGAGGGAGCATTCTTAGAGAAAAGAGGCTCTCAGGTCAATATCATGGTGAGTCACTGCATAACAGGGTGAAAACAGGCACTCGGGCACACCCACTGAGACGCATAAAGTCAGGGTTACGGGGATGGGATTATGACAAAAGTTTACGAAACAGCTGGAAATAATGTTAAGCCCTGCAGACAGATGTCCTTGTCCAAAAAGCACTGATAAAAATCCACCTAACCCCCCAGATACACAAATGGCTACTGGCTCATCCCAAGAAATCAACCGAGACTGGTTAGTTATGTTAAGTATGGTTAGAAGTCTTGTAACACAAGACCTCAAGATAATACGAGTCAACAACATCAGTCTGTGTCATACGCATCGGCATCCACAAACACAGACACACATGTGGAGAGCCTGAAGAAAAAAAGGAGCGCAGACAGCAGTGCGCCAGCTGCTCAACATGTGTGTGGCGCTGATAAAGAACAAGAGAGGAGGCCATCATTGTTTGTTAAACTGTTCTGTTGCAGAACTTTTATTTTTTTAAAGCGAATACACAGCTCCGCATGTGATCATTAAGCCTGACACGATCCAGAATTAGAAACACTTCTGGCCATGAACCAATTAGGAAAGCACCATCAAACTGTAGGAAACTGGAAAGATAAGCAAGGGTCGCACTGATGTCTGGTCCTCGTATACTAGGTGACAAAGCTTGATGTACAAATAGATAGTATTTAGTATAACCTAAAAATGAATTACAAGTATGTTAGCAGCAACAAAAGCACATGCTCTTATTCGCCACAAAATCTTTGAAAATCCCATTTATGATGTTTATTTATTTCTTAACTTTGATCATTTACATCTACGATTGCTTGCTGTCACATCATTTTTTAATTATTTTTTTTACCCGTAACCTATGACCGGTGCACAGTAAGAAACACTGGCAGGAACATGTATTTTGTCTGCCAGTTATTGTTGCCAAAGTCGACCTTAATTTGTTCCTAACCATAAGAGTTTTTTTCAAATTGTAGCTGTATTTTTAAGATGTTGTACTTGTAAACAGACAAAAACATCACTGTGGCTTTTTAAGGAGGCTAAAGTTAAGTTTGTGGCCTCTGTATTTATAGGGAGAACCTGTATTAACTGTGCATCTGTCCTACAGTCCTAATGTAACTAACCAAGGTAACTATTAATAATCCAAACATTCAAAATTATAGCACTCAACTTATGAAATTTAAAAAATCATGATAAAGGAAAGGCATGCTAGGTAATGCTAGCTAGCCATTTAGCATTAACAGCAAAGCTGTTAGCTATGCTTCTTACTGGTCTGGTTAATGATGAAATATAAAAAATAAAATATAATGCATTAATATTTATTAAATCATCCAATATGAATGAAATCCATATGTATCCAGTGTGTAAGAACTAAAACCTTCACCTTGAACAGATGTTAAGGACCTTTTCTTGGGCGATCGTGGCTCAAGAGTTGGGAGTTCGCCTTATAATCGGAAGGTTGCCGGTTCAAGCCCCGGCTTGGACAGTCTCGGTCGTTGTGTCCTTGGGCGAGACACTTCACCCATTGCCTACTGGTGGTGGTCAGAGGGCCCGGTGGCGCCAGTGTCCGGCAGCCTCGCCTCTGTCAGTGCGCCCCAGGGTGGCTGTGGCTACAATGTAGCTTGCCATCACCAGTGTGTGAATGTGTGCGTGGATGACTGGATATGTAAAGCGCTTTGGGGTCCTTAGGGACTAGTAAAGCGCTATATAAATACAGACCATTTACCATTTTCTGACAACATTTACTGTGTCATATCCTCAGTTTCACCTCAACGAGTGATCTGAAGCTGGAACTGGGACATTTAAACCATGTATTCAGACTGAATACACTCACCGGTAACAGTCCTCTTGCTAACATTCACTTTTAATCATTAACCAACATTCATATTTGAGAAAAAAAGAACTACAACGCTTACGTGTGTGTTCCGTGCTGCTAGCATAACATACGTGGAGCAATGACAGATGAACTACGAGCTAGATTTCTCGTGTTTCCACCTTTACAAGCCAAAGACTTGTTGCATTTGTGGCAATGAGCACTGTCAGCACTGACTCTAACAAAGTAGAACCACACTTCGGAGCATTTAATTCTCGACACCATCTTCACAAAGCCCAGCGAGAACTTTATTTTGGATAAGGAATATCAAAAAATCATGAAATCTGGTCAGATAAAATGTGAGAAATTGACCTTTAAGTACCAATAATAAATCGTATTTCTTAATCCTACCAATTTTACTGGGTTTCAGTACCTAGTCCTACTCTACGTATATCGACCGGGAGCCAGGTGAGGCAAAAACAGCGTGTTCTCAAGACTAACAGGTGCTTTTCCTGATGACAGAATCATTTATGACACAAAGTTTGAAAGAAAACATCCAAATAGAGATTCAAAACACCTTTACAACTTTTCCAGCAGGAACTATCCTCTATGCTATCCCTGATTTGGCTCTTGGCACTTTCTTGTCTCTCTCTTTCATTCTTTCTTTTCATCACGAAAGACATAGAAAGACCTTCACCTACACAGTAACAGTAACACAGTAACTTCGACTACCACAGTAACATGAAACCCCCCAAAAACTATATTCCATACAGAAATATTTTGTCAGTGTGAGACAAAAACCTATATAAATGTCTTTCTCTTGTGAGCAGACAGGAAATGAGCTAAAGTCGCACATTAAATGAATTTGCTCCCAAAACAGGCTCAGCCAATTAAGCGAGTCTTTCACAAACACTTAAACCTTGCGGCTTATACCTTAAGCAACTCTTGAGTTGGAAACCACCTCCATCCAACCCCTGTTTGTCCCTCAGACACCTTTTATACACACAAACACATCCTTCCCAGTAAACCTATGAAAGGACAATGCTGTGGTCTACAGGTAGGCCAGCATGTGGCGGTTACTTCCTAAAGCCAAACGTAGGATGCGTTTCTCCAGTTCCTGGATGGTAAGAATTCAAAAAACTGTCTCTCTGTGTGTTTACAGCATCCTCCACTGATCCTGGGGCAGTTTATGAGAGGAAATTTGCCCGAATGAGCTCAACCTCGAGTAGACTGTGGGAGGTCTGCACATGGACGAAAACCTGTTTTTCTCAATCACGATTGGAGCGCCGAGGCGTGTAGGAGGGAGAAAGTCAGTGATCGGAAGGTTGCGATTGGTCTGTTACTTCTGTAGGAGGAAGTGGGCATTATAGCACTCTAACCTCAAGGCCTGAAGGAGACTCTCTGGCAGTAAAAACATCAACGACCGTTTGACATAAACAGCGAACCCACTGCGACATCTTAAAGAGTCTAGAGCCAGAGGACATAAACGGGACGTGCTAATGATAAAAAACACTCCTCGCTGCCAAGAATATCTGCATGGTGCGTTGTTCGGCTACAGGTCAACCATCACGGGCACTAACTGCCTTTTGATAAGTCACAATAGCCGTTACAGAGCTGTATATTACATGTATGCACTACATCTTTGGCTCATGCAAGCTAAAGCTAATAAGCAGACTCAGACACTGCTGACCCAATGCTTTTTATTTATTTCTTTAAAGCAATACGTAGGGATGCACTTGATTATCATCAGTTCACTTTCTCATTATTTTTTTTAATAAAATTCTAAAACATAGTAACAGATACATGTAACAGAAATTCAGCAGATCATTAACAATGAGATTGTTTCAAAAACACTTGCTAACTTGACAAGTTTAATGACATCAAGAAATTCATCCAGAATTTTTTCACCTCTATCGCTGTGGAGCTTATATAAAATACATATTTATTGTCTTGGTTTAACATCATTTCAAGGCCTAATCCTATGGAGATCTACTTCCAGGTGAAACGAGACATAGAAAGTAAAAGAAAGGCCAGAAATGACAACTTGGCAGGGGAGCACTTCTACTGTAGCCAGGGGGTAGAGAGGGAGCCGGGGAGAGAAAAGCAATAGCTCACATTCACACCCACAGCCAAGTGAGAATCACCAGAACACCCTAACAGAGGTTTTATTCCACTGTGATAAATCCACAACACAGGCACATTGTAACAGCACAGCCTTCTGACTCCCTCCACCGTAACCTGCCATGCACCCCCCGGAAATGTAGCTACACACCGCCATCGACACAGCCCCCACAGGCATAAATTCCCACATCGGCCACTTGCATAAACTACAACTTAGGCTCAACCTAAATTCATTGCCAAAGTATAAATTACCGTTAATATGTATGTCTTTGGACTGTGGGACGAAGCCAAATTACACAGAGAGAACCCACACAGGCTCAGGGAGAACATAGACAGAACTTTACAAAGAAGGGCCCGGCTACGCATTTAACATCCCTGTGCTGTTAAAATGACTTGCTAAATGTAAAGGTTAACTGTTCTCACATGATGTCAGGTCTGTATGCCTGTGTAACTGGGCGCTTTAGCAATAATTTTCCCTGGTTCTGCCATCAACCTCCAGCAATCAGTCGCAACCAGCCACAGACTGGTCTCTAGGCCTGTGTGACTAGGTCCTTGATTGGGCCCTACACTGTCACCATGACGGTCACATATCTAAAATGGTAGACAAGTTAATGTCAGGTGGTTAAAGTGATCATGTATGTGCAAAACTTCAATAAACAGCTAAGCGGAGCTAATAAAGCTAATGACATTTTTTAACGGGAGCAACAGCAAAAAATAGAAGGTGAATGAAATGGTAAGCTAGCATTTATGGTTTTTTTAAGCAGTTAGCCAAACATGGCTAACAAGTGCTAAGCTAAAAGTAAATTACTGTTAAAAGCAGCCCAGATCCCATTAACACAACTTCAAATTAAACTAAAAACAGGCACGCCACCTGAAATATGTTGGGAACTACTAATCTAGTCTGTTAGCATTCAAACAGACAAAAATATGAGTAAAAGTAAAGAAACATTAAACACCGTGCGACAAATGCACTTTGACCAGTACAAAGTATTCAACTGAAATGGATTTAAAATCTTTAAACAAAAGAAATCACAAATAGGTGAAATGTGCACACTGAGGAAATGTCTGCTGGATAACAAAATGGTTTTGGGTATTATGGGGAATTTTTGGGCAGTCTCCTTGTGCCATCAACTATAACTTAACTGTGGCTACAAAGCAACCTCAGACAAAGAGACAGAAATGCAGAGAATGACTCTGACTCTTTTTGACCTCAGTCTGTTGCACTGTCAGGTCAACATCTTTGCGTCTGGTCAGCCCTGTTTGTCAGAGTCGCACACGCTGAAGTTTGAAAGCGTCAAAAAGTTGAAACCGTGGCTAAAGAAAGAGCTGCTGACAGCGGAAAACAGCGTGTCTGGAAGGCTTAGGGATTTTCACAAAGGAAGCATGCTGCTGTGCATGTGTACAGCCTTGTAACCTGCCTCCTAAGCTGCATGTGAGCGTACATCCACACGCATAGCTGTTCCCAGCCCACTGCATATTGTGCAATCTGTCGGTGAACCAACATGGCCTCTGGCTGGGGAGGAAGGGCCCGTCGAAAATGACCGAGGGATGTGGTCAGCGAGGGGTAGAAAGGGCAAACAGAGAGAAAAACAGGGAGGCATGATGCAGCATCAGCACACAGCGTGGCAACACGACCCCATATCTCTTCAACCACACGCATAAACGCATCTCTTTTTCTCCCTTTTCCTCTTCTCGACTGGGCGCAAGACGTAAAAAAAAAAAAAAATGCAGCAAGACATCAGACGTTGCTATGGCAACAGAGGACGGCACAAGTGCGAATAATATGGACAGATGTGAATAACAAAAACAACAAAACAGGACATAATAAGCGACGGTAAATCAGCTAAGAGAGACATTAAACTGTACAAACCCCGCCATGCCCGACTCAAAAGCGCTGAAGGATACCAGCCTACAGGATGGTGTTGCTATGGTAACAAAGCAGGCAATGGGTGGGTATTTGCTATCGTTCAGTAACCACTTTTTGGTGTATGGGTCATTCATTATTTTTTTATATCTTTTTTTTTTTATTAATATACACAGCAAGGTTTCTGCTATTTAGCATAAGGAGAGAACAGCCTGGCTGCTGTCCTCAACAAGAGTCTCCTCATAAAGTCGTCAACTGAAACGTGGAGCGTTTGATAGTTTTCAGACATGCCTTACTCTTTTATCAGCATCCAGCCACAGCTGGTTTCCAGGCGGTAAACTGATGTGGACTAAGCCCAGGTTATCAAAGTTAAGATTTCCTTAATTACACCTGTTCCCTGAAGCAGTTCAGTATTACATCCCTGGATTCTACATTTCCCAGAAAACAAGGCTCGGTTAGCTGGCATGAGGCCTCTGTACTTGCCTACAGCACAGCCACTTTCACATTAAAAGGCTCCAAGTTGGATTTATCTGATTTTCCATTTCCCATTTGTAATTACAGTTCCTACATAGGAACTACATAACCCTGGGGGTCTGGCTCAGTAACATCAGCTCAAAAACGGTGCAGTGGGAGCTTCGTGGCATGGGTTTCCAAGGCCAAGCAGTTTCTGCAGGTGTAACCTGTTGATGAAACCAGTACTTTTGACCATATAGTAGACGTGGAGAGTTTTAGCCCTAGAACACTTTATAATGCTATCACTAACATCGAGTATATTTTACCTGATATAATATAACTGATAAAACACACTTCCCAACACAACAACAATACACTGCAAATTGAAGTGCTC